>NC_084961.1:10033070-10389320 GCF_949316205.1 Platichthys flesus
ACCACGTAATCAGATTCATGGGAAATAAAACAACTACCAGCACATTAACCTGTAAACTTACATAATTTCAATATTGCAATCAATATACTGTGTAAAATGTTATATAATAAGTTCATTACCATTATTTGTTGTTTGAAGTGTTTATTTATTTGGCATTTGGAATTTTATTCTATCACGTGACAACTTGTAATAAAGCTATAAAATGGAGAATAAAACAACTAGTCACTGAGCAAGTGTCAGAGGTTTAGGACAGAGACACTTCAAACTCTTTAATCTGAGTGTGTTGGATAACAAATGTGAGTCTGATGGTTCATTGTGTTGTTCAGCTCATCAGTGAAAGTTTGAACCGCGTCACGGTGACGTAGCAGAAGTGAGACAGCGGCTCCGATGAGCAGCAGCAACCAGCTCCTTCCTCCCGGAGCCGCGCGAAAAGCTGCGTTCACACCGGAATTAGTTGGATGCGGAGCTCAGGGAGTCCGTCAGTAACACAACCCGCCGACAAGCTGCAGCAACACCGCAGCATCTGCTCGGGCTAGCGGGGCTAACTCAGCGAGCTAACAACGGCTTCTAGCGTCAGGCAGCGGAACAGCCGCGAGTTCGAAAGCAGGTCCGTCTCCGTTCATGACCTGTGGAGCAGAGGACTGCGCAGTGACCCGGGACAGACAGCGGACTCCTCAGGTGCTCCGAAGCGGAGCAGCTCCGAGCTAACGTCCGGAGTTTATAGCGACCAGCAGCTAGCGGTCACGGCAGGTGTCTCAGCCCCGGTGCTGCCACTGTCACATCCGAGGAGCTCCGGGCACTGAGACGAGTCATGGCCGGTAACCACCCTGCAGGCGTCAGCTGCCAGGCTAATGGAGAGAAACCCCCGGGGCTAGTGTCCGGCACCGGCCGCTCGTGTCGCCTCCAGTCCCAGTCCGAGTCCGAGTCCGACGTTGTGCCGACCGTGAAGAGCTTAGCTCGACTGTGCAGCCGGGACGAGGAGGAGCGGGCAGCGGCTCTGGAGGAGCTGAGCCAGGGGATCCTGGCGAGTCTGGGACTGGACAAACCCGGCTCCACACGGCTCAGTAAACGGACTGTCCTGCATCTGCTCCGCCTGTCCCGCTCGTGTCCGCTACAGGAGGTGCGGGAGAGGGTAGCCGGGCTCTTGAGGACCGCACAGGTAATGTTAGGATCGTGTTTATCTGCCTCCATCATGTTTACAGTTCTGTAGGACCAGGTTGATGTCTGATTCACAACAGGCAGGAGTTTGACACATTTTAGGGCCATTACTTTCGCCTTTGTTAACACCAAGCAGGTGATTGGTTAATATGTAGGGTGTTAACACAGCTGATCAGCGATCGGCTTGTTATGCGTTGGGTTGCGGGTTGTTTCATCAGACAAACTGTGGGAGCTGACGCAAGACTCAGCTGCGGAGTGCGAAAACAAGCAGGCCGGACACGCCCCCTCCCGGTGCCCTGAAAAACACCAGACACACCCCCCGGGTCCCTGCTCGGCTTCTGGAAGTAAAGAGTCAGGCAGATCGCACGCGAAGCTTCACACGAACGATCCCTTTATTCCTCTCGTCTGTTGGAATCAAGAAGCTGTGACTTCTCTCCTCCTCATGGCGTCTGTGAGTCTGTCGCTCAGCTTGTGGGGGATTTGATAAATCCGCCTGTCATGAAACGAGTCGCTCCGGTTACAGCTGCTCCGGTCAAAGTAGGTCTGGTCAAGTTCAACGGAGCTGGGGGTTTTGCAGACATTTTTTCTGTGATCATAAAAATGATCTTCAGCAAGTATGTTGACAAAACAAGTGATTTGATATTAAAGCTCCAGTGTGTAAGATTTAGGTCAAAGGGATCTATTGACTGAAATATAATCAAAAACAATCCTAGTGCTTTTTTCACGAGTGTGTTTCATCTAAATTATACAAATTGTTGTTTCATTAACCCTAGAATTAGCCCTTAGCCCTATTTACATCTGGAGCGGGTCCTCTCTATTGAGGCTGCCATGTTTCTTGTAGAAGCCCAGACTGGACAAACTAAACACCCTTTGAATTTTATTAAAACTGAAGGCTACCACAGTTTCCCTTTCTTGTTTGGAAGGGGAGGGTGAGGTGGGGGGCGTTCAGCTGCAACACGACACTTCACCACCAGGTGTCACTGGATTCCACACACTGCAACGTTAATAGCTCTAATAATAAATACAATTTATTACCTTACATAAATAAGGCTATAAATGGCTTAAAAAAAACACATCGGAATAAAACAGATCAACGTAAGACAAGGCTATAAATAAGAAATAGAACATAAAAGAAAATATGAAAAAAATGACCAACATCCATTAAAATCTTTTAAGTGATAACCTTTTATTTTTTTTTAGGAGAAAGGAGTTGATGTACCTCGGGCTCTGATCTCCTGTCCAAGTGCCTTTATCCCTGCAGCACAGGTATGTGTGCCGATTCATTTATGGATATTGTATTGATATTATATTCACATGTGAAACCCACGACCTGTCTTTATCAATGTTAAAATGTATATTCAGAAGACCTTTTTGTTATTATAAGAACAATAAATGTCCATTCTTGTAGTGTAGTGCAGGCCTGATAAACAGTCAAATCAGATTATACCTTCTTGTCCCAGGTGTTGCTGGTAACACTGAACTGCACCTGGGATTGTTAAGTCTGTTCCACGCTGGCTCAAATTAATGATATCTTGGATTGGAAAACAACTAACTTCTTTCTTGGGTGTGTGTGTGTGTGTGACATATTTTATGATAAATAAAGTGAAAGCCTTGCCTGAGGGGTATAGATAATTATTCTGCTGCAATATTGCGGTGCCTGTTGCTTCATGTCATCAAGAGAAGCAACACCAGCGATGTGTTGCAGAAGCTGATGACGGATCAAGCTGCTTTCATGTGTGACTCACTCCAAACTTTCCACAGGAGAAATGGGAAGTGTTGCTTTGTCGCCCACAGGAGAACGTGTCCTCAAGTGTATTTGAAACATATCGTGCGCTTTGCTGTGGAGGAATCAGTTGTCAGTTGTGAACATAAACTCCTTTCTCAGACGCTGAAAGGAGAACTGGACCAGGACATTCTGATCGAGTCCTTTCTTTCCCTGGGTCGCGTGGACCACGCCACCATGGTGATGGCGCTGCACCCTGCGTACCTCAGCTGCTTCCTGAGGGCCCAGCATGCTTTGTTGGAGCTGGACGGCCCCTTGCCCTGTCACTGGAGACATTACATTGCTGTCATGGTAAGAAAGACAAAATATATGATTATTAAACAGTGATACCTTTCAGAACCTTAACATCTACTTGACCTCAAAATAAAGATATTTTTTTGTATCTTAGTGTGTATCCATACATACACAATAAACCCCCCAATAAAAGTGAATACAAATGCATAAAATACATATTTGTTGGCTGTGAAATTCCTCTTGGCAATAAACGGAGCAGTTATGGTAGAAATGTGATGCACTTATATGGCACTTTATGAATCTTATAGACCACTCAAAAGGCTTCACACATTCCATTCCCACACTCGGGGCACATCCCTCAGGTCTGGGTGAGGAGGTTTTTTTCAGAGTAACAACCACGTTTTGGCCTTGTGTTTATTACCACATGCATTTATTCTTTTGCTGAAATAACATCAACTATAAATGCTTTAAAGCCTGTAACTGGTCCTTGAAAGGCTACAGGCTCAGTTATTTCAGGCTTTTAAAATAAACGTAAATTATTACAGGACTAAGAGTTTAAATATTCCAAATTATTCTCTCAACAATTGACAGTTACAGCTGAAAGAACTGATAGTAATAACTATTGTCAGTGCTGGATCTTAATGGAACTTGTCTATAGCTGTATTTACTCCTGTGTGGACAAACAAGTATTCTTATTGTAGCTGCACAGTTTGTACAGTTTGGGCTTTTACACTTCAGCTTTCACAACAAACCGATGTTGTGATGTTTTATCATTATGATGCTCCACTTTGGACTCGTGTGACAGGTCATTGACTCATTGGAGTTTCAGTGTCTGTTGCACCAATGATGCTGGACTGATTCCCGGCTAAAGGAGGAACAGACTTATGCCCTAAATATTGAAGGATTTCAAATGTTTGTTTCCCAGGCCTTAAAAATGTAAACACATTGTTGTGTCAAGTTTACAGGTTTAATGGCTCTCATCATGCCTCATATATAGAGGGGTCGTGTCCTTTCACTTCAGAAATGCCAGTCATGACATACTGGTGGAAAAAACTCAGTTGTTTTGTTATTGTTTTGTTGTTGTCCTTTGTATTGATGAGCACGGACAATACTTTACTAAAATGTAATTCTTCGTTTTTTTATTATATTACGTGTACAGACCGTGTTTGTTTCCTCATGTGTGAACTCTGCCTCCTCCTGATGTCCCGCAGGCCGCAGCTCGACACCACTGCTCGTACCTGGTGCAGCAGCACAGCGCCGGCTTCCTGGAGGCTGGAGGAGAGGAGAGCTGGCTGAGCGGCCTGCAGCACGCTCCCACTAAACTGCGCAGCCTGCAAACGCTCAACAGACTGCTGGCCCACCGACCCTGGCTCATTACACAGCAGCACATCCAGGTCAGACACAATGCACACAGCCCACTCCCTGTTCCTCTCTCATCATTAACTGTAACAGAAAAGAGATTTAATACGTTGCATTTCTGACTCACCACACTTCTCACTGCAAAATAGACACCCCACAGTTTTACCCAGCTGTGAGTAATCGATTCACAGTTTACAGACGCTGACTAATCATCTTTTTGTGTCATATGTTACAGTTGTAATTCCACATCTATGAAATGTGATTGTCATCAGAAATACTCAGACTTTAGATACTTGGTGTGTAGCATGACCCCCCCCCCCCCCTCCCCCCTGTCCCATCATCTCCCCTCCTGTCCTGCAGGAGCTGGTGTGTCCGGGGGCGGAGCCACGCTGGTCACTGGCTGAACTTATCCACGCTGTGATCCTCATGGCACACGCCCATTCTCTCTCCTCCTTTGTGTGGGGCTGCGGCCTGAACCCGGAACCCGACCACATCGGAGGTCACACCTTCCAACCTGCCTCCCCTGGTCACCTTCCCCACAGCCCCCACAGCCCTGCTCCTGAGGACGGCAGGCAAGAGGTGAGTCAAACCACCAGGGACGAGGCCCACCCCACAAATACAAATGTCCACTGCTGACATAAAGTTGCTCTCGTGAAAAAAATCTAGTTAGTTGCTAAATCCCGTCTCTCTTGTTCCCTTCAGTTGGTTGAGGGAGGGATGGAGGTGGAGGTGCTGATGAAGAGGATGGTGGAGCTGCAGCAGCAGGAGGAGGAGTGCACACAGGAGGAGATGGTGACTCGCTTTGAGAGGGAGAGGAGCGAGAGAATTCCAACAGGTACCAACATGCAGGTTTAACCCGTATATCTTCTGTCATCCACCCTGTTGATACTTCTTAACCAACTTCTTCCTGTTTAATGTGTTTTTTGTTTTTGTTTTTCACAAGCGGTGGTGCGTGGAGCTCCACCCGACCTGCTGCTGCATCTGGTGGAGGATCCAGAATTCAGATACGAGGATTTTGCACCAAGAGGAGAGCAGTCTCCGCCCACAATGAGAGCCCAGGTGGTTTGAAGCTTCTTTTTTTTTTTATCATTATTTTTGCAGATAGGTGATGGATCAAGTTTATTGTTGATATATTATTTGAAACAGAGTCGTGTTTCAACGACTGAAATTAATGACATGTCATTTTTAAATTGAATATCATCTGGGTTTTGTGACTTTCCACTATTAAAGGACACTTTAAACATATATTTTAATACAAACATATTTAGCAGGCCTAGTACAGTTAAATGATAGTAAATATCTTACCGTCTGATGTGTGCAGGACTATTCGTGGGAGGACCACGGCTTCTCTCTGGTCAACAGACTACTGCCAGACATGGGCCAGCTGCTGGATGAGAAATTCCAGGTACCCACAAATTCAATGTGACAGAAATACCGTCAGTAGAAACTACACCAGGCTTCCGTGTGGATTACATGACAGGTCAGCTCCAGGATGTTGTTTTGAATTAGTGACACACTGTGTAAACAAACTGAAACTTGAGATTTGGAAGAAAGAGCTCGGGGGTTGAATATTTGCTCCTGAAGGTGTTCGACCGGATTCAGATGTGGTGACTGTAGAGGCCACTTCGCTGAACTCATGTTCATGTTCATGAAACCAGTTTGAAACGACCTTTGCTTTGTAACAAGGTGCATTGTCATGGTGGTAGTGGCAATAAGAGGCTGGCAAATTGTGGCAATAAATAGATGCACATGGTCAGCAGCAATGCTCAGATAGGCTCTGGCATTCAAACGGTGATAAACTGCTGTTCAGGGTCCCAGAGATGAAAACATTCCACACACCATTACACCAGCAGCAGCAGCAGCCTGGACGCTGACTGGTCGGGCTGGGTTCTTGGATTCTGACCCACCTGTGTCGTCCCGGTGAATCGGTGTCGACTGCAGACTCAGACATGCTCAACGTTTCCAACCTGGGGATTAATATCTGTCTGGAAATAAAAAAGATATTTTCTTCTTTTTGGGCTCTTTGCTGCACCTAATGAGGCCTCCAGATTTTTCAAATGGAATAGAGAAATAGAGACTTCTTTCACACATCTTACCCATATATCTCAGACATTGCTTCATTCTAACAGATCAAAGTTTGTTACCGTCTGTCAGAGACGCAGCTTCTGCTCAGCTCCAAAAAGAGATTGTCAGTTAACACAGAGAGAACTCAATCTAGTACAATGTGGGAAAGGTGTCCGTACTGGAAATTGGTGTTTTACATCTTGGTCTTAGATTGCAGAATTTAGATTGATTTACCAAAACACGAGATTGATATTTATTAATATGCTACTAAATTGTCACATTAAAGGTGGTGAGCAACTTGACCTATCACAGGATGGCCATGCATGAAGGAGTGGACACGCACACTCTAAGGAAAGCTCTGTGGAACTACATCCACTGCCTCTACGGGATACGGTCAGTAAAACACACACACACACAACAAATGTCTCTTCCAGCCCCCCTAATAGAATGCCTGTGAGAATACAGCAATAAAAAAAGAAACCTAATCTCTCACATAGACGTAGAAGATGCTGTCAGTGATGTGGGAAAATGAAGCATCCAAGAGTTTTCAGTGGTGAGGGCAGAAGCTGGTGTTGATGTGTAAACAAAAACACAAGGTTTACCGCAGCTGAGCTCTTCCCAGACGCCACCCCCCCCCCCCCCCCCCCTCACCTGAACGTTTCTACATTCGTCAGAAATGGGCCTAACCTTTGTTTTCTACACGCGCAGGTATGATGATTACGACTACGGCAGCGTGAACGTGTTGCTGGAGCGCTCTCTGAAGTTGTTTGTTAAAACCATGGCCTGCCACCCGGAGCAGACCACGGCTCGTATTTACCACTCCTTCTGGAGGCACTTCAGACACTCTGAGAAGGTAAGAATCAGTTCAAACACGCCCCTGCCGCTGCCTCTTCAGTCACGATGCAGGAGTCATTTGACATTTTAATATGTCGTCTCTCTTTGGTTCCTTTTTAACAAGGAATTCATCATTTGACATTACGCTGTGTCGCTTTTTTCTTATCTTTTAAATGTCAATATAGAAGGGAGCATTACAGACGGGGCTTGAATGTGTGTCACCCAGTAACCTCAAAGTAATGTCACATTATTTTATTTTTCTTACTCATTTTCTCTTTGTTTTTTTGCAGGTTCATGCAAACCTTATAGTGATGGAGGCCCGGCTGCAGGCTGCCCTTCTGTACACCTTACGAGCCATCACACATTACATGAGATGACGCACTCACTCATGTATTTCCGCAGACGCTGAGCCAGCTGTGACTTGTCCACGGCCCCTTGCATTTACACAACATCCACAGTAAAGCTTGCACACGCAGAGCACACACTACACCGAATGTTTGTACATGCATATCTTTAAGTGTTAATGTTTTCATGCTGATTTGCGACAGGGATATCTGATATTTAAAATGTGTTACTTGTTTTTGCACTGAAGCGCACCCGCTTTTGTTTCACTGCCTGAGCCTGAGTCAGTGAAACGTGTTCCTGTCGTGCACAGACACGTCCACGTGCTGCACGTCAAGTGTTCAGGTGGAATTAGGTCTGGTATCATTTAATCCTCGTCATCGTTCACTTGTTTCCTTTGCTGGACGTTGGTTGTTTATCTGACCGATATCTTTTCATCACAACCTGACAACTCATACCTCAGTCTTCTCTATATGCAGCACATGGAGGCTGAGATATAAAAATAAATTAAAGACAAAATAACTTGTATTTTTATATGCAATAAAAAGTTACTTTGTTATTTAAATCAAACAAGTTGTCAGTTTTAATCTGTTCCGCACTTTTTAAACAGAAGTGTCTATAATATTGTTTGTTGCAACAGTCAAATACACTGTTTGTGTGTCTACTCTGGCAACAGCTTGTGGCCGGAGGCATTATGTCTTCAGGTTGTCCGTCCGTCCTCTTCTTGTGAACATGGTATGAACGCCTTTAAGACATTTCTTCGAATTTAGTACAAAAATCAGTTTGACTCAAATTTTCACAGTGACCTCAAAAACGCTTTTTTCTTTTCCTCCAGAGCGCGTTGTCGTGAGAAGCCTCGACAGAATCCTTTCAAAATCAGCACAAATGTGCACTTAGACTTCCTTCATGTTTTTGGCCTCTTGAACATGATGACTCAAGTCTGCCTTTCGGGTTTTCTTTCTAATTCGACCGCTCAAAGATGAACTGAATGAATTTCAGTGGTCAGAGGTCACAATGACCTTCTGACTTAGACTGAAAGTGCACTTATGGGTGGAGTTATGCATCAGTAGTTATAGTTATTCATTGACTTGAAGATGAATGTAAGAGAAGGTACATGACTTTGCCTCTAAATCTATCTATCCTTTTATTAAATGTCCATAATATGCAATGAATAAGTCAAAAGCTGAAATGTCCACCTTTTTCTTTGAAGCTGCACTGACGCACCACAAGATGGAGACAAAGGCTTAAAAACATCCGTCAAAAGGGGTTATCACACCAGATCAGTGTGCGCGGTGAACCGGTGGAGTGTGAATCAGTGTGTCCTCGGCAGAACGTGCACGACTGAAGAGAGTTTAGTGTTTTCATACTATCATGAAAAGATGGCCTCACCCTAGTTTTTCAACTGTAGAGGTGAAAAAACGATTATAAAACAATTTTTAATGTTCGAAATTCCGGTCTGCTGATAGAAGTGTTTATTGTAAAATATCTGCTTATGGAAATACGTTATTATTAATATTAAAAATTATATTATTTGTACCTTCAGTCTAATTGGTCCCTTTCCAACATGTGCACGCGCGCCTTCCTCTGGGGCTGGACTGTTCCGCGAGCCTTCCGGACGAGGCGCGCGCTCACGTTTCATTTCATTGTTGCCGCGCGCTGCTGTACTTCTCCCCCCCCACCCTCACCACCACCACCACCGGTGCGTCCCGCGAGCCTCGATCCGGTCACTGCTGCTTATTCACCGGGATAACGAAGACTTCACTGTCCGGTACGTGTTGCTGAGTTTATTCTGTGTTATTATTATTAATCATGATGATGTATTGATGGAAGATGAGTGGTCGTTTGATTCAGCATCAACTGTAGGAATCTCACTTGACACATGAAATATGGAGAAGTTTATTATCATGTAGCGAGTTGATTCGAACTGTGTCATTGTTCCGTAACTAAGAAGAAGTTAGTTGTTCTAGTTGTGTTACGAACACAGCAGGGTGGGTGTTTCCAGCTGCCCACCACCACCTCAGGCCACTCTGTCCATCTGCATATGTTCATATAATAGGAATGTATGGGCTATACAAGCCTGTACATATATAAAATAGCCAAGTTAGTGTGTGAACATGGGGAAACTGCACAGTTGAATAAAAGGAAGTCTAGCCCGTTGATGAAGTGAGAAGTTCATATATGTGTGACCTCCACCACTTCCACTCTTGTGCTGCATGCTAACAGAGAGAGGGGATGATATTTAGAAATCCAACCGCACTCACAGGTGTGATGAAAGAGACAGAGTCCCCAGAGAGTTGTCTCAAGTCTGACGAGAGCTCTGCATGTGAAGGATCTTTAGAAAACCAGACAATCAGATTTAGAAGATTTAAAAAAGGTTCAAGTGTCGAGCAATGCATTTGAATTGGGTCTGGGTCGGTGGCTGACACCTGCTTCATGTGGGATCATAGCTGTGAACGTTCTGTCTGATTTCTCTCAAACTTTTAACTCTAACTTCATGCTGTCTGCCAGTTCTCATGGATTCATGTTCCTTTAGTAAGCGGCCGTGATTTATTTAGCATCACAATTACCGGATATCACCTTGAGAAAAAGGCAGTGCGTCCTTCACATGCCCTTCTACTGTATCTGAGGCGTTTCTGTGGCCTTCTGCAGGTGTGTGTTTCCTCTCCCTGACAGAAGATAGGTGGAGGCTGTGGGATCACACCTCCGTCTCCAAATCTCTAGAAAAGCTCTTGTGGGTCCGCGTGAAGGAGTTGTCGTGGAATTTTGAGGGTCGGATGTTGGAGGGAAGAAAATGCGATTAGACCGTCCAAGGCCGCACTTCATCACTTCCTGTTTCTTTACGAGGTCAGTTCCTGTCTTTAGCCACGGGGTTAGGCAGGAAGGAAGGGGGAGTGGAGGCTTTTCTGTTTTATTTTTTGTGTGTAAGGTTAGAAATGGTCACATTCATCTCGAAGCTTTCCCAGCGGACTAATGTTAGCACCCATGGGCGGAGGGTGTCCGCTGAGAGTGCTGTGTTGATGAGGCGTCGAGCATGACCCCAAAAAAGTATCTTCCTCTTTTTAAAACATGCCTCGAAGCTAAAGAAGTCAGACGTGACCGTTCACTACCTTTGTGTTTTCCAACAAACCACCTCAGTCCCCTGTATCAAAAGGAAGTGATGACTTCATGTGGAAACAGGACGTCCCGTGAACGAGACACTTCGCTTTTCCACTGCTAGAACTGTCTCCCTCTCTTTTTTTTTCTGTCCAAGTGTGTATATGTGCTCTGTCGTTGTGTGTTTGTGCTCTCTTAGTGTGTGTACGTGTTTATGAGTGTGTGTTATGTGCTGTGTGAGGGTTCGGTGACAGCCTGCTTCCCATTGTCCTATCATTCCTGCCCCACTCACACTCTGCATCCTGTCAGGCTTCCTGCAAAACCAGGGAGAGAGTCGGAGTGAAAGGTGGGTACGTGAACATCTGGAGAAACTCTAAAAGAGGAGAACTGAAGGTAGAAATGATATAAAACTATTAAAACTCCTCATATCTGAACAGCTGTCTGTGTGTTTGTGTGAGTAAGTGTGTGTGTGTGTGTCACCCTTGTGTTCCCATGGTGAATTCCCTGCAGGGAGCTGCAGCTTATCTGCAGTCCACCGTGCAGGAAAGGGTGTGTCCTTCGGATTTGGATGTTTGCGAGTGTGACGATGGAGTGTGATGCTATTGTGATTTCAGAAGAGTTCCCTGAATGCATGTTAAAGCTTCGTAGGTCAGAAATGATTTGCTTCCCTGTATTGTTCATAGTATACAAGTATACACCAAATTACTTTTCTGCAGATGTGGAAAGTAAGTTAGTAACAGCCTGTTGTTGACCTAGCAGAAACCAGTGTGAGACTTCTCCTCACCAGAAGAAACAGTTTCACTGTCTTTAATCTGCATCATCTATGCAGCTTCTACAAAAAATCTGTAATGTCAGCATCCAGTCAGTGAAGTGAAGTTTAGTCTTGAACCCAATTAACTCAGGGTTGTGAGAGGGATGAGGCTTTTTCACTTTTTTGGACTTCAAACACATTTTAATCAGGAAAATCATTCTCAGATGAACAAGTAGTGAATCTTCCGTTGTGGCCTTGGCTTCAACTGGGTTGTTATTTTGTAGTTTCTAAAAGAGCGAAGTATGGACCAACAATCCCTTCATTTCAATCAAGGTGCAGCAAACTTCCCACCTTCATAGAAATCAGTAACCTAAAGATTGTTTTCATTAAGATCCGAGAATTGCATCTTTAGAAATAACACAATAACATCTCTTCATCCGCACCAGATTGTCTTCTCTCCTGACACAGAGCGCATCCTTTCACTAGGGGCCCTGGTACCAAGAAAACAGACGCAGACCAATACCTAACCATAATAAAACCCGGTCGTGCAGGGTAATTAAAAAGTATTTGTCTGTAGTATTAAGTTGTGATGAACAGAAGTAATATATATTGACGGCTGCATCATTGAGCAATGACTGTTTCAATGTTGTTATGTCATACATACAGATGTTGCAGCCGGCACAGTGGGCATGTGACTGAAGAGACTTTTACTTGATGATTTTTTAATTGTTTTAAGGGCAAACTTCCAAAAAGCTGAATGTTTCCTGTATCTTGTCTTCAGTGATTAGTTTCGAGAGGCGCAGAGGAACTCGGGCTGCTCTTAAATGTCTCTGGTGTGGTCACTTTGTTAAAATGCAAACACAAAAAATACCAAGAAATCTATACTTTGACACTTGCCTCCGCATACTGTACACTGGGCTTCAGTTCCAATGTTTTTTTCAGATAGAGAGGTCAGCTGCGTATAGAGGAGAATATGCGACTCTTAAGGAAGACTAGGGTTTCACGAGGGTGTTTCTTGTCACCTCATGTCAACTGAAGAACTATGTGCTATTAAAGAATCACCACAACCTCGGTGTGAAGAGAGGAAGGCAGACGACAGAAACTGCATCTGGTCAGCAGGAAATCAGCAAAGGAGAAATGGCAGCGTGGCCTCTACCGCTACGTGCTCGTGTGAATACACAAGGTCCCTGTTACTGTGCCGATGTCTGCCACTCTTAGAAAACCCGGGAAAGAAGAGACTCTGAGCCAAAGGGCAGCCGTGACATAAAGGCCTCTTTTTCGGCTTTTAACGTTTATCCTCTCTGTCGTTAAATCTCATGAAGAAAGAAGTTAGCAGCGGGAGGTGGATTGAGGGAATAAGAAAGGACAGTGTTGCTGGAGGGGTGGGGGCCAGGAGGCAGGAAGAGTAAACCGCAAACAGAGAGGAAGATGTGTGTGTTTGTGCTTGTGTGTATTTGTGTGGGTGTGTGTGCGTGTGGATGGACCCTGTCCTCGGTTTCCAGGAAAAGGAGGGAGCCGTCAGAGGGGTGGACAGGAAACTCTAACAGGGCTAACTTCCTGCAGCTCTCCTGATGGCTGACCTGATAGTGAACGTGTGTGTGTGTGTGTGTGTGTGTGTGTGTGTGTGTGTGTGTGTGTTCCTGCACACGTGAAATTGTCGCATATTTTACTGTAAGCGAGCGACTGAAACGGCTGAGAGGAATTTGGTGGAGTTTGTTGTCTGGACGGAACAAACCACTGGAACACGTCCCTTCTACTGGGAGCTCTGGTGATTTCTCCAGATGAAAATGGACGTCTTTTTTTTTTTTTAAACTTTTTTTTGCCGTTCAGCCATAATCTGTATTGTTCTTCCTGAGTGGGACTTCCCGCACATTCCTCAGTAGGGGGGGAGGCTGCAGGCCAGAGTTGAGTCAGCTCGAGGAGTTGCCTGTTTGAATCCCAGGGCCACTCTAGATTCAGTTCCCAGTTTATTAGGTCGATTACCTCGATGGACACAGCCTCAATCTCATCCTTACAATGTTCATGACAACACAGTGGAATCTACGAATGCAACTGAAGATTATTTTCATTATTTCATAATCTGACAAAAGATTTTTCAACATTTCCTAAAACCCAACGTGACATCATCAAGTTTCTCCTTTTTTTCAAAACCTGAGGGAGATAAGAGAAGAAAGCAGAAAATAGTTGCTGGTTATTTTTCTGTTCATTTACTAATCAATGAATGAACTAATCGCTTCAGCTTTTCAATCCTGTGTATTGATCTGTCATTGTGTTCTTCATTGTGCGGGATTGTGTCGTTTGTCACTGTTGTCTTGTAGCTGTCTGTCTCTCTGACGTTTGTGCTTTATGGCAAATGATGCATTTCTAAAAACGACACATTGCAACCATCATAAGTGGATTTACCGCAGTAACACACTGCACTACAATATAATTAGGTATAGAGGCTTGAGTCATCTACAGCCACAGGTTTGATGCCGACACGGCCCTTCGCTGCCTGTCTTCCACTCTCTCTCTCCTGTATAGAACAGAATGATTGTACAAAGGAAATTGTACAATGCATTAAAACATAATGTGATGGGTTGATTAATGATTATGGGGCGCGAAGGGATGGATTTTGTTTTGGAAAGAGCTGAGCCGTCTCTATTATTCTTCCTCCACCAATCTTTTGTTTTTGTTGTTTTTAGGGTGCACGTTATAACTTGAATGCCCTTGAGCAAGGCGCTTGGCATAAGCATTTTTCCCTGAAGAGAGAAAGAAAGAAAGCAAAAAGAAACCACTGCTTTCATCTGGACAACATGACTCCTCCCTATTTACAAAAAAATTATTCCTTAAGCTTTTAAGATGCACAAAAATTAGGACGTGCAGCTGCTCTGGACCAAATGATCCAGAGCAGTTTAGGATATAATTAGAGTGAAAGGGTTGTCTGGTGATGTTTCTTATGTTAGGTCTTATGCTTTCTCCAAAAGCACTTGTGTTGATGAGAAAATCTCTTGTTGACTGTACACAGGGGTTGCTGCGCGCGCACACACACACACGCACACCACACACACACACAGACACACAAACACACAGCGTGTTACAGTCCTGTCTGTGTGTTATTATTTCCTCTTGATGTTGGCAGCTGCTTTTGCTTTGTCAACACGCGTCCTATTGAAACAATGTGGTTCGCTCAAAACTGGAAGTCGAGAGTTGCGTACTTGTGTGCACGCTGACACAATGATCTTTGTGAAACGCAATTTCACATCTTTCGTGCTTTTCACTCTGAGTCACACGCATGTTTCTCAGCCCCTAATATAAACCATCTCATCTAATTGTCTAACCTTATAAGCAAGTCCTCACCTTACAAGTACACGCACACACACACACACACACACACACACAAACACACAAACACACGCACACGAACACACACACACACACACAGACAGCTGTTGACCAGAGAGAACGAGTGAATACCCCCTCATGAAACTGCACAACAAAAGGGGAAGTGGCTAACCTCACATCTCTCTATCTCTCTCTCTCTCTCTCTCTCTCTCTCTCTCTCTCTCTCTCTCTCTCTCTCTCTCTCTCTCTCTCTCTCTCTCTCTCTCTCTCTCTCTTTCGTCTCTGTGTCTCTCTCTCTCTTTCTCTCTCTCTCTGTCTCTCACACTCCTCTCTGCTTTCTCTGACTCTCCCCTCACACGTCTCTTTATTCATGCTTTACCGCTCTCGAGCCTTTCTCGCACATCCTCCATCACCTTCTCCCTCTCGGCCTCTCTCTGCCACTCATCAGCTCTTTGCCCCGCTCTCTCATTCCACCCCCTTGTCACTCATCTCCTCCCCCTTTTTTTTGTGTTCCAGTGGCGATGGTGATTGACAGATGATCTGACAGAGGAAGACATCAGGTGAGAAAAAAAGTTAACTTCTCCTTCCTGTCTTACCTCAGCCCCCTCCTCCTCCTCCTCCTCCTCCTCCTCCTCTTCCACCTTCTTGCGGGAAGTGGAGTTTTTATTTAAAGTTTGTGACTTCTCTTACTCTCTTCACAGTTCTCGTTAGTTTCTGTGAAAGTGTGTTGCTTTCACTTTCAACCGGCTCAGCTCACCCACAAAGACAAGATATTAAAGGGAATTGATGACTTATTGAAACGTGAAAATGTATCAACTGTTGTTGAGACCTGCCATACTGTTATTATCAATACATTTTATTTGAAGTAATTCATGTGACTTCATGGGAACTCGACTGAGTTCACCTCAGCACATAGACTGCACATGAAGATGGACTCCACCTTCTCGTCGTAAGTCATCAGTTCTACTCATGCCTCGTTTTGGAGCGTGATACACGCTAGGGATAAAGGTCAGGGTATCTTGGAATCTGCTGCTTTGATTTTGACGATAAAATTTGTATAAATTACTGGAGAAGCCGTTCATACAGACTTTTAATTTGAGATATTTACTTTCCCTGTTATTTTGGACTCTAAGGCAAAGTTGTTGTCATCTCTGGAAACAAGCCTGTTGTTGCTATGAACTATCATACAAGTACCAGGTTTAAGAAAAGTGTTTTAAGCCTGTTTTTCCTCTGCTCCTTTCATAGACGCTGTCGCCGTGCTGGTTATTATGGGGTGTGCCTGTTGCAAGCAGAAGAAGTCCGACAAAGCAGCAGCAGCATCAGCAGCAGTGGATGCTACAGACCTGTCTCCTAGCAACGCAGATGGAGGGTTGTCCGCAGCTTTGACTCAGGGACGTTACTGTCCCGACCCCACTCAGACCATCCCCGACTTCAACAAGGGCTTCTCCTGCGGCACCGTCTTCCTCAACACCACCACAAACCAACGGCCTGGAGGCATAACAAGTACGACTCTGTGTGTGTGTGTGTGTGTGTGTTTGTGTGTGTCATAAATAGACACAAGAATATTAAGAGTGACAAAAACAGTATTTTCTTACATATTCAGTCGAACACATTTGTATCTGTTGGAACCTTCTGTGTGTTTAACCACTGTTTAACTGCGCAGCATGAGTGATCCACCAACAGGATACTGCTGCTTGTTAAAGGGGTTAAATGGTTACTGAGGGTTAAGTGGTTGTGACCCGAGTGTACAACTTTAAAAGTGTTGTGTGGGTGTCTGTCTGTGCGTCTGTGTGTGAACAGGTGGCGGAGTCACTCTCTTCATTGCTCTCTATGACTATGACGCTCGCACGGAAGACGACCTTACTTTCCAGAAAGGAGAGAAATTCCAGATCATCAACAATACGTGAGTGCAAACGCACAAATGAACTGCGTTTTAATCACATTATTGGTTTGATTTCAGATTTGAGCAAAAGCGAGAAAGGGACTCAGTACAGTGCCTACCTTCACCGAGGCTCAACAACCTGCTTAAATACAATCAAGCTGCACCAAATTTCCCACACTCATAGATATCAGTCCCCTAAATAGGCCTAATGTTAAAAAAACGTAGATCCTTGAATTATTCCCTGGGAAATTGTTAAAAATATCAAAAGGTTCCCTTCGGCAAGGTTCTGGGATCCACCCCCTGATCCGGACCTGCACCAAACTGTGATGGCTTCCCCCCTCACCCATAATGCATCCTTTCATCAGGTTTCATGGTAATCTGCTCAGTTATTTTTGTTTCCACTTAAAAAACAAACACAAAATGTGTTTTAATGAGATCAGCCATGACTCCATCCAGCCATTAGCTACACCACTTATACTTTAAGGAGGGCTGGAGCCGATCCCCGCTGTCATTGGGCGAGAGGCGGTGTGCACCGTGACAAACAACCTGTCACTCTCACACTCAAACCTCTACGAGGAATCAAGGGTCACCAAATAACCTGCACGTCTCTGGACTGTGGGAGCACCTGCATAGTCCAGTAAATGTTTCTGTCCCATTCTAGAAATCTAAAACAAGTTCGAATGAGGATGATTCGATTTGCTTTCGCTGCCTGGGTCGTCCCCTCATGTCTTACAACCAACTTCACACATGTTCTTTATCTTTGATCTCATCTCACCACGTCTTCTAGTTTTGTGTAGATAAATATCTGCTTCTGAAATTGTTGTGTTAGAAAGAGGCTGATGACACACGATAGAGGTTTTGGCAGATGAACGCTTAAGTGGGAACAAAGAGGACTTTTTCTACTGTCATGATTTCATTTAACAAAAATATTAATATGAACTCATGTTGCTTTTCCATAAGCAAACGTTTGTTTTGTGTCGATGTGTCAGTGAGGGCGACTGGTGGGAGGCTCGATCTTTGGACACTGGCAAAACAGGTTACATCCCCTCCAACTACGTAGCTCCAGTCGACTCTATACAGGCAGAGGAGTGAGTACACACACACACACACACACACACACACACACACACTCACACACACCTTGTAATGAAAGCTTTACACCATATTCTGCGTGGTAAGTGCGGATAGTTAATGATGAAAGTTTTTCCGATAATCGAGATGAAGTCTGAGAGCAAACATCCCATGATGCCCACTGTGGGGCTGTGGTGACCCATGTGATGTTGTCATGGTGACAGGTGGTATTTTGGGAAGATGGGGAGGAAGGATGCGGAGCGACAACTTCTTGGCCATGGCAACCAGAGGGGAACTTTCCTCATACGAGAGAGCGAGACCACCAAGGGTAAAGAGACCGCACTCTCTCACACACACACATAAGCACGCACATACTCTCTGATAATAGACACAAACTTTCTGCTTTGTCTTTCTTTCTATCTCTCACTTTGAACCTGCACAGTGTCTCGTTGTCCTCACCCTTCCTCCCTCCTCCCTCTTTTATAGGCGCTTACTCTTTGTCCATTCGTGACTGGGACGACAACAAGGGAGACCACGTCAAGCATTACAAGATCCGCAAACTAGACAACGGAGGCTACTACATCACCACGAGATCCCAGTTTGACACTGTTCCGGAGCTGGTTGAGCACTACACAGGTGACCCACACAAAAACATTCACAAGACATGAAGTCATCCTCTGTTTTTCTGCCTTTCGGTCAGACTGGGGAATCTTCATCACAACAAAGTGTATTTATGTTCTACACACGTCTTAAATACCTTGATTCATCAAAATCTGTCTTATTCAGTTTCTGGATTTACACTAAGTCAGTAACTTAGTAACATTTTCTGGTGTTTGTTCCTATTCACTCTTTCATTTTGATGCAACGTTTTCTGCTAATGTGCTTCATCTATTTGACGTCTCAAATGGATAGTTCACTGAAAAATGGAATATTCCCTCATTATCCACTCACCACTATGACGATGAAGGGGCGGGTGAAGTGTTTGAGTCCACAAAACACTTCTGGAGTTTCAGGGGCAAAGTTGTTTTGCAGTTTCTGATCTTACAGGAGATAAGATATAATGAAACAACCAGCTACATCATCATAATGCTGCTTATGTTCATATAATAATCAACATAATCGTTATATAAGCGGAAATGAACAAAGAAGTTCCCATCGAGTGCTTCTACTTTTATTAAGTACATGTTGCTCATTATACATTTATACTTTAAGGGAAATCAAAATTTGTAATGCAATACTCTTACTTTGGGGTTTCTCCTCTTTTTCTTTAGTAGATGATCTAAATATTTCTTTCACAACCAGCTGTGACTTTTTCAGCCTCTGAGTTTGTGTGAAATATAAAAAAAGCCTGGTTCACACCCTCCACTTCCTGTGCTCTCTGTCAGATTAACTCTGCCCCCTTGTGGCTCGTGCAGATAATTCATTCTGCAGTTTGAGCACTTCAGATGGACCATTTGTGTGTTTGTTTTTTTCTCAGTATTCTAAGGTCCCTGTATCGTCTTCTTATGTGTCTGTACATGATGCTGCTGCTGCTGCTCAGAATTTGTGTTAACGTCTGTTGTGTTCAAATTTCTTTGTGTCTCTAGTTTTTTGTTTACTTGTCAGTTGCATAAGTCACACAAGCAACCTGTCTTGATCTTTCTTTATCTCTGCATTTGCTCTTTTCCTCTTTGGTGTCTCCTTTTCCTCTTTGCTTCTCTGTGTGTCTGTCCCTCTCCCTCTCTGTGTCAGAGAGAGCGGCAGGACTGTGCTGCCGTTTGATTGGCAGCTGTAAACGGGGCATGCCTAAGCTGGCTGACTTATCAGTGAAGACCAAGGATATGTGGGAGATTCCCCGGGAATCCCTGCAGCTGATTAAAAAACTGGGCAACGGCCAGTTTGGAGAAGTCTGGATGGGTACGGACTGTGTTGCAGGGGGTGGGGAAGTAACAGCTGGAGCACACCTGGATAAAGGAGTATTACATCGTTGGTTGTGTTGGGTTGACACAAACATCAGTAAAACATTTCCGGTGTATAGGCCCAAACAGACACTCTGTAAAGTCCAGTTCATCTCACTGTGTCTCCTATTACACCCCTCAAATATGTTATAGGCCCACACATAGTCTAACAGCAGCTTGTAACTACAGAAGTGAAAGTGTTTAATATCCAGGTTTGCAGAGCTGTTCCTCCTCCCCTGGTCTTGCATGTGCATGTTCCATCATCTCACCTCCCCTCTTTGTCACCCCCCACCCCCCCACCCATCTTTTCTCCCACCTCTCCACTGGTCTCCATCACCATTTTCCTCCTCCACCTCCATCCCTGGCTCCCATCTCCACCACCATCAGGCAGTAATGACGGTCTGTGTTATTACCTCACCCATGCCTGCGTTAATTCCAAGCCGCTCACCATGGGCCTCGGGCGGGACGCCTGGGAGGTGCCCAGGGAGACACTGATACTGCAGAGGAAGCTGGGACAGGGCTGCTTCGGGGAAGTGTGGATGGGTGAGACAGACGCCGCCTTCGACCTTAGCTGCTCAGCGTCACCCGTTGAGGTGTCTGTCCTGTAGCCAAGATTGTAGCTCGAGCCGGCTGTGGCTGGCCCGTTATATCTGTGTAGGCAATAAATCCTTTCACATTCAACCAAGTTCTTGTTGAAGCTGTCGTACGGCCTCCCTCGGTAAATCGCAGTGTGTGAGCCGTGCAGAGTTTCTCCCAGGGACCAGACAAACTCTGGGCCTGTCCATGTAGCCCAGGTGCTGCTGATGTAAGGCCAGTAAACCTCCTTCTCTGCTAACATCCCCCTGTCTCATGTCATGCATGCTCTCCAAGATAACAATAATTTGCATGCAGGAAGATGACCAAGTGTGTCTTGGAAACAGCATGCATACTGTGTGCCTTATTTTTTTAAATATACACCTGCATTCATGGCTGTTTGTGTTCCGGTATATGTCTGTAGCATGTAGAGTACAAACAGTCATCCACCTGTCAGTAAGCCTGGATAATTGTGTGTGCCTGCGCAGCGTGCCTCTGCGAGTGTTAACGCCTCCTTGTCTGTATGCCAGGCATGTGGAACGGCACCACCAAGGTAGCGGTGAAGACTCTGAAGCCGGGAACCATGTCCCCCGAGGCCTTCCTGGAGGAGGCCCAAATCATGAAGAGACTTCGCCACGACAAACTGGTGCAGCTCTATGCCGTCGTGTCTGAGGAGCCCATCTACATCATCACCGAGTTCATGAGCCAAGGTATCGGGCTGAGACGTCTGCATTACCTGTGACTGTAGACACAGTACGAGTCGCTGCTGTTTCAACCGTTTTTTAATCTGCATTAGGATCATTTTAAAATCATCGGACACATGGTGATTTTTTTCTGTCGCAGTGAGTGCTGTAGTTCTTTGTTTCCATGTACGGGTTTTCAGCGAATACTCTGGCTTCCTCCCGCAGTGGGTTGTGTTGATTGGAGACACATAATGGACTGTGGATGTGAATGTGAGCATGAATGGTTATTTGTCTGTAAGTGTCAGCCTGTCCAGAGTGTGCCCCGCCTCTCGCCCCATGTCAGCTGGGATTGGCTCCATCTTCCCCCCCCTGCAGCAACCCTCATTATAAACCATATAGATAATGGATGGATGGATGACTTTGATACATGAGAAATTATTTTCTAATAAAACCCTCAGGAATACAATTCCTGGATCTGCACCAAAAATGTTTCACTTGCTCCCATCCTAAGTTGAAACCATTAAAAATGATGAATATTTCAGATTTCCTGGGCATTTCAGGATTTAACTCAAAACGACAAGCAAAAACACAACTTTCAAATCAGATCGGTGGGAGGGAGACTTTTCATGAATTGTAAGAACAAAGGTTTGAGCCTCTGTGCCTCTGTGCTGGGCAGAACTTTGTTCTTCCTTCTTAGTGAAGACCTTTGCCCTCGCTCTGAAGGTGGCCTAGGGGCAGGCAAAAATACTTCTTCAACATTCACAAAAAAACAATTCAAAATATCTGAATTAAAATGAGCTCATTCCAAAGAAACTAAGATATTACAACTGTGAACAGATTTATCAACACCTATCTGCATAGAAAATGCATGATGTGCCATCCATGTGCAGGGTACATGGAACCTGTAGACACACAGTTGAAAACAGGCCTTGTTATGATGCCACATTTTCTTTTTCAGGAAGTTTACTGGACTTCCTAAAAGATGGAGAGGGACAGAACCTGAAGCTGCCTCAGCTGGTGGACATGGCTGCCCAGGTGACTGAGAGACACACCGACACACACAAACCCACACACTGACACACCGAAACAAAAGTGTTACCTCCGCTACAGATCTGAGCTGTTTGTGCCTTGTTGTGTACGTGTGTGTGTGTGTTTGTGTGTGTGTGTGTACAGATTGCGTCTGGAATGGCGTACATCGAGAGAATGAACTACATCCACCGTGACCTGCGAGCAGCAAACATCCTGGTCGGAGAAAATCTGGTGTGCAAGATCGCTGACTTTGGGCTGGCGAGGCTCATCGAGGACAATGAGTACACAGCCAGACAAGGTAATAGCGAGGGATCATGTGTGTGTGTGTGTGTGTGTGTGTGTGTGTGTGTGTGTTTCATTGCACTTTTGTCCATCTGTGAGGATCAGTTTGATTATTAGATCTTACTGAGTGAGGCTATTTAAAAAAACTGTCAAAAAGTTAGGGTTAGGTGTTTTCTCATATGTGTGTGTGTGTGTGTGTGTGTATGTGAGAAACCAAGATAGAGAGACACACTGCGATGATTAAGTGTTCCTGCCTCTGCCTCCGTTCCTATATTTGTATACATAACCTAACCTAATTATACGATTACGCATCTTCACTGTGTTGCCATGGTTTCAGGGGCGAAGTTCCCCATCAAGTGGACGGCTCCGGAAGCTGCACTGTACGGACGCTTCACCATCAAGTCCGATGTCTGGAGCTTTGGCATCTTACTGACTGAGCTCATCACTAAGGGACGTGTGCCGTACCCAGGTACTGGAGGATGCCTGCTGAACACGTTGTGATTTCACATGCAGCAGCGATGAGTTCATGCTTCATCGTCAGTGAAAAATTCTTTCAGCATTATTCTGATAACACAACACTCTGGAAGAGGAGGTTAAAATGAGTGGTGGAGTGGTGGGGAGTGTCTGTTTTAGCCAGTGGTCATTGATTTAACTCAAAACTTGATGGGTTAAAGTCACAGTCAAGGCCTTTTGCCAAACGTTCCCACAGTGTACATGATGCCTGTGATGTTTGTGGTACTATAGTGGCAATTAGTTTCACATCAACCAGCTGAAGACAGGAGCAACCACAACGACAGAGAAAGAGAAGGTCAATAAGAGCTAGAGTCGGAATTTATAGAAGAAAGAATTAGAAAGAAAAGTCTCTGATGCTCCAGTTAAAAACTTCAGAGAAGGATTACAGTCTCGAAAAGAGATGCTGAGGACATATGTCATAACCACGTGATAACAGTGTTTGTGTAGCTACTCTCACTGCCAGAGGGGGGAGACAAAATTTGTGCACCCAGGTTTAAGTGCCTTGCCCAACAGTGCATTGACAGTAAGAAGAGTCGGATGGGAAAAGATGTGTTACGAGGCTGCGACGGTGCTGTGCAGTTGGTGTTTCTGATGACGCCTTTAACCATTTAAATAAATGAGGAACTCTTACAAAACGATACCATGACACCTAGAATTTCTGATTTTAAACATAATTTATTAAGATATAGCATTTGTAATTTGTTGTTTGTTGCAACATTCCATTACGCAATTTCAGATTTGGAACTACGGCCGGCTTAATACGATCTTGTATTAAAACTTAATCAAAATATTCCTAATGAATTAAATAAGATATTATCAAAATGATTAAAGAGGTAAAGAAATAGATGTATCTTGGTAAGTATTATAAAAGCAAATATTTCACATTTTAAAATTCTTAAATAGAAATACAATAAGCTGGCCTTTTAGTGGCTATTTTATTATTTATTTCAGTTGATATAGAACAGTAATTACTTACAATCTATTTTGGTGAAACCTTTTTGTCTTTTCTGTCTTTGTCCATTAATTACACTTTTAAATTTCTTCATAACTCAAAGTCTTTTATAATACAGTTATTTGAAAATATTTTGTAGAGATACAGCCTGTCTTTTTGTTTAATTTTTATTTTGCAAGATTTGAAAACCTTTTTTTCCATTGGCAGAAACCATATTGTGAAGTATACTAGATTAAACACAAAACTGAACTATTTCTAAGCCTGTGTCCATCCCCTCCACATCCCCCCCCCCCCCCCACCCTCCTCCTAGGCATGAACAATCGCGAGGTGCTGGAGCAGGTGGAGAGGGGCTACAGGATGCCCTGTGCCCCGGGCTGCCCCAGCTCGCTCCATGAACTGATGGTGCAGTGCTGGAGGCGGGAGGCCGACGAGAGGCACACGTTCGAGTACCTGCAGTCCTTCCTGGAGGATTACTTCACCGCCACGGAGCCGCAGTACCAGCCCGGAGAGAACCTGTGACCACCCTCGTGTATATAGGAGAGACATGAAGCGATAATCGAAAACAGAGGGCAGACAGACAGAGGCACACATACACTGACATGCGCCTACTGTCATTGTATTTGTTGCTCACACACACACACACACGCACACACACATATGAAGATGCATATCATTGCCTTGTTTAATTGTTTAAAGGCAGCTCCTTCCCTTTGGTCAGTGATCCCTGCAGCCCGCTCAGGACAGCTCAGTCAGCCGTGTTGGAGAGCGGAGTCGGAGCTCTGCTGCTCGGGCCTTGCAGGAATGTTGCTTTACTCTGTAACCATGACAACAAGGAACTGAAAGAAGATGTAGATGGTTGTGCTGAGGTGGGGATGTGTGTGGGGGGGGGGAAGTCGAGCTGGAACATGATCTGTTCAGCGACCATGTATGTTTCTTTTTGTTCCCACTGACAGGAGTGAATTGACAGAGATTAGCTGTTTACCTAAGATAGATAAAATCATTATAGAAATGAAAATCGTCTGCAGCAGGTTATGGAACAACAGGTGGAATACTGCTTTTGAAAAACTGTGAGAATGAACCTTGCAAACCTGTGTAACTGAATTGATTATGTACAGACACGGCCGCTCTTATGTAAGCTTCATGAAGATTGATGTTCCTGTGTTTCAAACGCTGTTTTGTTATTTAGGTAAAGAACCTGATCCAGGTCTGGCTTCATGTGCCTCAAAGTGGTCAAATAAAGGGCTGGTTTGGATTTTATATTCCCAATCATTTGTGTGTAATTTTGTCTCCTCTGCTGTTCTAATTTAACTCAGATATATCTGTGTGTCACCACAACTTCTAAAACTAGAGTTAACATGTATGCAGTTTTCAGCCATTGGGAGGGCAGGGGGAAGCGTTCTGCATGAAGGTGAAAGATCAGTGGAGAGGTAGTGTTTCATTGTGTTGTCTTGAAAAGAATGTAATCTTTACGTTGAGACTCCCCTGTCATTTTATTTTAATAAAGATAACATATCTTTTCCAAGTTAAGTCACGTCTCTTGTTCAATGTGCATTTGGATATTTATGATGTTTTTTTCCGGTTAAAACATGTATGAGAATGAAAGTCATTTTCCTTAGTCTTCGTGTTCTTTTCATGATTTAACTGATGTATGAGGCTTATGTGAGGATTTATTTATTTATTATTATCATCATCATCTGTATGGCTTCTACAGACTGAATTGATGAATCTAATGGGGAACAAAAGTTCATGATTTAGAGCAGGCCTGAAGTGTCACCAAATAATCTGTAGCTTCAATTTGAATATGAATATTATAATATAAAACAAAATAGGCAAGGCAATTTCACTTGTATAGGACATTTCAGCTATATTTAAATCTAGATAAAAGGTGAGATGACCATTGTAAAAGCAACATAACACGTTATAAAAAAGCAATTGAAAAATCAGAGTTACAAAGAGCAGAAACATAGATAAATATTATTATAATAGAGAATGAAAGCAACAGTGCACTAATAGAATAGCATAGAATAGAATAATAGTGTTTTTCGTAACCCAGACAGTTGCTTTCTGTCCTCCCACTCTTTCTCTCTCTCCTCTGTCTTCATTCACACTCGCGCTCTCTCTCCTCGGCAGTAAACTACAGTTCCCATGGTTCCAAGGGTTTAGAGTGAGGCCAGCTACGGGTGCCCGGATGCTTTTGACAGTCAGGCACGTTGGAGAGGCTCAGAAGAGACTGGGGCGCACGAGAGGCAGAGCTGGAATCGCAGTGGCGGAAACGCACGGGCGCACGTCGGTTATTTGTGCCTCCCGCAAACCGGGGAGTCCCTGTCACTGAGAACCGGAGGACAGCGCTCCAGCGCGGCCGTGTCACCACCCGACCCGAGGGGCAGACTCTGAAGCAGCGTCCCCGCTCCCCGTTTTTGACATTTCTCACCTTTTCCCCTGCTTTTTCCCCCAGCCTCTCTCCATCTTTTCGGGCGCAGATGTCGGTTTGAGCCAGAGGAGAGGAGCGGTCGCACGAGACAGCGGCGGCAGCGAGGAGACGTTGACGCGGGAGGAGAACTGTGTCCCTCCGGGGCGACCAGCCCAGATGAAGCGTGGACATGCCGCACGCTGACGGCTGCGGACGCCGAGGCAACGGCTCCGTGACCCGGGCGAGGAGAGGAGCGGAGCCCGCGTTGACACCGCACCTAGCTCCGGCAGCCAGCGCGAGCCCCCAGACTCTCTCTCTGTCTCTCTCTGTCTCCCAGGCTCTCTCTCCCCCGCGGTGAGTGCGCGTGCAGCGTCTTGTATATGAACCACACAAGAAAAATGTGCTCGTGTTGTCGCCTCGTCCAGATGTGCTGCACCTCTGGCACGCGCGTGCTGCGGGGTCATCTGGGCTTTACTGTAGGTATGCAGCGTGTGTGTATCGATCTTAATTGGTGATAGGGATCAAACCCACACACTCACAGACACACGCACTCACACGCACACACACGCACACACAGTCACACACACGTACATGTGATTGCATGTGCGCGCAATGAACCCTGTGTACCCCCACCTGTTTGTTTGATATCCAGATGAAGTGTTCTCACCCTTTAGCCTCTTTATCCTATGTACAGCGTAGACAAGACATTCACATCACTGACCCCCCCCCCACACACACACACGCACTCACGCACACACGCACACACTCTCTCTCTCTTGCATTGTTTATTTGCTGTCTATACAGATGAGCCCTGCATGTGCATGAGTTTAATGGCACTTTTCTAATAATGAATTTACATACCAGTGGGACACACCAGAGGCCTGACAGTGAGCCCAGCCTCTTATGATGGACAGATGTTTGCTTTACGTATAAACAGGAGACATACACAGAGAGAGAGAGAGAGAGAGAGAGAGAGAGAGAGAGAGAGAGAGAGAGAGAGAGAGGGTCCCTGGTGAGCGTCCCTGGGTTTCTATCCCTGGCAGCCCCCCTCCTCAGGACAGTTATAGGCAGGACGCAGCAGCAGCAGCAGCAGCACATCCTGCAGTGGCAACAGGGGCTGCTGAGCTTGGAGAGACACGGCGTACTCATGGTGGTGATTATCAGCTCTTGTCTGTGGTTTAGTAAGGGGGGGGGGGGGGGGGAGTGAGAGAGAGAGAGAAGGGGGGGGGCGGTGACAAAGGAATAAAGAGCGCATGAGAAACTGAAAGAGAGAGGACGGGGAGAGAGGGAAGTCAATGTCAGTGTCTGGGCAGTGACAGTTCGTTATTTAAGGGCCCCTCGGAGACGTGCACAGGCTGCCCTAGTGCAGGTGCTGTTGGTATGCAGAGTGATGCTTTGTCTGTCTGTCTGTCTCTCTCTCTGTCTGTCTTATACTTCACACACACACACACAGTCTCACTCCCTCACTCTCTCAGTCGTTGCTTGAAGAGTGAGTTCTCTTATTGGCAGGTCCACTTGGACATAATGAATAATTTCAACCCTCTGAATGCTGGAATGAAAGGGAAATGGCCTCACTTTGGCATGCAGCTGCTCTGTCAGACTTGTCTTGAGTGCATGGCCCTGTGTGTGTGTGTGTGTGTGTGTGTGTGTGAGAGAGAGAGAGAGAGAGAGAGAGAAAGAGAATGTGAACATATAACAGCTTAGGCATATTGTGCCTCCTACCTGTGTGAGCGGGGCTAGTTGTCATAGTAACGGCCTTGTAGCTCCGTTGATGTTCCGCCTGTCCTCATTGGCAGGGTCAGCGCACCTAACACACCACATCTCGTCTCAGAGCTTTGTGTGTGTGTGTGTGTGTGTACATGTCTACTGTGTGTGTGCTGTGGAACTTCCTTTTGTTTGTGGCCTGCTGCTGTTTGTGCTGTAGGTGTGTGGGGGTTGATGGCACATCCAAGTCAGCGTGTGAGGTTGCCGGAGTCAGACGTCCTCTTTATATGGAAGTCGTCATGGAGATGGAGAAGACAGAATGGACATTTATTAATGAATGCACATGCACACACTAATTCACACGAACATACAGATTGGTACAGTATTTATGGACGTCCACTGATTTCCGTGTGCTTCTGGAAGTTCTTGAGTTCACGATGGTGCAACCTGTTGAATGGCGGAATGGTGGTTTAGAGGAGGTCAAGTTTATTCTTGCATTAAGATTAAGATTAAGATGCATTTATTTGTCCCAAACATCAGGTCTTAATTTGAACTAGGTTATCTTGAAAGATAGAATCACCAACAAACAGACACTGCCACCAGACGAGCTGTATAATCTGCATCAGAGGATATCTTAACAGGGTCTGTTCAGATGCTGATTCTTCAAAAACAATCTCAGGCTTCATTTCACACATTTGGCTTCTGGCTGTGCACGTTACTCGGCAAACACAAACATTTTTGGGGTTGCAGATGTTTTTTTAAAGATCATTCTGGGCCTCGTCTCTGAACTCTTCACAACAGATATTATTACTGCAATCCAGGAAAGGGGAATTTACACCGTGTGTGTGTGTGTTTGAATGAGTCAGGCCATTATTACTCAGCAATTGAAATGCCTCCAAAAATATACACGAGAAATTGATTTTTAGGCCACAGATGCATGTAAACGATTCACCCTGACAGAATCTGGGTGGTTCGAGGTTCCGTATGATGACTTGGAGTTATGAGAAACGGCTTTAAGCATAAATATGTGACATTATGATGCAAATTCTATCTCTGATTCCAAATCAAAGACGTGATATTGAATGCTACTGCTCAAAAACAACCAACTTCACTTGAAAAACTTCAACAAAAAAAACTTTACCATATGAAATGAGCTGCTGGCAAAAAATAATTAGCCATAACTTTGTCCTTGGAGTGAAGGGTACTGTCTTTTATGACTCCTATTAATCTAATCGTCACCTGAAGTGAAATAGCTTTCGCTACAGGCAGGTAAATGGGGTCCAACTCCCACACACACACACACACACACACACACACATGCAGTCACTCACTCTCACAATTACAAACAGATGCACCCCCAAACATACACACATACACACACACACACACACACACACACAAATATCGACCATTTAGCATTAGTGTAAGCAGTGTTTGTATGCTCCATTCTGTCACCTCCCACACAATACATTCATAAAACTGCTCCTCGGCGCCAAAGCCACTGACTCAATAGAGGACGTCTCCCCCCTTCTCTTTTCTCTCTCGCCTCCTTCCCTCTTTTAACCCCTCTGCCCCCCCATGTATCTGTCCCTTGCCTCTGCTTCTTGTCTTTCTACCATTCCCCTCCTCGTCCTGCCTCACCTACCTCCTCATTCTCCTTACCCCCCCCCCACTCCCCCACCCCAAGGGCTGGTTGCAGCCGGTTTGAGTCTGACAGTGGAGAGAGGGAGCTTCGACCTCTCACCTTCGGAGGATGGAGGGAGGGAGCGGAGGCGAAAGAAGAGGGATGATGGAGGGCAGCGGGGTGGAGGGATGCTGTGGAGCGAGGGGAGGGGGGGATGGAGAGGGGGGGGGGGTGCAACTGCAAGAGGCAAGGGAGAGGTCAAAGAACAGGAGGGATTTGCCGAGAAAGCGGGGAGAGCTGCTGGGGAAGGGACCGACTGAGAGCGAGAGTGAGAGAGAGGGAGAGAAAGAGGACAGAGGGGTCAGGAAGGAGAGGGAGTGATAAATGAAGGCAGAGTGGCAGGATGGAAGGATGAGGAAGGAGGGATGGATCGTTCGAGGGGATGAGAAGGAGAGAAAGACAGAGTGTGAAGCTGCTGTGTACCTCCCTAACAAGCTGGACAGAATCAGCTCAATTATTAAAGAGGAGCGAGAGAGGGGGAAAACACGCAGACATGCAGACGTACACGCAGAAAAAGCATCTCTCAGTGTCTGGCACACAACACATACTCGCCATCTTTTCACACACACACACACACAGACACACACACACACACACACCTACTGTACCTGATCTGCACAGATCAACATACTTACACCCGCACTGTACGACTGATTTTCGTGTCTCTTCACACTTGTGCGTCACAGTTATCTGTGTTTGTAGCTGCGTGCAAGTGTGTCTGGGTTTGTGCGTTGAAAACAGTGAGTCAGAGGATAAGCAGAGACTTGTTAGTGATTCTCCTCAACACCCTGAAACCCCCCCTCCAACACACCCCCACCCAATTTGGCTCCGGCTCTGTCTCAACGTTCCAGCGCCATGGCTCCAGTGTCGTCCCATCAATAGATGATCAGAGCACTAAGGGGTCTGTCCATAAACCCCCACCGTGAATATAGTTTGCACCTTCTTCCCTTCCTTCCTTTCTTCTCCAACTCCCTTCCTCACCCTCTCTCTCCCTCCTCCTCCTCTTCCTCTCTTGCCCGTTCCACCCTTGTTTCTAGTTCTCTTTCTTCTTTCCCTTTTCCCTCCTTCTCTGAGGAAGTGTTGCCCCCAAGGGACGAAAAGATTCGCTACCTTCCAGGAGAGAAAGAGATTGTGTGCGTGCGCCTCTCTCAGTGTGTGTGTGTGTGTGTGTGTGTGTGTGTGTGTGTGTGTGTGTGTGTGTGTGTGTGTGTGTGTGTGTGTGTGTGTGTGTGTGTGTGTGTGTGTGTGTGTGTGTGTGTGTGTGTGTGTGTGTGTGTGTGTGTGAATGTGAATGTGTGTCCTCCACATGTGTGTGTGTGTGTGTGAGAGAGTGAGAATACACACTTCCTGAGACAGAAAGGGAGAGAGAGGCAGGGATAGAGCAAGTAAAGAGCGGGTGAGAGAGTGAAAGCAGAAGGCTGTGGAGGGGGAGGAGAGAGAAAGAGATAACAGAGAAAGACTGAGAGTAGTCGGGGAGAAGGGGGAAGATGGATGAATTCACTGCGCACTGTGTGGGTGTGTGTGTGTGTGGGTGTGTGTGTGTGTGTGTGTCTGTGTCTGTGTGTGTGAGAGAGACAGATAGTTAGACAGAGAGATGGTTGGGAGATGCAGGTAGATGGAGATCGACTGAAGGGTTTATTCCTCTCAGCAGAAGTCATAATTTCTTAGAGCCTGTACAGATGTTTGTGTATGTGTGTGTGTGTGTGCATGCACTTGTGTACATGCCTGATTGTGCTTGTACCTGAGTGTATTGCTTTGGCCAGGCTCGAGGCCAAGAACCGGAGAGGCACAGTGTAGCGTCGGCGTGTGTAGCGTGAGCAGCACGCGCGTGTCTGCGTGTGCTTCTCGAGAGGTGTGTGAGTTGAGGCTGTGGTTGATGAGCTGTCAGTACCTACAGTTGGAATGTTCACAAGGCGGCCATTGTTGTTCAAACAGCCAGCAGCCTTCTCCTTGGCAACGGGCGCTGCAGCAGCGTCTCCCACAGCAACTGTGGAACAGGAGTATGGAGAGAGGAGGAGGAGTCAGGAAGTCAGGGCCGCAGCACAGAGGCCCCTCTCCAAAACACTGGCCTCAAGGTCTGAGTGTGTGTCGGGGTCCAAGCATCTGGTGTGAGTGTGTCCTCTGTGTGTGCGGTGGATATGCATGACTATGTGTGTCGATACATGTGGTTTTTAAGTGTGTCTGTGAGTTCTCGCCACCATGACTATCTGGATCGTGCAACTCTGCTCGGTCTCTGTCTATTTGTGTGTGCATGTCATGCTAGTGTGTATTTGTGTGTTTGCACCTGTATGAACTCAAAGTGGGTGTGTTTTTGCGTTTGCCCCTGAGTAACTAGTTTCATCTAATTGCATTTGTGTGCTTTGGTGTTTGCGTCCAAACTTATCCCGGTGTGTCCTTTGTCGTGTGTAATCCTGTACGTGGTTTCATGTGCACACATGTTCACACACTCCTGGCTGCTCCCAGCTGGTGTGGTTGGTCACATGACCCGACTGAGGGGCGGCCATCAGCAGTGCCAGGAAACCGCCTGCAGGAGAGCGAGAGAGGATAGAAAGTGTCAGGCTGAGTTGAAGATGAGGGAGGGGTGCGTGCATGTGTGTGTTGTGGGATAGAAAGCGAAGGTGGGAAGTGTGCGTGTGTGTTAACGTGTATGTGCATGTGTGTGCATGTGGGGGGCTGCTAGAGAGATGAGAGTGGGAACCGTGAGGAAGAAAAGTGGGGGGATTGGGGCGGGGGCTGAAGGAGGAAGAGGAAGGGGGAATACAGTCCTCCTCGCCTTAAAATAACTCCGGCATGTAGGTTCCTGCAGAACAGTCGGAGAGTGAGACAGTCAGATGAGGGTTGGCTGTTTGTGTGTGTGTGTGTGTGTGTGTGTGTGTGTGTGTGTGTGGGGGGGGGGGTTATATGTTGTTTAATGTTTGGAGCTACTTCTCTGGTCCCCTGTGTTCATCCTTGGCAGGGCCACCACTGTATCTGCTGTGTGAAGTCTGTTTATGTTAGATGTGTGCCTAAACGCCTGTCTGCCTTTTTGTTTGTCTGCACATATGGTTTATGTGTTGGTCTCTGTTCACTTATATGCTTTGTGTGTGTGCATGTGTGTGTGTGTGTGTGTGTGTGTGTGTGTGCGTATGCGTGCACGTGCTTGCTTTTGGCAGGAGCTAGAGTGTGCACACTGATGATGGAGATCATTAGGAATTTCCTGCAACTGGGGAGGTGTTTTTTTGGCGAGGGTGGGGGGGGAGCAGCAGGATGGGTGGGATGCGAGTGGGTGAGATAGAGAGAGAAGAGGTCAGAGTGAAGGAGAGTGGGTGGGTGAGGGACGAGGGGGTCTGCGCGTGTGTTTAGTCGGACCGTCTCCGTTTGAGTGACGTGTGTGAACCGCCAAAGCCCAAAGTTCGCCTCTGCTCTGAAGGGTTGTCGGCAGTAATGTGTGCGCTGGCATGACGGCCCCCGATAGAGCGATTTGTGTGTAGATCATTCCTCGGCCCCTCTGGAACACTTACAACACCTCAAGCTCACCAACGGCCGAGGTCTGACGAATGGAAGAGTTCTGATGTGCTCGGATTTGAGCTGCCTGCTGGGCTGCAAACGCTCTGCGGTTGAGGCATATGACCTCACAACTTCAGTTTTTATTTTTTCTTAATTTTGTTGAATTAAAACTTTTTAACAATCTGGCCAAGTAAATGTATTCCACAACGAGAAAAGAAAAACCCTGCCTTCACATCCAAAATGTCAACATGTCATTTCAAGATGTTTGGGTTGTGCTTATGTTAAAATTGGCGGTTTCTGAAGTTGAATAAAGTTTTGCTAATGCTGCCGCAAAATGACATCCATTAAATGTGTTTTTGTTCGTTGCTTGTATCGCGCTCCGCACACAAACCTTAGATTTGATAAGCGCGGACAGCCAACGCTGAGCGCTTCATCAACCAGTTCAAAGAGATGCTGTACATACTCGATAACGTGTGAAGTCTCATCGACCAACTGGAATATACAACATGACGCGCACATTTTTTTGACTAATGAATGACTTGAAAACACGTCGTCATCAGGTTTTGGTTCGTTGGCTTTCCCCGTTAATAGGTCGGTCGGATGTTTGTTCTGTTTGTGGAGGAAGTTGTGCGTCGTCACGGGTGTTGTGTGAAGGTTTTTTCGGCGGCGTGGAGGAACAGGAGGATGATGGTAGCTGAGTTTCTGCGCGGTGTCACTCGGTCTCTGTGGACCCCCTGACCCACTTCCTCCCCCTCCCCACCTCTCTTCTCTCTCTCTCCTGGCCTCACATACACTTTCTCCATATCCCCCCCCCAACCCCCACCCCACCCACCATCACCACCACCACCACCAACCTCTTCTTCTTATCTGTCTAAACCTCTCTGTGGAGCACCCCCCCAACCCACCTCCTGCCGTCACCACCCCTCTCTCTCTCTCTCTCTCTCTCTCTCACTACCTTACACTCTCTCCCCCCTCCCTCACACCACTCCCCCCCCGCCCCCCGTCCCCCCCCTCCCCATGCTGTTTCGGTGCTGCTGCCTGTCTCTTAGCAACAACTGCACACCCGTTAGAGCTCTGTGAGTGCTTTTACAAACACACCCAGGAAGACACACGCCTAACGCGCACATTCACACACATACGTACGTGCCTGCACCGACACACACACACACGCACACACACACACACACACGCACACGCACAAGCACACGCACACACACATACAGGGTCTAGTTCCTCATTGATGGCTGCTGCTGGCAGGCCTGTGAGTCTGCAAGCCTTTTGTGGCAGTGAGATAGATGGGAGGAGAATAGATATGCTGTACAGCTACCACGTACAGAATGATTGTTCCTCTCACACTATGCGACAGGACAACTGTCCAAAACGTGACAATGACAGATTCTTGCCTGCGATTTTTCACACTGGCATACACTCTGTGGCAATATTGTGTTGTTGCTCACAATAGCTCCCCCCCCAAAAAAACTTTTGTGCGTAGACAATTTTTTTTTTTTTTACAATATCAAAACTTTTTAAAACAATATCACTCGTGTGAGAGCGGCTCTTTGTGAGACAGATTCAACAGATCACCATGTGGGAGCGTCTGGCACCATCGGCAGTTTTCACAGAGACAATACTACGCCACTGAGTGTTCCAAAGCCCCAGAGCCACACAGTGAATTGCACCAAAACCCTTTTTCCTGCGTACGACACCGAAGATATTGGGATGTCGGCTGATGGAGTATTTGCTTAAACAATAAATCATAGTGGGAGCGTTTGATAGGCTGGCATCTAAGCCGCGTCAGGATGCCCCCTGCAGAGCACAGTAGAGGGATATTTGCATGTGTGTCTTTGTTTTGTGTGTGAGTATGAATGTTCATGGGTAGAAATATGTGTGTGTGTGCGTGATATGTATGTCTTTATGTGCAAAACGATGTGTGAGTGTGTGGGAGGATGAAGCTGTGGTGGCATATTTCCATGTGTCTTTGTGTGCTGGTACGTGCCATTTTGTGTGTGTCTGTGAGTGACAGTGTGTGCATGTATGTCTAAGCACATGTGCGGCGATGTTTAATTAAAGCATGTGTTCCTCTCCGTCTTGCGCGCATCGGTCAGATGGAGCCTTAATTAATGAATACTGTTAATTAGAAGGAAAGAGAAAGTGAGAATGAGAGTGGGTGAGAAGGAAGGGAGGGAGGGAGACAGTGCTGGCATAGGAGGGAATGGGTGAGGGGGTTAAAGGAACTATGTTCTGCGTGTGTGTGTGTGTGTGTGTTAGTGTGTGTGTGTGTGTGTGTGTGTGTTTATGTGTGTGTTCATCTCCATGTTTGTGTGTCCCAGTTGTGTCATCCCTCAGAGCAACAGAAAGTTGAGGTTGCTCTGCTCCATGTGATCAGTCCCAAACTCTGCTACAGCAAAACTCTCCCACTCCTCCTCCTCCTCCTCTTCCTCTCTCGCTTCCTTCTCTCCTTCTTGCCTCATTTCAACTCCCCCCCCCACACCATATACCTAAAATCAACGCGTCTCATTCAATCTGTCCACTCACCTTCTTTTCCCTATCTTGGCAATGACTTTCACGTACCCGAACCTTTTCCGTCTCCTGCCACTTCTCAGGCTTTCTCACCAATTCAGTCAGTAATTTGAGTGTCTTTCACCATGTCTGTTACCCTCTTTCTTTCTCTCTCTCGTTCTCTCACTGCTCTGTCCTTCTCCCACCCTCCTAATCAGAACCATATGTTGGAGACGGAGGCAGAGAGATCTGACGATGGAGAGGATTGCGTTGTATGTGGAGAGTGTGCTGGAGCCAACAATGTGCGCGCGTGTGTGTGTGTGTGTGTGTGTGCAAAAGTGGGCACGCATACATACTTGGGTTTGTGCTTGAAATGTGTGTGTGTGCTCGTGGTCACGTGGGAGTCTGATAGCACGTGTGGTCCAGATTTCATAAGATTTCTGTCTCCTCTGGCTGTCGGTCCTTCCGCTTCTCCTCTACTCTGGGTTTTTCTATAATCCTCCAGTCGTTCCTGTCTTTCTGTCACCTTCATCTCTCCATCCTCTTAACACCTCTCTATTCATCACCTCTCTGCTTCCCCCTGGTGGCTGTGATTATTCACACGTTATCATTCTTCTTGTACCCGCCAAGTCTAGTGGTGCTTTGTAATGCATTTGAAGAGTTTTTGCTGAAATGTGACATCAAGTGTGTGTATGTGTCTGTGCGTGTGTGTGTGCCGTGATTATTATGTCTATTCACTCAAATTTGGTGTTATCGGAAAAACGTGTCAAAACGCACCCATCCCCATACACAGCACATCACTCTGTGTGTGGTCCTCATCATGTAGCATACATCAAAATCAAATAGAGTAAAGTGGCTCTGGCTCAGAGGCGAACCCACAATCTGCTGGTAAAAGTGAAATTTTAATTCCAAGTAAAACAGACTTCAAAATTGTATATTGCAAGTCATCTTCCAAAATAATTGTGTCTGAGTGAGATGGTGGAGCCCTCACCAAAATACAAATTCTTGTCTGGTCTGATGCGTGCTGTGACATCATGTACTAATCTCTTATTCTTTCTGCTCCACCCTCCTTTTCCTTTTCTTCTCTCCCACTGCCGTCAACTCTCTGTCCCTCCCTCTGTCCGTCCGTCCGTCTGTCTGTCTCCCTCTTTCTCTTACTCCAGCAACCATGGGCAAAAGACAGGAGCAGAGGGGAGAGAAAAAGTATGTGAGCTCTCCACTGCAGTATTGATGACCCAATGATCCCCTGCAGAACAGAGCCAGTCAGGCAGACACAGCGAGGCTCAACTCAGAATCAAAATCAGAATCAGCGCCACGACCGATCGGTGAAAGCAAGCGGCCGAACAGGACATGAATGGTAAATGTAATCTAATGTTGTAATGCTGCCGTGTGGGTGGCACAGTTAATAGAATAGAGTGCATTACAGATTAGGTTTATGGCCCATTGCCAAAAACATTGTGGACGATTCCCTCACACAATTCCATCTGTGCGGCAAATGGTTGATTTAGATTTTTCCTGCATGTTTGATGCGTTAAATGACCAGTATATTTAGCAGCAACGAGTTTAGATTAAATTAATTAATTGCAACAGCGAAACTTATTTGCAGACTTTCTGTTCAGTTTATTATTTTTCTGTCTACCCTCAGGTCCTTGAAGCTTCTTGCGAGCTGCCAGAGGAAGACGGCAACAAAGAAGAAAAAAACTCATCTACATTCAGCAGAAAACATCCCTCTGTTTGGCTCCCTCACTACCAGCAGGACTATAGACTGAATGAGTGGCTTGTCAGACAACCTATTTTCAGGCCAGTCTGGGGCACCAGTGGGCTGTGGTAGAGATCAGACAGAGGAAAAAGGGTGCGTGGGAGGGCTGGAGGAGCTGGAAGGGCCTGAGCTCTGGACCAGGGAGCTTGGGTTCCAGGCGGAGTTCCAGGACCCTTCCAACAATGGACTGGCCCCGGTGACCTCTGACCCCTTTCCCGCCTCCCCAGCCTCTGCCCAGGCCAACGGCCTCCACCTACAGAGAAGGCTGGGGCTCAGCACCTGTCGCCGGAGGCAGAAGCAGACTCACACCACTGCTGAGACACACGCATTTGCAGAGACATTTAGAGACATGCAGACGCACATGGACCCAGATATGCATGCGCAAATGGATAATTGTGGACAGATGGATGTCAGTGCACATACGGGTTCTGTTGGGCCTGAGCACTCCAGAACTCTCACAACAGAGGCCATACACACAAACTCACCTCAACTCCTGTCTTTGGCGCTTGGCAATCATCCGGCCTCCACCAATCAGCTGGCAGCCCCAGTCCTCAAGGCAGAGACAGACATTCCCTCAACCTTTTTCCCTATCGGCCCAAACCAAACCCCCGGCTCCTCTCCTCTTCCTGTGGAGGCAGAGAAGAAGTATGCACTCCGCAGCTCTGGACGTCCTCGCTTCCCCTGTCACCTGCGTAAATCCTCCCGCCTCCGCCGAAGCATGGAGGACGGGGAGAAGAGGGCAGTGAAGGAGAGGGGAGGAGAGGAGGAGTTGGAAGCATTGGAGGAAAAGATCTGGAGAATTAAAGAAGAGGAGGTGGCTGTTAGCAAGAAGGAAGAGCATTCGCCTGCTGTTCTTCGGGCAGCTGTTTTACCCGCAGCCCCCTGTCCTACAGATATTGCTCTCGCTCTTACTGTAGCCAAACCTGCTCCTAAAGCTATACACAAACCTGGGCCCAGACTTGGACATAAACCTGGACCTAAATCTAGGTCTAGGCCTGCACCAAAATCTGTCCAAAAAGCAGCTCCTAAAAGCGTCATGAAAAAGCGGCAGGCAGCACAGTCCATTGCTCGTCGTGTCACCCCTCACCTCCCATTTATGAACACATCCACCATTGCTGCGTCTCTGGTAGCTGTTAAGGAGGAACCTGTTGCACAGTTGGGGGTATGTCCTCCTAATAACCGGAAGTGCAAACGATTTGTCGGCGTAAGTTCATTTATTATCACATGTCACCGTTACTCATAACACTTTACACCATGTATCGTATCATATCGTAAAGGAAGTGTATATTTTAAGAAATCGCCACTAATTTAGTTTTTTATTGGTCTGTTCTTTTCAGGTGAGAAAGATTGTCGTCAAGGTGGCTCGCATTCCCGTCAGCCTCAGCCGCCGACAGAAGAGCTACAAGATTTCCAATATGGAGACTGTTCAGGGGACAGAGAAAGCCAACAATGGCAGTCTGGAGGGCTCGGAGGCTGTTCGAGAGCCCACCGCACTTCTTCGCATGAAGAACAACGGGAAGAGTATTATGGTGATGTTCCCTCCTGGAGAGCTGCCTGTTATTCTCAAACGCAGGAGGGGTCGGCCGCCCAAACAGGCTCTGCCAGGAATACCGGGAGAGCCTCCAAATGCTGGCACTGCTAGTGGTAATGGAGACCAGCCCAAAAAGCCCCGGAGGCGTCGTCGGACTAAACTCCCTTCTCCTTATCCATCTTATGTAAATGAAACTAATGATGTGAAAACAGAGTACGGGGATGTTCTGTCCAAACTGGCTTTTTTAAACCGCCAGCCCCCTGCCACTGGCCGTTGCTCTCCACCTCGATGCTGGACACCAAGTGAGCCAGAGAGCTTTCATGTGCCCTTGGAAAACCCTGGAATATCCACCCTGCTCCACCGCCTCACTGGGAATAGACGCCCGCGGGGTGGCAGAGGAGGTGGCGCTGGAAGAGGTGGCGGGGCAGCAGGGGGTATTGGGGGCAGTGAGCACAATAAGAACACCTTCAGTGACTTCTTTGAATCCATCGGTAAAAATCGGAAACTGAGCCCCATGTCTGAGCATGGATTACCAAGGAAAAGGGGAAAGGGTGGGGTCGGTAGGGGAGGGGGTGTCGTGGGAACTGAGCCTGGCGTAGAGAAAGTAGTCAAGAGGAAACGCGTGAGGAAAAATGGCGCATGTAAAGGGGAGGGGATGTTCATGGGGCAGGACTGGCCCAATGGGGCAGGTGGCTGGGGGGAGGAGGGATGTCTGGAGAAGGAGAAAGGTCTGGGTGGGTTTCAGCTCTGTGGATCACCGAGGGGGGGCTTTTCATCCTGTGAGGTCGGAAGGGGGGGTGCCTACAGCAGTCCAGGGGGAAGCAGAGGTGTTGGCCCAGCGGGGGAGGACTCACAAAGCCTGTTCGCTGGATATTTCCGCTCACTGCTGGACTCGGACGATTCATCAGACCTGCTGGACATTTCCTCGCCGTCAAACGCCCGCAAAACTTCATCCACCCCTGGTTACGAGCCATCCAGCCCAGCTCCCAGTCACAGCTGGGCCCCTGCATTTTCCAAGTGGTGCTCCAAGGGTGCCAGTTCTGGGGTGGAGGGTTCAGCGCAAACACATTGCTCCTCAGCCAGGCCTCCATACAGCTACAGCAGCCTGGCCCAAACATCACCCACCACCTCTACCTATCCTAAATCCACCCCCCCATCTCTCTCTCACTCTCCTAGCTCCCCACATCCTGCCTCTTATGGGCACTATTCCTCTGGCTACTCCTCCTCCTCTCCTGCAGTGTCACAGCGATCCTCAGACTGCAGCTTCGCTTACGGGTCCGGACACAGCAGCGGCAAGCCCAACCCTGTCGGCCAGATTGGCTATTCTAGCTACCAGGCAGCAACCAAACGGGGCTTTTGTGGATATCCGGCAGCAGGTCATTCCTCCATGGTGCGGGGGGAAAGCACAGGACCCACATCACCTGGAGGAGGGTACATGTCAGTGGCCAGAGGCAGCCCTTTTAGCTCCTCCCAACAGTACAGCTCCAATCAGTGGAGCTACAGGTAAAGCACGAATTTTGTGACTTTAAGGCATTGCTGAGTTGTTTTTTTCACACAAAATCTGACTTGGTGTAAATTAAGTGATTTAATGTTTTCTTCAATTAAAAGTAGTACACACGAGTAGAAGTCTGACCATGGCAGGATCAAAGCGATGTGATTTGCCAAAGATTAATGTGTAATTCAAGCTCATCATTTTGAATTTTGAATGTCCACCATGTGCTAATTAACAGTCCATACCAGACATTCGTTAACTCAGGGCTAAAATGTGCATGTGGTTATACAGCAAAGAAGGTTTTTTATACCGGTTGGTGGAGCAGCAACAAAGGGCAGTGAGAATCAAAACTTTTTTTAAAGATATATTGTGCTTTATAAATCATTTTCTTATTTTTGTATTTCTTCAGACAAGGTTACGGCGGCTGGTCAACAGACGGCTTCGGGCCTCAGTATCACGGCTACGGTGAATATGGCTCCAATGAGTCCAAAGACATCCTGGACATCTCGAACTACACCCCCCAGAAGGCCAAGCGACAACCTTTCCCTGAAAGCCTGTCCGAATCCTCCTCTGACTCTTTGCATCTTGGATCTGCAGCCATCGGTATCGCACCGAGCCCCGCAGGCGGCACATTCAAACTGGCTGAGGCCGTCTCTGTTAGCGGAGAAGGCGGTCAGTCGAGTCTGTCCAGCCTGGAGAAGTTGATGATGGATTGGCACGAGGGCGCTTCGGGGCCCTCGTATAACTGGAGCCAGAACGTCCTCTTTCAGGGAAGCGGAACCAGCAAACCTGGCCGCGGTCGCAGGAAACGGACTGAGCCACAATCAGAAAAAGATAGTGTTTTTACTTTACACTCTGATTCCCAATCCAGTCCCTCGCCAACGCCTATTCCTGGACCTAAGCGAGGAGGCGTAGGTGGGCGGGGCAGAGGGTCCAGAGGTGGTAGAGGGGGGCTGTCTCCATGTCAGAGAGAGAGGCCTAAAGGCAGGGGCAAGGCTTCCTCTACGTGTGGAGCAGGAGGAGTGGTGTCTGCTGGAGGCACAGAGGGTTCTGGGCTGTTCCAGGAGGTGCTGGATTATTACAGCGGTGACAGTAGCAGCCTCTCTCCCTTGGCCACTCCCAATCCCGCACCACCCTCCAGCTACCTCCAGGACCCCTGTGAGTACCCCTCCCCTTATTCTGCTCACCCCTCCACACCTTCCTCTGAGGAGAGATATCCAGCCTTATACCCTGGAGAGTCCTCCTCCTCCCTCTCACCCGGTGTCTCATCCCCCCCTTATCCTCCCAAGCCCACCCCTCCTCCTCCCCAGTCTTACCACCCAGTCCAATCCAGGACCTTCTCCCCCTCCTGCTCCCCCTCACCACGGGTAACATCCCACTGCAGCACTGCAGTGAGTCCTTCTCATCGCCCCGCTCCGAAAGACCCACAGTTCTCCCAGTACGACTCCCCGAGCTACTGCAGCTCCCCCTATTGGTACGGACAGACATCGCACAGTGGAAGCCCCAGCCCACACTCGCACAGCACACACTCGAACACAGCTGTGCACGCACACACCAACCCGCATACAAGTCCTCACGGAAACGCACACGCCAATCCACTCGCTAAATCGAACGCAAACACACACACTCATATCATCCAGACTCCCCACGACACGCACCATCACAACACTCAGCCGCACGCAAACCTGGGCTCGCACACCAACACCCATCCCACCTCGCACCTCCAGAGCAGCCCCCTCACTCACTCCAACCCGCACACCAACAATCAGCCCCACCACAACGCACACACCAACCCCAGCACTCACCTCCCATCCCACACACACTCCAACCCCAGCCCCAGCCTTCTCTCCCACTCGACACCCCTGCTTTACGAAGAGCGCAGCCCCCCCTCCGCCATGAGCGCCCACAAGCGGGATCTTACCCCCCACCCCATGAGCACAGGCCACCGCCAAGGCCCCCTGCCTCACTCCTCATACCTCAAACCTCCCCTGGACTCCTCGCCCCATCAGGAGGACACTAGTGGCTTCTCCCTGTCCCACCAGTCCTACCAGGGCATGGGACACCGTTACCCCGCCCAGGTGGCTCAGGGAGGTGGGGTGTTGTGCCAGCTCTTGGACCCAGCCAATGATGAAAGCTTCAGCGTCACCAGCCTGTAACAGCAGGTGGGTTAATTTAACCTTCAATCAAACAAAAAGCCCATTAAGGAGGATGGCCATTAGTTTTGATAAAAAATGTGTAGAAAAGCTTGCCAAATGTTTTGAAAGAGGTTCAATACTTGATATTTAATTGGATGATGAAGCTTTGATAGTTCAGTCAGTCAAGTCACGTTGTAAATGTTTATTGCAGCAGCAGAACAGAGTGAGAGTCTGGCATCAAGGCTCCTAAACCCAGATATGATTACACACAGTAGATATAATGGGGAGTGAGCTTTAACCCCCCTGTTGGCCCCTACCGGTGGATGCAGGTGGCGGGGCTGAGTCAACAGGCAGCAGAGGCACTGACAAACAAAGGAAGTGATGGGAAATCTTTGCACCTTGAATAGGCCACCAAATTGGGAGGGTATGGATGCAGTCAACTTTCGAAGCAGTTTCACAGAAAGTTTTATCCTATATCTAAAAAGATCTGGTTAGAAAACGGCTTTTGCCAGATTATATGAGGCTGCAGTATGGATGGGACATGGACATGAATGTATCTGTTACATATCATGTGTGTATCTGAGGTGCAAAAGTCCCTGATTGGTTTGGTTTTAATTTAATTTGATGTTGAAAAAAGGTGAAATGTCAGGATTGAGATCTGAGACTGACTGGCGATTGGTCAAGCACGTGTATTGGCGAGGTCTCGATAATGCAGCTCCTTCCCCTGATCACTTCTGCGCAGACCCCAGCTCCAAATAGCGCCATCGGCCTGAGAGTGCAGTGTTTGTATCCTGGATATTTTTGCTATTTTGTACAGTGAGAAGAAGTGGAGATGCGGCGTCCATCTTTACTTATAACCTACGGTCAAAATATGTTCAGGCTGTGATACTCAATAAACACTCTTGACCTAAAGTGCAAAGAGGTAAACTGACTAACTGCATTACTTTATGCATCAAATCAACCTTTTTACAGAGATACGATCAAATATAGTCAAGAATGTATTTCATTGAATTCTTATTATATGAGCTTTTCTTTATCTCTGTCTCATATTGCTCTCTTTTACTCACCTGTATCTCTCTCCCTTTGTTTCTCTTCCAGGTGCATTCAGTCCAAGCTTTTACAGATTTGCAAACATTTTTTTTCATTTCTGTTAAGGAGACTTCTTTGTGAGAGACTGTGAAAATGAAGGTTGAGAATTTAGCTGCCAGCTTTGGACAGTAAAGCTTTAATTCTCCAGCACTGACAATCAAAAATCCGCCACAACTTAAAACACCCAAGCATGTGCACACAATACACACACACAAACACGCACACACAAATACAGACAAGCATGTTCAGATCAGTTCACTACCCAAACATGACCACGTAGAACCATACATGTGTACGCTCACTCCCACTCTGTGCTGGAATGGCCGGGAGGAGCTGACGGATGAAAGCCAGATGCTGACGGACAGAGACAAACCTATTTCCTCATTCCGTTGAGTCCTGCTGTGGTACATAGAGGACTCCATTTCCCAGGAGTCTGTATCTCACCAAAATCGTTCTGGTCTTGTTCTGTACATCTGCAATATGGACAAACTCGGAGCATGCCGCTCTGCCTGTATCTCTCTTTCTGTTTATCTCCTCTGTCCTCCCTTCCCCTTCTTTGCTAAACCAGCAACCGTGCTCTGCACTCGACTCACCGACACTGTCATTTCTGTCTCGTGCTCCAACCTGAACCGCATCTGAGCCCAAAATTGACTTTTTGAATACCATGAGCCTTGCAAATGTCCTGCTCTGTGCACTCTCTCCTTGTGTTGTGTCCCATAAGAGAAAAAGTGGACAAAATAATGTTTCTGCTCTTGAAATACCAGCATCTGTACATACGACTCCAGCACCAAGCCAGGGGCCCCCTCTTCACTCGGAGGGTCCGCCATCGCCATGCCCTCCTCAGCGTTCTGCCATGGTTTCTCTGCTCTGCGGGGGGGGGATAGGTTTCTGGTGTGGGGGTGGTTTTAGGGGGTGGAGGGGGGCTGCAGCATGGAGACTCAACATCATGTGTTTTGATGTTTTAAACTACAAGGGAAAGAGACATTGAAATCATAAAAATGGCCCCAAAGAGACTCTTGTTTTTCTGTGTGCAAATGTGAGACAGAGGGGGTTGTGTTGCGTGACTGCAGTAATGCATGTATCCGTGTGTGTGTGCGTGTGTGTGTGTGAGAGAGTGAGTAAGTGTGTTTGTGTGTGTGTGTGTGCGTGCCTGGGGTCAAAAGGAGTGAAGCTCCCCAGACACCAAAGTCTTGGCGGGGCCTCATTCTTTCTTTCACTCTCTCCCTTCTTTTTTCTGTGGTCTTGTGTTGTTTGGTGGTTTTTGTGATGAAAAAAAAAATGTATATCTGTCTGTTACATATCATGTATGTATCTGAGGTGCAAAATATTTAAATACACATTCTGTTCTTGCCATTGGTAATTCTGTCAATAGCATACTGCTTCTTTAAGGGATTAAGGGAGGTGTGAGCGTGTTTGTGTGTGTGCGTTTTAGAGCCTCCCTGAGTATTGGGCTTTGCCCAGGCTGTCTGGGACTGCGAGCGAGAGAGTTCAGTCAAGGACACAATTCGACAGGGAGCGCAAGGGAGGGGAGGAGAGGAGAGGAATGGATGGCGGGGAGAGCAGGGGAGGATGTGTTGGAGGGAAAGAAAGAAACCAGACTCAGGAAATCAGAAAAGAGTGTCGTGGAGGTTTTAAAGCCACTGAAACAAAAATGCACAAAAATGTACTGTTGCAAGATTCCTCATCCAAATAAGGCATTGTACTGAAGCACGGCGTAACGGCTGCTGCAGAGAGCTGACAGGAAGGAGGGACCTTTACATGTTGTGGTGGGTAATCATTCAATAGTATAGAAAATGTGTGTCTGACTGTATGTGTGTGTGTGTGTGTCTGTGCGCCACACAGAAAGGGAAAGCAGATGGGGACAGTTTACTGGCTGCATATTGTGTACAGTTTGTCAACAGGCTGACTAAATAGACTCAGACATGCCCAGAGGAAATGTGTTTGCTGTGACATTCCACTGTATGGTGGAAGAAGACACACACTGTCAACAACATGACATGAAAGAGAGAGAAAGAAAGAGGAGGATGGGGAAGAGCAACAGCCCCCTCACATATATTATTACTTTACCCTAGATTTATGCAAATTAATGGCTTTTCATTTAAATATAAAACATAATTTCCTGTGCTGGACTCAACCGCCAATTTCCCCATAGTGGGACAAATGAAGGAATCTTATTTTTCCCCTCAGTATCAGATCATTTACTTAAGTAGGTAAAAGCAGAGATACAACAACAAAGTAGTGGGACTTAAGTGGTCCCACTACTTAAAGAGTAGTTAAACACTTTAGTTACATGACTAAAAGTGCTTCCAGGACAGAAACATAATTCATGTTTTTATATTTATGCATGAGATTTTGGGGAATTATCAAGATTGGATTAATGTAATATTTATAAAACCGTTAGAATCATTATGAAAATGTTTAACCAAAGCACTCGGCCTACATCTTAGACAAATAACATCAACCCGATGAAATACACCTGGTTAATGTCCAGACAAACATCTCTGTGTGTTTGCGGATCTAAAATTAGTGCAGGACTGTTTATTCACTACATACGGAACAGTAGCAGGCCTGTGTGGATGTCCAGCTCTTTACTCCTGGTTATAATTGGTTGATCACCTTATTACTTATTGATATTTAAGAGGAGGGGTCCACACTTGTTTTCAGGGGTTAACTGTTAGGGTCAGCTGTGGGCTAAATAAAACGCCTGTCACTGTGTCAACAAGGCCACCAATGACCGAGGAATGCGCCTCCTCATCGCAGCTCTCCCCTGGGGGTAAAGGAGAAGGGGGAGGAGGAGGAGGGGACATCTCAGCCGGGACTTTCCTCTTTACCCCGCACAGGGGAAAAAGTTGAATCACCGGGCACAGAGCCGGCGATGTTCCCCGGCGCGGTGCCACCACGGTGGAGCTAGTATGCGGACCAGTGCGCGGTGGAGGGGCCGCGGCGGCAGCCTCCTCCTCCGGCTCCACTGGTGGATCCCGCTCCTGCTCCTGACGCTGCCGGTTCTCGTCGCGCTCCAGCTCCTCGTCGTCGGGCCGCGGTTACCTCCATCCGCCGGGGACGGGCCGGAGGAGCAGGAGGGCCCTGTCGCCTTCTCGGTCATTAGCATCGAACCAGAGAGGAGTAGCCCGTCCCTCCACCGGGGAATCCCGTCCTCCTCCTCCCGCAGACCGGGTCCGGAGGAAGAGGAAGAGGAGGTGGAAGATGGAGAGAGGGGGGAGGGAGCCCGAGCCTATGAGGATGAGAACGAGATACATCAGGTAAGTTCAGCACGAGAGCAAAGTAAAAAATAATTTAATTATAATTATAAGAACAGATGTTGATGACTGATTGTCATTATTGTGTAATGTACATTAAGTGTCCAGCCTAAAACAGGCTTATAAGACACCTATAGTTGTAACAAGAAAGAAAGAACGAAAGAAAGAAAGAAAGCAGAGCATTGAAAACATTCTGTCATCATCAGTGGACCAAGAGCATGACTCGATTTTAACAACACGAAATTTGTAGATATTCATCATAATAAGGACATAACAGAAGAAAATTTTATTTCATAGAGTTGGGATTCCTGTTCTCAGCTGTGCAACTAAGGGCCTTTGATTCTATAAATTTGCTGTATAACATAAGTGCCAGATTTTCGTAAATGTTTGTAGTTTGGGTTTTAACACAATATCTAATAATTTTTCTTGGGGTAACTTTCAGCTAATTGTGTTCAAGCTGCATTAATACATATATTACAATACAGCTTTTATTTATTGACTTACATAAAGACCTTTGGAGGAAATCCAATGGTTCCATCCACGCAACTTCAGTATTTACATAGTCATTCATTCACTTATTAAGTCAATTCAATTCAATAACCATACATAATCCATTTATCGGTGAGAAGGGAGACAGATCGATGGATCAGCCCATTAAACGTGCTCAGCTGGAGAGATCCAGATGTGAACAGATGCTGTGGTTTCCTCTGTCGCTGTGTTCATTATGTGGGGTCAGCTTGTGCACACGCGGCCCTGTGAGTTATTACAGACATGATGGATAAGGTGAGCGCAGCACTGACCCCAGATCAGAGAGCGGCAACAGCTGTTCTCTCTGTTTGGCCCTCAGTCACACGTAGAGCTCCAGCCTTCAACTGTGCATGTGAGGGTGGGTGGGTGTGTGTCTGTCCCCTCTTTACCTCACACTCCTTCCCCTCACCCCCCTTTATCTCTGTCTTTAATTCTCCTTTTTTCTCACTGTCTCTTTTTCGGCCCAAGGCTAAACTCTCTGACTCATTCTGTGAATCATCCCCCCCCCCCCCCCCCCCCCATGACACCTCCTCCCTATGAGGGTTGCCAGGGTGACCGCAGGGTCAGCATGAGTCTGGTGGTGGGGGGTGGGGGCTTTCTTTTGGCACCGTGTGTGATTGTACGTTAAAGTGCCCCCAGGCACACATCTTATACCAGCAGGACTGAGGTCAGGGCCTGTGACCTGCGCCTCCTCAGCACATATACCTGGGGCAGAGGGTGGGGGGGTGGGGCAGACACACTGACACTCATTACTGGAATTCTCAGGCTGTGTATAATTACTCCCCCCCACAATCCACCTCCACATTACCATGAATATCAATATATTGATATGTCTGTCCGTATGTTGCCAGGTTGGATCCAGAGCACTGGAGGTGCAGCCGTGGGCGGACAACAAGCCGTCATTCACGGCAGAGCTCAGTCGTCTCATCACATACATCACCAAGCCACAGGTAGGTTTGAAATAATGTCACATTAAGCGTATTCTGTTGTCAAATAAAAACATCTTATCCTCTTAAATGATTTGTAAAACGTATTAATGCCCTGTAAAGGCCCCAAACACAATTTTGATACTGAAATTTCTCTTTTTCAATGTATATGACAAATGATAACACTGTGAAATTGCCTTCTTTCAAAAAAGTTTGGAAGGAATTAGGTATAACATATATTTAAAGGTCCCCATTTTGTCGACCTCTGACCCTTAAATCAAAGCTATAGTTTGGATCTTTTTATTTTACAATATCTGACTGAGACAGAGACACTGGGGCTGACCGTCATGGCAGCAACATTCATAGAATCACTTCCTCTGTAGCAAGTTGTCTTTAAAATAAAAACATAATATTAATTTTTGGTTTTCTTCATTGCAAATTATATTGAATTGCAGTGATTTTATTTTGAAAAGTTGTGAGCTTGAAGATTGTGTCAATGCTTAACAGACCTCTGAAATAGCCGACATGCAATGTGTTGAAATGTAACAGCAGTTCAGTAAATCGTTGTAGCCTAAAAACCACTCATGTGAACAGTAATAAAAGAAAACTCTGTTTCAATTTAATACAAAACATTGGCTATAAAATCTCCATTGCAGATAAACCAGGTTGGATGAACGCAAAGTTTTCTAACTTCACTCTGCACATTTCAATGTTTATAAAAAGCTTCAGCACACAAACAAAGAAAAAGTGACAGTACATTGTAGAGCTGTTTTAGGAGGACTCACTAATTACAGGGTATAATAATGAAGTAGCTCTGAGCCTTTAGCCTTAGGATAGTCTAAGAAACATACAGGTTTAGAACAGACACTCTGCACTGGTCAAAGAATTTGAACCGGCATGAAGAGGTCAAACTATCCAGTTATTTACCAAAACCACATAAAAAAGAGTTATGAGCTTTGTTTTGAGTTGTTTATTCTCTTTTTCTGTTCCGTCTTTCCAATCATCCTTTGACCCCTCAGATTCATCATGTGACCCGATGGTAGGGTCCTGATCCTGACACTATCAGTGGTCTAACATAATGGGCTCAGCTCAAAATCTCAGGTTCTACTTTAATTCGTAAGGGAGGTACGTGCTGCAGCCAGGAGTTTAGAGCTTGCCAAGATGCTAATCAATAAAACTTCTACTACTACTTCTTCTGCACTCCACTTTTCCCACTTGAGCAACTGCAGACTTGCAGTGTGGGGGTTAACATAGCAGTAATATGATCAGTCAGGCACTGTCAATATGCGTGCAGCAGAATTCTGCCAAATCTGGAGCCAGTAAAGCCTTTCAGTTCCAGACTGGAAACTCCCAAACAAGAGTTAAGACTTGTGTCACACCAAGTGCTGGGGAACTGGGAGGGAGAATGATATATCCACTGAGTATACTGTGTGGATTTTGTTTTTTCCTCTTAATATAGAATACCTGCCATAGAGTAGAATCTACTTTTGTTAGATGATCATCATCTTCTTAATGTCCCATTTATAAGTCAGATTAGACAGAACCATGCCGCATCTGTAGCATCTCATTACACCCCATAAAATTATTGTTTATCCTTCAAAATTACCTCTAAACTAATCTCTCAGCTCCGCACTCCTTACCTCAGACAGCAGCTTGTACAAGACCACTATCCATGTGCATGTACAATGGACTTGTGCAGGCATTGCTCACATGCACACACACACACACACACACACACACACACACACACACACACACACACACACACACACGCACGCACACACACACACACACACACACAAGCATACAGACTACCCAGGCCAACGTTAGCCGGTTAACATGGCAACTTCAGTAGACGCAAGAGAGGGATAGAAATATAAATAAGACAAACATACCACTACAGGAGACAGTCTTTGGAGGATAAAGTAATTACATTTGATACGGAACTCCAAAACCCTAAAGGCCCTTAGAAGCATGATCTACTCTCTGAATTGTTCTTGCATATTTCATAGGACAAGCTTTCACACAACTTCTTCAACTTCTTTGACCTCTCTTTCTCTGTTCCTCCTCAGCTGAACTGCTCCAGGGTTTTGTCTCCAGGTCAGGCTCAGGCCTCACAGCCCCCCGCGGCCTCACACCACTGGCTGCTGTGTGCTGAGGACTGGCTCCTTCCAGTTGCACACAGACCATGTGTTGCATACTCCTTCAGGTGCGGCCATATGTTTGTACAGTATGTGCATGTGTCAGTGCATGTGCAGTGATGCTTATGCATTCACATTGCCTGCAAAGCTGGAACAAAAAACTATGCAATGCATATTTAATCATGCATACAATAATCTTCAAACTGCCTCTGTGCTCCCCTGCCTCTCTGTCTATCTTTCTGTGTTTGTGTTTGTCTTTGTCTATCTAGTATGGATGGAAGAGACGCAGACTTTCTCAAGACTGTGACTGGGCTCGGATGTGAGGTGCACAGGTTTGATCCCAGCAACTCCAATACAGCTAATGGTCACCTTAGCAACAGTTTGGCTAGTAACCACAGCGACAGAGGTGTGGTCAGCCGGCACAAGATGTGGCTGGAGTGGCGTGCTCCAAGGAGGCGCAAGCGCAAGGCAAGAGGCAACCTGGGTAGTGTCTCACAAACCCTGGCAGACATCATGGTGGCTCTCGGACATCACACTGTAAGACAAAAACACACATGCAAACACACACACACACACACACACAAACATACACATACACCCAATGGCGAACACACACACGCAGCAATTTTAAGAAACAGTGCCAAACAAACATACCTTAAGAGTCTTTTCACCCCAACATCCCCAGGAAGCTCTCTTACTTGTGTGTTCCCATGGCAACAGGGCTCTGCGCCATCCCTGGGTGCCATGGCAACTATTTCAGTGAGTGGCTCACACTGGCCCAGTTACATCCTGCAGCCACCAGAGGGAGCTACATATCTATAGTTTGAGAAAATGTTGTATGGGAGAAAAGGGAGTCCTCCAATATTTCCATTTAAGAACATTTAATAATGTTTGGTTATACTGTTTCACTATATGGAAATCAATAAGAATGGACAACATGAACAATTATACTGTGTTCTTATAATTATAAATACTGCCCTTAACAGGAATTGTTCTAAATATGGACAAAATATTCACAACATTTGCCATAACTATAGCAGTTGCCTGGTATGTATAATCCTGCAGGACAATATTGCATTTTTATCTTCAATATATTCTTGTTTCTTTCAAGGTTCACTTTATGTTCACCGACCTCCTCAGCGCAGAGTGGCGAGTTTTCCAGAACTGGATTGAGTCAGGAAGTCTGCAGAGTGTCCATCATCTGGTCGCCACGGTGCATCTGCAATGGGCAGGGTTTGAGGTGGGAGGAACCGACGAGGAGGTGCTGTGCTATTGGTTCAGCATCCTGCAGGGCCTCAGAGCTTCTGGCCTGAAGCTGGTCAACAGCTCTGCAGGAGATGGTCACAGTGTCCTGAAACGGACTGTGGGCGACGCTCACAGCTCTTACACACTGAGCTGGGTCAACACAAGACATTAACACACACACATGAATGGGCACAGGTGAACACACGTGACTACACATGGTGCATGGCCTCAAATAAGGTCCTACAATGAACTCCCCCCCTACCCCTTTCATTTCAGGCTCACACATTTCTTAACATGACATCGCCCTCTGGTGGAGAGGAATGGACGTTTCTTTCTCTGACGCCACCCTCAGAGGGAGATACTAATGTGTCTGTACATACACTGGCTAATTTGACCAAATATGGAGAAGAAGGAGGTTTCCTTGATATAACCTGGCAACAGCATAGTGATGAAATAATTACAGATTCAATTTTGTCTGTCGTGCACATTTCCATTTCTTTTTTGTCCTCGTTATTTGTATGTATTTGAACCATAGATATTTTGATGATGTAATATTTTATGAATATCATATTCATACTATTATTATTCAGTGCAATCCATTTTGCAGCTTTTGGCTCCAGCAGTGGTTTGAACATAGATTGTGTGCATCTGTGAAGGCCTTAGAGAGCTTTTATATGTGCAATAATTGTTTAAATTGAAGAGAGGCTTTGGTTATATTAATGATTGTCCCTGTTGTAAAATATATAGAAATTCTTCTATGAATCTGATGTATTGTTTGCACTGTGCTGTACAACAAAGAAGATAATGTGTCACAAATGTGGTTTTATACAGCAGTAAAAACCTAAAATAAATCCAGAAATCCTTTACTAAAACGTGTTCGTCTCTCCTTGGATAACACTGATCAGCTCCGGCAATAACCGGTTGTAATTCCATCATGAGGTGGGTTTTACTCCTGACTTTGTAGTAAATTTTTTAAGCAAACTTTGATATGTCATTTATTTGAAAAGGAAATTAGCCAATTATATTACCTTTTTTTTGGATACATATTTTACCTACATGGAAATCAAGCCAAATCATCCTGATTATGTTCTGCCAATGCATTTGACCCATCCCTTTTCTTGATTAGAAGACATCCTTAATTCACAAGCACATATATCTTCTTCTCATATTAGGGAAAAATGGGATGTTGAAGAAAAAACATATGGAGCTCCACTATAAGTTGACTGATTAAGGAGATTTCTTTATTTCTCCCAGTCTTTCTCCAGATGGATGCCTAATTAAAAGGTTTCATACACACAAACAGCCAACACCAATTAATTTTCACAATAAAAATAAAAAGGACGGTATTGAAAACAAAATAAAACACATTTTCAATATCTTAAAAAACAGGGTCTGTTTTCTTCTCCTTAATAATACACAGTTCAGTTTCCACAGGCTCAGGTAAAATAACTGATCTCAGTTTGGGGACGCAGAGATCTTTGCTGTTACAAGTAATGCATTCATAGTTAGATCTGTCTCATGTAGAAGAATAATACAAATATTTACAGACATCTACTAGAGGAGGGGGCGCAACAGATGTGAGAAAATGCAGGAAATTATGATTTATGAGTCAAGTAAACTTTGAAAATATACCTGTGTTTAATTTGAAGGTAATGTTAGTTATTTATTACAATATTTGTGTTAACCTTAAAGTATTAAAAAAAAAAGTGTCTGCAAAAGGTGATGTTTTCACTATTGTGTTTCATCTAAATTGTACAAATTGTTGTTATCTTTACCTTAGAATGGCCCTTTATATTTAGATAATTAATATATACACAAGGAGCGGGTCTTCTCTATGGAGGACACCGTGTTTTTTACAGTAGCCCAAACTGGACTAACTAAACACCTTTTGGGTTTTTATGATAACTGAAGGTGACCACAGGTTCTCCTTCATGTCTGGAAGGGGAGATTGAGGTGAGGGGAGTTCAGCTGCAACATGACAGTTCGCCACTAGATGTCACTAAATTATACACACTGAACCTTTAATTGCATTCACATTACAGCATCCAGACAAACAATGACTCATAAATTATTCACAGGACCAGATATGTTTTATGACTCTTGGAGGGTTTACACTTTAATGGATGAAGGGAGGATTGTCCTCTCATAGACCCTCAGGTACGTGTTGTTTACCTGACACGTCACATATCGCTCATGTTCTGTCATTCTTCGGACTCGCTCCAACTCGCTGGAGCGGACGCTGGAATGCGCCGCGTGCCCCCGCCCTCCGCTACGCAAACTGCGCACAGATGTTCGGCCCCAGCGGACAGGGTGGAGTTGCGCTCTTGACGTTGAGGTTCTCCACATTCTGTACTCGGCAGAAATCACACGACGGGCACGGCGTCCAATCAGCGTGGAGGAGCTCAGCCTCGCGGCCAATCAGAAGTTCGCGATCCCGGGACTTGTCGCGGGGATCCGAGTCGCTCCTCCGCAGACTGACGCGCTCTACGTTTCCTGAGCAAACCTCGACACCGGAGAAAGAAACGGAGTGAACAGAGAAGACTCGGTTGTTCTCTTTGGTCGGTGAGTAGCGGGAGAGGACTCCGTGTTGTGTTCGTCACGTAAAGAAGGTCGTTGCTCTCTGATGAAATCGGTTCCTTCGAGGTTTGAAGCGCCGACAAGTTACTTCCTGCTCCGGCCAGGCCAAGATCCCAAGTTACATTGAGCCCTCAGCTAATGTTGTCGTAAAAAGCGTTTACGAATTACTTTATTCACCTTTGGCTACTTAATAGAATGAAGTCAAGCGCGTATTAAATCAATCAAGCTGCTAGCTAGTGAAACCACGCTAACTCGGGCTTGTCAGTGTGACAGAGAGCTGTCTGTCTCTACGTCACACACCTCGAACAGCCCCGAGCTGTGTTGGAGCTGGGCACGAGCGTGACAAGCTTTTACTCACGAAGAAGAACGTGACAGTCACAGTAATCCCCACATTTGAAAGACTCATAACAATAAGGCTCAGCCGGGGAGAAGAACCGAGGTTTGAATCCACTGTGTGTGTCTGTGTGTGTCTGTGTGTGTTTGTGCGCGCAGTGATTTCGCTGTTCTCAGAAGACCCTGCGTCAACATGAACAACTTATAATTAGGAAACCGAAATGGGGAATAGGAAGCAGCGCAGGGTAATACTTAAAGTTTCAGTGACCTACACTGTGTCTGTTCACGCTGTGCCGATAGCTCCCATCAGCACCTCAACCGATCCCATGTGTTACTGTAGTTCCTGCAGATCACTGTCTGTGATTAGTCCAGTCTAGACTCTGTTATAAGCAGAATGGTGCTCAACCAAAGTTTTATCCCCTTCTTCTATAAATGCTTATTCCCGTTTCGTTCACATGAGCCGTGTGTATTTCAGATGGCACTGCTGAGTGGAGAAAAAGCTTCAGTTTTGCTTCTGCTTTACTTCTGTCTGGCTCAGTGGTTATTTACACACGCATGTCTTGTGTATCACACAACAATGAGTATTTGTACAAGTAAAGTCACAGTTTTTTTATTACATTATCAAGATAGTTTATCTATACAGCATATTCAAACAACCATCCTTATGGATAAGGATGGTTGTTTTGAATATACTGTGTTATACTATATACTGCTGAACAAGCTTAAAACGAAAACTAAAATATATAAATATATATGTATTATTACATTACAACCAGACAAACAAACTGCAAGGTAACAAAACTAAAAAGGAACAAATTAACAGAACATTAGGGTCAAACAGATTTTAATCAACTCTGCAATCCTGTAAAGTATGAACAAGAATTCTGACATGGTTTAGACTTTTTCAAGGTTTTAGCTTAAAATGTTTCAAAACAACAACACTCTAATGAAGTGTGGCCATAAAGCAATGAAAGACTCCCAAAGCCCAGGTACGTTTTCAAGAATCAACTTGAATTGCACACAATAGTGTTGAAGGCCCAACAGTCCTCTTAAAGTAAAAAAGGCCACATAGCTAAGGCCAGCAGCTGAAAAAAGCCTACACCCCTGTGATACCACATTTCAATCCACTAGATCCATACTCTTAGTTGGAGACGCAGAATATTATTTAATGTGTTCCTTTTTTCAAGATTTACACATAATTAAAAAAAAATGCTCTATCTGGCAATGTAAAAGAAAGTGGAAGATCTGTCCAGCAGCTTTTGTGTATTCCTGCTAAGAAACAAACAAACCAACACAGCTGAAAACCATCTCCTCTGTAACTTATTTGTAAATTGTTTATGCGCCAGTCTCATAAGTGTGACAGATGCATGTAGTACATCTCAACATCAATGCCTCAGTGCTGGTCTACAGTCACAATGTTCCTATATCTTTGTCTCCACTGACCTTTCTTCTCTTTTCCTTCAGGGTTTGGGGCCCCCCACCCACCACACCCCGCCATGCCTTTGGTGACGAGGAATATAGAGCCGCGTTATGTGTGTCGCCAGACCATCCCTACGAAAATTCGTAGCGAGCTGGAATGTGTCACCAATATCAGCCTGGCCAACATCATCCGCCAGCTCGGCAGCCTCAGTGAGTGTGTGCTGTGTGTGTGTGCCGTGTGTCTACATTCACTCTAATGTACTCGTGAATTATAAGTATGCATCTACTGTGCATGTGTGGGACCAATACATAAATCCGCCAGTTTTAAATGCGTGTGTCGATGTGTTTGCAGGTAAGTATGCAGAGGATGTGTTCGGGGAGCTGTTCGTGCAGGCTGGAGCATTTGCCATCAGAGTTAATACACTAGGAGAACGAGTGGATCGTCTGCAGGTCAAAGTCACACAGCTGGACCCCAAAGAGGAGGAGGGTAGGCACTCTCCCATGATACTGTTACTATTACTGTGGTTTGAAATAAACTTTAAAATTTGGCATTTTAAATATTCAGTAATATTTGCCTTCCTGTCTGTTTGTCTCAGTCTCTCTCCAGGCGATCACCACCCGTAAGGCGTTCCGTAGCAGCGTGACCCAGGATCAGCAGCTGTTCTGCAGACCGTCTCTGCCAATGCCGGTCCAAGACACCTACACGACCTGTGATCCGCCTCCACCGCTCAACTACCTCAGCCACTACAGGTAGGACCTGGCAGACACACAAATACTCAGGGCTTATATTCATGTTCATGCAAGGAATGGAAAGGAACAAGTGAATTCACTTGTGCTCACATGGAAACCTATTCAAGATGTATCTATGTCATAGCTACGTATTATTGAAACCCACTTCTCTGATGCATATGCATTCAAAGCTCATCAAAGATTAGATATTAAACACTGGCTTACGAGTTGGGTCTTGATGAGCCAAAGTCTTCAATTAAATCCAGCATGGACTAATCCAGTATGACAATATATGTGATATATCCGAGATGTTCCGATTTGAAACCACTGCATTTAGAAAACACTTAAAACTTATATACGATATGTTAATAGCTTTAATTAGCTGATTTAGGAACAGTAACCTACCTAAAGTCTTGCATGTGGTTCACATCGCAGTTTCACATGTTGGACTTTCCAGCTTAAAAAAGTGTTTTCAAAATTGCTGACACTTTAACTAGCTCTAGCCAACATGACACTACTGGAAATCACTTCTTCTTTGCTGCTCTGAAAACAGTACTTGCTGGTGGAAGTAGAGCATAACTGCTGTTTTCTATGATCTCTGGAATAAGAAAATTACAGTTTTATCTGGGTGGAACTAATATAATTAAAAAACGTGGTATCGGACATACATACTTTTATACTCACCAATTTCCAACCTGGCATTTTCTATGGCATCTTAGCAAATTCCTATGCTTTACATTTATATAATATAATATAACATAATATGATGTAGAAAACATCTTAATTATCTATGTGGTGAAGCAAATTCATTTTGTTAAATGCATTTTTTTTAAATGTAACTCTGGCTCTAATTGTAGGTATATTGAAACAAATATATTGAATCAAAGCAGCAGTGAAGACATACTGTGGCGAAAACAATAACTGTCAGCAACCGATCTGATGTCAGATCCCTGATATAAATTATGCAAAAACCATGACATTACATGAAAAGTATGGTTAACTAGAAACCAGAACAGCAGGAGGTTATGGTGGTGAAGGGTGAAGTCTGTATAACAACTGCAGTGACATGATAAGTTTGAATGTGTACTTGGTTGTAATTTGACAAATGGTGTTGGTTTTGTAAAAGTCTTAAAGACTGAGCTGAAAGGGGAAGTCATATACTTATTAATACACATAAGGCAGATAATGATCTGTCCTCAGACACTCTATGACATTAATGTGAACAAAGACAACATGAAGTGTAACTGACACACATTTATAATTATAATGGTGGTCTACAGGGACGATGGGAAGGAGGCCCTGAAGTTTTACACAGATCCTTCGTACTTCTTTGAACTGTGGAAGGAGAAGATGCTGCAGGACACCAAGGACATCATGAAGGAGAAACGCAAGCACAGAGTGAGACTCATACACATGTTCATAAACTACAGAAACAAGTTAAAACAGCTCAATCGAATAAAAAGCATTTGGATTCTTTTCTCATCTTAATTATTTTCCTCTCCCTGAGTAGAAGGAGAAAAAAGACCACCTGAACCAGCGGACTCTCAACCCTCGCAAGATCAAGACCCGGAAGGATGAGTGGGAGCGTCGCAAGATGGGAGAGGAGTTTGTGGAGCCAAAGAATGATTTGATGTGAGTTGATAGATTGATTACAGGTTAATGGGGCTGTTTACTGGTGCAGCGTTGTGGTAGTCAACAGACCCCAGGGGCTTTTACGTGCATTTCAGCAATAACCTGAAATTAATGACTTTATGAATTTCGTATTTCTTCCTCCAGTTAACACAGTAAAAGCACAGAACTCCACTCGCCTCTTGCTTATCAGCTAATCTGTACACAGTGATATGGGTGGTATGTCCTGTCCTGAAACATTCTCAGGGGATAGGGTGTAGAGCTGGCTGGCACTGGTAAACTTCAGTAAACAAATGTGTGAGTCATACAAAGGCCAATGATTGATTCCATTTCATATTCTCGGATGTGACATATAGTGATTGGTGAGGAAATTGAAATATGCTCAAGCGTGTAAACTTTGTTTTTTTTCTGCTTTAAATGATTTATTTTACATTTCTCTGCTTTAATGAGCCAGTGTTTAACCTGCTTTAATATTGATGTAATTTTGTGGCTTGCATTTAACTCACAGGCCAGGCTTGATGAGACAAAAAAACATAAATTTGAAGGACAAGCTGTTATCCTACCGCTGTGTAAGTTACTGCACTGTATGTGCTTGTTATTTTTAATAGCTGTGTGAACCAGTCACCACAAGTGGCAGCTTTTTCAAAAGCACCGAAGCTACTTCCTCTTAAAATTATTCCAATGTAAATGCTGCCGAGGAATCAGCACATGACCCACAGCTGCTAATTGAGGTTGTAAATGCCAGGTAATGTTTCTCACGGTTCATGTGCGGCCGTGTTTAAGAGAAGAAGGATGGGATGCTTTTATTCAAGGCAGATAGTGATGTCTTGAATTTGTTTTAAGGAATTCCACTGAGGGCCTGAATGGCAGTATTGGATCCGGAGAAGGCACGTCTGAAGGCCTAGAGCTGAGCACCGGCTCCTACGCTTATGACCCCGGTTCCCCTCCCCCGGGCTCTGATGACTTCCTGCCTCCTCCACCTCCAGACATGGCGTAAGTAGCACCTTACATATTTAAGCCTCACACGTGCTGCCAACGCACTGCGGCCCCTTCCAACGTGTGGTGAACATACTGCTGCACAGCACTCCCATTCAAATCCTCTCAAGGTTATATGTGTAGGCACAGAAGGGATTACACACGTCTCAAGTAAAAACTTTAAATGGCCCCTTTTATTTACAAACAAGATTGAAATAAAGTTGCCATTTTGCCATTTCATTTTTCCCTTCATCTCTAACCTCAGCTCTGTTCCTCACAGGTACAATGATGGACAGTACGGAGGACAGAACCAGAAGCGTGTCAGCGTGCTCAGTCCGAGCCACCCACCCCCAGCTCCCCCCATGGCCTCTTCCCCACCCAACTCCCGCCCCAACCTTGCACCTCCACCAGCACCTCCTCCCCCTCCTCCATCCTCTGGTTTTGGGGTCCCCCCGCCTCCCCCTGGCTTTGACACCCCGCCCTCCCCTCCTCCCTTCTCCTCGTCTTCCTCCGCCTATCCTTCCCCACCTGCTCCCCCTCCTCCCCCTGACATGTCTGCTGTTTCTCCTCCTCCTCCACCTCCAGCTCCTATGTCCACAGGTGGCGGTCCTCCACCGCCTCCTCCTCCTCCGCCTCCCCCTGGCCCTCCTCCCCCATCCTTCAACAACTCTGCTCATCCTCCCTCTGGTGGCGGGGGGACGCCCAGCTCTGTTTCCAAACAGCAGCCGGCAGAGGAAGGGGACGAGTCCGGTGGCACTCGCAATAATCTGCTGCAGGCCATCCGACAAGGTAAAACACAGCAGGAAACAGATTGGTATATAACTGGTATCTACAGTCCTCACTGTGCTGGATCAGAGTGAAACTGGGAACACAAGTTTTTCATGTGGTACAAAGCTACAAGTTACCCTACACATTCAAAGGCTTTATTTAATGAATAAAATCTACAATGAACTTTTAAATATTTTCTTGGATGACACAGCAAATTTTACAACCTAAAAGAATAGCGAAAAACACACCCAGTCCATAGAGCAACTGGTGGCCAAAAGCTCAACTGGGTACATTTTATAGGAATGTTTTGGTAATAACAATTTATTTTAATCAATAATTGAAGAGACAGAGAAATGTCAACAACCTGCAAGCTCCCTGATAACCACAAGATGAAACATAGTAATTAATAATATAATGTTTTACCCTTTGTGTGTTGATCAAACACACAGCAAATGTTTACCGGCCTGCACTCACCCTAAACCTCTTGACTATGATCCCCTTTTAGGTTTCAATCTGCGGAAGGTGGAAGCACAGCGGGAGCAGGAGAAGCGAGATCACTTTGGCAACGATGTGGCGGCCATCCTGTCCCGTCGTATCGCTGTGGAGTGCAGCGACAGCGAGGACGACTCTTCAGAGTTTGACGACGAGGAGTGGTTCGAATGATCGCCGTCCCTTTTCCCCTTCACTACCACCTCTCCTCGACATTAAACATCTGAATAGCTTCATTCAAATTACGTTCTAAAGTACCAGTGGGAACAGAGGTCAATGTTGTGGCTTAATGTGTGAAAGAGAGAGAGTTCAAAAGCGTGTCTGCACAGATTATGTACACGTGACCTTTTACTAATCACATTCCTTAGATTCATTTATCACCGAAATTGTTTAAGCGATTCAAAGAAGCTAAATCTGAAGATGCGACTCGTGTCTGCGTGGTCGTGTTCCGGTTAGCCATCGCTCTCACTGGGTAACAGACCGTCTGTTACCCAGTGAGAATGTTGTGTGATATGATGCATGTCTCCCCGCTGAGTCTGTGCGCAAACACATCGCCTCCGCCCTTCTTCGGTATCTTTTAGAGTCAGGTGCCTGTTTGCTGTAAGCCAAGTGCCTGATTTTTATCTACCTTAGTTTATTATGGGTATGGATAATAGTGAGGGAGTACACACACACAGGCAACCTCTTCTATATCCAGTATTTTTTACTCAGTGGAAGTTTTTAACGTCGAAACATTCTCACCCGTTCGTACATTGTTATATAGATGTAAAATTTATATTCCATATTGAAGCATATCTACTTAAGATAATGAATGCAATCGCTTTAAATCCCAATGTTTTTATGTCTTGTCCTCTCCTCCCTTTTATATTCTTTTTTCCCCCTGTGGTTGTCATGGGAACAATTGACTGGTTTATGAGACATCGTTTGTAGCTTATAAACAAATTCATGAATGAATTATTCAGCGTGATAGGGGGAAGTATCGGCTCATGTCAGACACCTGGGGTGTTTCCTGAGATCATCGTGCAGAACATATGCAGACATTAGCACAAATATCTTGATTCATTTTGTACTGCATATTGTCTGCGTTGTGTATTTCTCCCTGACGCTTTTATTAATTTTGACATTTTCTGGGGAAGAACTAGGTTCTGATGCTTTAATCACCGCCACCATTTGCCTTGTCCTGCTGCCTAATGGGTGTCTTTCTACTGCTGCATTTCAGTGTTTATCCACACTGGTCACTGATCAGCTTCTCTAAAAAAATGATGTTACAGCTGCCATAAATGAGTCGGATGTAGAAGTGACTGATGAGTAGTGTGGACTTCTTTCTAAGTGCCTTTTATTTTAAGTCTGCCTGTGTTAAAGCACAATCAAACATCATGCTTGGCCAAAGTTCTGCTTCTCCTGACTTAAATTTTCATACGATTGTAGTTATTTCAATAAAGATAGTGTATTAAACTGATTGTTGAGGTTTCTTCTTTGTGGGAATGTTTTAATAGTGTGGTTGCTCTGTTGTGTTAGATAAGAGGTTCCCCCAAGAATTTCAGGCTGTTTCCTCATGCTTTACCTATGACTCATCCCTGTCGGGCTGGACACAGTGCTGACTCTGTGGAGAGTGTGGAAATAATCATATGGATAAAAGTAAAAAAGGGTTAGGAGGAGAGAAAAACCTCTAGCGATTGGGCAAGAGGGCGTTTTGTATCCTCATAGCAAGCTTGCCTTGTAGATCTTAAAAACAGTGCACAGAGAGTGATTGGTGATAACATTGAAGATTGCTGGAGCTGCAAAATAATTTAGGATACAGGCATCGAGAGCAGTGGTCTGTGCCTAATGGAGTTAAAGAGTGAGAGAGACACAGTAAAAGCTTCAGCAGCAGTGAAGAGATGAGCTCTGACATCACGCGGTAGGAAAAAAAGCATATTTTTTATTCATTCGTATAAAATATTCATTCATTTCAAAAAAGGTTGTGCAACACGAACATATGGTCAGTACCTTTCAAAGTGCCTATAACAGCATGTGCAAAATAGAATCTCAAAGATCCAGAACACCGTGTTTTCCAGATATTCAAGTAAATAGAAGTGGGCTTTGGATCTTTTCTCATTACACTGTGATAGGCTTTCATTTCAAAACCCATCCCTTATTTTGTCTTAAAGTGCCGATGGTCATTAAATCCACTTTTATAAGAGTGGGGTTATAAATACAAGACCCCTGTGATTGTTTCTTTTTGGGGGAGCTACAATTGACTGTGGATGAGGCACAAAGTACACACAAGAAGACAGTACGTTTAATCTTTTTGGAAACAGCAGGGCTGTTCCATCATGTCTCTTTTCAGGACAGTCCAGTACATTCTGATCTGCAGGAGGACATCTGCTCTCATGGAATTGCTGCCTGTGTGTGTGGGAGTGTGTGTGTGTGGATCTGGATTACAGTCAATGCAGCAATGTGTGTATCTTGGCACACAAACAGTGATATGTCTCGCATAGATTGTGTGTCGGTCAGACTCTGGCGAGGTTGTGCAGTCTACACATCCACTGGGTAGTGTATCTGTGCATTGTGCTGGCATCTGTGGGGGCAGCAGGCCTGAAGCAGCACCTTGCGGATGTCTTTGTTCCTCAGACTGTAGAGGATGGGGTTCAGCAGGGAGCTGCCGGCGGCTGGCACCAACATGACATAGGTGTACAGAGGGGAGCTGGAGGCGTCTCCCAGCAGCCCCCAGAGGGAGAAAGGCATCCAGCAGCCCACAAACACACTGAGCACCAGGATCAGCCGGGAGAAGCCCCGCCCACTGCTGTGATGGCTTGCATATGAGTGGTTGGCTGTCTGGAAGTGCCTCTGGGTGGCGATGGCGTGGGCGTGCCGCCTGGCCACGCGGCAGATCCCGACGTACAGCTGCAGGGTGACCATGACAACCACCAGGAAGCCCCCACACAGCAGCGACAGGTATGTCCGCGTCAGGGGTCGAGCCACAGAGCAGGAGTCCGGCTCCCCGAGGCAGTGCCAGCCCATCGCAGGCCCCGCTCCGATCACACAGGCGCCCAGCCACACCAGCAGCAGGAGGCCCGCGGCTCTGCGGCGGGATTGTCCCGATCCGTAGGTGAGGGCGTGGCTAAGAGACAGGTACCGGTCCAGGGCCACGCCCATCAGGCTGCAGAGCGAGGCGGTCAGCGACGTCACCAGCAGTCCCGAGGTCAACAGCTCTGACCAATCACTGGGCTCCACACAGAAAACGAAGAGGAACTGGAGGACGAGGGCGACGCCCGCCAGGAGGTCTGCCAGCCCCAGGCTGATCAGCAGCAGGAACACGGGGGCGCGCAGGGACGGCGTGGCCAGGATCGTGGTGACGACGATGGCGTTCTCGGTGGCGATGAGAGTTCCGGAAACACACAGGGCCACGCCCCACACCGTGAGGGGCGGCACCTCGTATGAAGACGGGCCATCCAGCTGGTCCAAGGGGAGGAAGGGGTCAGCACCTGAGGACTCATCCCAGCCCAGGTCAGAGGCGTTCAGGATCATGGCTGGTCACACAAACGCAACCTAACAGAGACAGGAGAGGAGAAACATGTCTGACATTAGCTCGGATGGGTCATTACTGGGTCTCCATCAGATGTGGACCAGAGGATGTGACGCCACAGGAGGCCGGATGTGTCAGAGAAGAGGAGAACTGAATGAGATGATGAAGTACTCAAGATCTCATAGCATGAAGTGGTGTTTGTAATTGTCAGGCCTACTCCTCATTTGTGGTATTGCATTATTGCAGTTATTTCTATCAGACAAAGGAATTAATAAAGATATTGATTAAGATTGTGAGTATTTGGAATAGATACACAGAACAGTCTACAATCTCGACATATGGACAGGCCTCTTAGATTTGCAGCCTAACTCATTTCGTAAGGTCTCAGCCTTACGTAAAGTATCTAGGTCGTGATTTGGTATTGTACAAATACATTTTAATCGAACCAATCTATAGCCTAAACCAATATTGTTCAAAATAGTTTAGTTCAAAAGAAAGAATGATTAAAAAGATTAAGTGCAGGAAAAAAATAAAAAAATAAATATGCACTATAGAAATATGAGGTAATACAAATTTGGACAATGGAATTCAAAGGAAAATACTAGAAATTGCACCTCTTGTGGTTTCTTTAGGCCTTAAATATGTTCTTACATGACCACATAGGGTCTAGTTTTTTTTAGACAGGAGCATGCCTGTCTTTAACTGTCAGTGACGTCACCATACTGTATGGAGTCGTGCGGGAAGTCATGCAAAGTTAATCAATATGTCTGCCGAGTGGTAGCATTAAGGCACCTATGCTTTACGGGATTCAACACACAGCTTCTGTTAAGCACGTCACAGTCAATGTCGGGATCCGGCTGCCTCCTGCATCCAGACATTGTAAGAGTCTGTAAACATAACTCCCAGATGAATCTGAGGAGCTACAGCCTGAGATTCACGAATAGACACAGTGTAAGCCTGGTACAGATTCTACATTTACTGCTGCTTATCTGCTGCACAGTTAATGAGAACACCATTAGGGCTACTTGAGGAATTTGCCTGTAACAAGGTTAAGATGCCTGAGCTCTGTGGCATGTCCTCATCATGTTCTTCACCGGGATACATTTCAAGATGTGCTGCACACAGAGTGACAGTGATATGTAGAATGCTATTTTGAGATGATTTTGATTTGCTCATGAGGAGATTCTTTCTTCCATCCTCCTCCCCCTCCGGCTTGAGGAGGTTCAGCCCACCTCATGCATGGTGCGGAGGACCCTCTTGTATAACAGCTACAATTGCGGGGTTCACAGCACCACAGAGGATGTCACCAACACACGTTCATGCACACAGGAACACGCTCGCACCGCACAAAACCAATATGCATGTTGGATTATTCATTTTACCTTATTTATGCGTTATTGCTTTAGAGATGTTCTCTTATAAGATCCAATCCAAAAGATGGAGATGAGGGGATGCTGATGTCTGCTATTGTGCTGCTCGGCACCGGTTTAAATAGAAGGACAGTCCCCGTGCTTGTGCCGCGCTCCGTCTCTCGCATCCCTTGTTCTCCTGGTTCGTCAGTCCCTCCGGAGCGCCTATGGGAGGCAGAATGGTTGCTCTTGCGCGCGGACTCCTCCAGAAGAGCAGCTGTCTGACGTCAGCGACCGGGAAGCTCGACCAATCAGGGGGCCGGAGCTGAGGATGCAGGAGGATGGGGTGGGTTGGGGTGTAAATGGAGTAATTTCATTCAGAAAAATGCGGCATCTCTGGCGCCCCTCCCACTGCGGCTCACTCCTGCTCGTTGTTTTAGGTATTAAATGACCAATAGACAGCCCCCCCCCCCCCACACACACACACATACACACACCTCACACACACACACATCTTCTTCCAGCACAAATACACTCACACACTCATTTTCACAATACGACCCGGGGGCCTGGTTAGGTGGTTGAAAGGGTGAGTCGTGTGGTTGATGCCGGGCACAGGCCCTGCGCTGTCCACGGTGCTGAAACGCATCTGTATGATTCATAGGGAGATGAGGAGCGATTCGTTTTCCCACTCGTTGCTTTTATGCACATTCAAAGCAAACATTTAAAGAAGAAGGGAAAAAACAAAAAAATACAACAGTAGAGAGGCTTAGCATTTTGACATTGTGCTGGTTTTGTTGTACTTTATCTTTTATCAGGGTTTTTTAATTAAATAATTTTTTTATTTAACTTGTGTTATGTAAAGCTGATATCTCTAACCCTTAGAATTGTTTTTGTCAGTATTATATTGATTTATCAAGCATTGCTGTTTTCTTGTTTTACCTTTTTTATCTTTATCAGGAAATTGTATCCAATAATTTCTAAACCTCATCAGTTAGGTCTTCTTTTACTCTTAAGCAATACTTTCCATCAAATATGTTTCCTTTGATATAACAGCATCAAAATAATCACTGGTTTAATGAACACTTAATTTAGTAATTTAAGTAATCGCCCCACAATGGTTGAGTAATCTAATGGTAGAGTCTGAACAATGTGTGTGTTGATGTGAGTCGAGTACACAGATCTTATTTGATTTGATTATTGCCTTACATAATAATCTATCCTGTATTTCATCTGATTAATCTTGCAACATCAGTTGAGAGAGACAGGAGCCCCCTCCGTGCCCTAACATAACACCGGCAGGGGGGATTCGTGGCTTCCCCGGTTTGATGGGGGAGCGTGGGCGCTGCATGCGGGAGCGAGTGCTGGACGTGGCCGCGCATTTCAATGCGTGAAAAGAGGGAAAGTCGTCCTGCTCGAGCCATATTAGGAAACGCTTCCGTCTGGTAAGCCCCCCTACGTCACAAGGAGAGGATGTGAAGTGCAGCACTTTACACAGTGGAGCTGTTTTATCGTATCATGACTAATAAAAGGATAAAATCGAGAAGAAAATTATAAAATTAGAGGGATGTTGTGAGGATGTGTTGACCATTATATTCTATTATGTAATTCAACTGGACTCTTATCTGTCATTCAGTAACATCATATATTCTGTGCATGTATTTGTATTAATACCAACCAGTCGTCTATTCGCCCCTGGCTCTAAAATTCAGCATTATCTCTTCCTTTCTCGCCGGTGCATCGACTATGTTGGAGGAGCATCAGTGGGAGGAAATCGTGTTCGACGGGACTGCGAAATTTCCCTCTGTTTATTTTATTTTTGTGTCTTTTTCATCCTTTTACATCACGCCGACACACCAGGTCCCCCGTGGAGCCGCGCAGCTCTCACCCAGACAATGTGTGAGAACACAGCTCGACACGTGGGCGCGCATACATGATCGGTGTGATCTCTGGAGGCTCGTGATGCCGATGGAACTATCTGCGTTTATATACTGCGGTCAGGCCAGCCGACACTCGCATGTCTGTGGTGAAATCAGCCAATACAGAAATCCTACTGCATTCATATACTGACACTTATGGTAAACGCATCCAATCCGCATACATTGGCCTTTTGGGGACGGCAATGGTGTGCTCGCAGTTAGAGGAAGAACACATGTGAAACTACGTCCGCTTTTCAAAACAAACTGTTGACATGGAGGCTATACAAAATGCATAATTGGACACAAAATTCTTGGATTAAATTCACAAGAAGTATATATTGTCTTACCTGTGTCATTTTTATGAATAGCATTTTGACAATATCAATTATGAGATTTTACAAAAATAAAAAAGACAATTTGGGCTTCAATTAGGTAATTTGAGTGGATGATAGACGTCTACTACTGTATTACTGAGTAAAGGACAAGTACTGTACAAAGTCACATGGGTTCTGACCAACTCTGCGTCCCACACCAAGGAGAGCTGTTTGGATCACTCATCACATTGATAATGTTGATAAACTGCCTTAATCAAACCAATTGTACAGTTGATACCAGTTAAAATGAACATAGTTAGAGTCAAGTGACAACTTGATTCTTGCTGCTTCTAGTCTCTAAACAGTGAGACTTGTGACTGTTAAAAATACAGCAACCCAGTGTCATGTTGTGTGCTCAGAGTGTTCACAAGTTTAATTGTAAGTGATAGAGGGCTGGAAAGAGGGACATCTCTTCTTTTTTTAAAGAAAACATAAAAAATGCAGATAAACGTAATATGTCGTGTAACAGAAATACATTTGTAGTAATGGTAACAGTGTCTTTCAGGGTCGGTCTGTGAGTCACTCCAGGACTTTGGACCTAAAATACCTCAACAACCATTGGAGCAATAGCCATATAACTTACTACAAATGTCATTGGTTCCTGAGGGGACAAATCGTAAAAACGCGGATTGCCTGACATTCTTTATACCCTTTATAAGTTGTTTCGAGCACCAGGTTGTGATGCAAAATCCTTGAACAAACACTCACATGTGTGTAGGTGTGTGTGCATGCACTGCCTCCTGAGGTGAGCAGGTGTCAGTCCGTCCTGACTGGTGTGTGTTTCAGGGGAGTTGAGGTGGGCCAGTTGGTTGCCAGGGAACCAAGTTTGGGTGTCGCTCATGTTACACAGATCTCTGTGTCTCCGGTTGTGTTCTCTGTCTCTCTGTGTGTCCTGGACAGGAACCGTCTCTCCACTCGCAACTATCGGATGCTGTCTTGAGGACTTATCAAAGACATCTTTATTGAAAACATCTTTGTAGACACTCTAATCGCCTACGTGTCCCAGCTGTCCTCTGTGGCTGTCAGGATGCAGCAGTTGCTATTGAAGGTCCTGTGTTCCACACTGCTGCTTCTAGCTGGGGTGCCCTATGTGTACTCACAGTCAGGTAAGGGGAGCATCCACATTTTACAATACCCTTAATTTATGATTGTTATCTTGTGAGAAACCTGTTGGTGGCTTCCTATCTTTTGTATCTTTCCTCAACTCCACCAGAGCCCGATTCAAGTTTTTACACCATCCTGTCTCTCCTCTAAGTTACTGAGAACGTGTGAGAGGTGAATGAGAATCTGAAATCCTTACTTTAGCACGACTCCTGGTTTTTCCCACTCAGTTTTTTGTCTATTCTGACACCGTCTAGACTGTCCCAACAGTTTTCTTGCAGAAGTTATGGTTTTAACATTTCTTTCTCTACTGGGAGATAATCGTGTATCGGCCAATCACTTGGCAATGACTGACATTTCCAATTGACTGCCAGTTATTCCTCCTCCTCAGATTGTTCCCAAGCGGAGTCATGTGACTTGTGCGTTGGAGCCTCCATGCTCAACCTGACAGGCTGCGTCTGGAGGCTTTGTCCAGATGGTGACACAAACACACGCACACACACACAAACACACACACATACACACACACGCACATATGCACACACACACACACGCACAACGACCTGTGACCTCTGATAGTAATTAGTAATTCAATCATCACGGCTACTGTAACATGAGCTTCACCAGTTTGTACAAGATGACTGAATTATTTAGTATGCTGGGAATGCATGCATGACACACACACAAACTAAAATGCCTGTACTTTCTGTCTCAGGTAATGACACGGGGGTGTGTCTGACTGATGAGGGCGACTCAGCAGACACCTCAATGAACTGCAGCTGGACCAGAGTGTCTGAGCTGTGCACAGGTATCAAACAGCTCCCCCTGACACTGACACACATCACAGATCATCTCCCTGCATCATCTCTAACCCTCGTCTTGTTTGCACGTTCCATTTCCCAGCTGTAGAGGAGGTGGCCGAGGGAGGAGGCGAAGGTGACTCAGGTAAATCATATCCGCCGCACTCCAGCATCCCCTCCCTCCCCCTTTCCTGCCTTCTGCGTCAGACCTTTATTCCCAGAAGGAGCAGAGTAAAATGTTCCCTGACGCCATTCATAAACTCACTCACTCCTTTCCACCAGTCAAGTGCCTTCTCAGATCCGGACACTGATTGTTCCTCACCCTCCCTTGATTTCTTGCAAAGTCCCCTATTAAACCATAAACCCATTAAATCTGCCCTCTGTCTGAAGGTGATAAACCGTCTTCAGAGTTCTCCCAGGCCAAGTTTGACATGTCCAGTTTCATCGGCGGCATCATCCTGGTGCTGTGCCTGCAGGCGGGCGGCTTCTTCGCCATGCGTTTCTTCAAATCCAAAGAGCAGAGCAACTATGACCCCATGTGAGTACGTGCATGCAGGTGCCAGACGGCAGAGCATTCAACTATGTGAGTGTAAATCTCTGTGTGCAGTGAGTGTGTCGGTTCAGCAGCAGCCTCCGGTGGCAGGAGTGACCCATAGCACCCAATAGAATAGATGAATCACATTCAACATCTCTAAATGTAGCTTGATTTTCCCCACTAACCTCCTCCGTTCATATCAAATTATGTCTGTCTTCACACAGAGAGCAGCCGCAGTGAAGTCAGGACGTGTGAAGGACGAGCTGATGAGTGTGCAGGACGTCAGAGCTGTGACTCATCGACTTGTGACTCCGGGATATTTTCTCTCTCTCCTCCTCAGCTCCTGTCATTTTCGGTGTGGTCCCCATGTGTACCCCTGGGGGGATGGGTGTGTTTATAAGAGTCTAATTTGTTCCTCGAATTGCCGCGTTGTGTAACGAGTGTGTGCATGTGTTCACTGTGTATAGCACCGCATTTCCACTTCAGGGACATTTTGGCTGCAAGTAGTCGTAAAGTAAGACAAATGGGAAACAAATGGGCTCTGATTGTTTCAGCAAATTAGCTTTGCAATCGCAACCCGACATTAATCTTCACAGAAACTAATTTAACAAGTTAAGAGTTTGTCCTCTTACAAAACACAGCTTCATCACATGTTTCAACTGTGTAAACATTACGGTGCAGTAATGGGAAAGGGTGACATGTAGTCAGGAGGTCAGACAAGGTTATCAGAGGCATTTTTAACCTTTCCCAAAATGAGATTGTGGAACTCAATTTAGTCGATAAGTACTAGTCGTGTTTTTCTGAAACCAAAAGTTAAAATATATGCATCTTAGTTTTCTATGTATTAACTTGTAGTGAATGAAATGTTTTGTCTGGGGACTTTTAGGAGACATGAGGATGAAAGGTTTACACTTTCCAACCTAACATCTAGGAGGTAGTCCTTCAAATTTGAAAAGCTCAGATCTGACATTAGTACTCCACTACTTTTGATTTGTGTGTGTTTTTGAATTGTCAAGAGCTTTTTTGTAAGTTCAGTTTTGATTGCTCTGATTGACATACCAGCTCCAACCTTTTCATAACAGATCACAGAGATATGATGGGACACTGTTTACTTGTGTAAATAGTGATTAGTTTGTGGATATGTTTGGATTTTTTTGTGATGCCTTGAGAATGAAAAAATAAATGAGAATGAAAAACACATCTCTCAGTGTGTTTTTGTCTTATCTCTTTTCTGGGATGCCATTGAAGAGTTGGTAACAGAGTTTGTACAGTGCATTATGTGTTGACTGCGTATTTGCCTGCACCAGCAGAGCGAGTGAATTGATTTGACTGCAAACTGGGTGCGACCACAGACATGTGCGGATAAGGCCGGCCTATCCATGGATATGTCAGTGTGGTTCGCAGCGTGTAGTGGGAACACAGCGATGGCGGAGGCCTTCAGGGGAGCAGCAGGATGGCCGGCTGGATGCACCGCTCGCTGTCAGAGCCAGAACCCGCAGGCTTGAAAAGGCCCACACAAAAAAAAGCCTCCTAACTGGGCAGACTGTGGCTTCCGTCCAAGTCTGTTGACAAAAGACAGTCTTTTTTCCTCCACTCGGACCCCCCGCCCCCCCCACACACACAAAAACAAGAACAAACACATTTCCAGTGTGAGAAAGGAAAGTCCAAACCCCCACCCCTCCCCCTACACACACATAACCACACTCTAAATTGTTTGCTGCTGGCTATCTCCCACTTTAAATCCAGCAGAAAGCTCTGTTTGTATGTGTAAGTCTCTCTGTGCCTCTGTGTGTGTGTGTGTGTGTGTGTGTGTGTGTGTGTGTGTGTGCGCGTGTGTTTGTGTGTGTGTGTACAGAGGACTAGGTGCAGCAGTAGCCTCGGTGTGTGAGGCCAAGTGTGTGTTTAGCAGGTGTGGACGGCCATAAGCAGGAAAATGACATCCCACTTCCACCCTGCAGTTGGTGGGGAAACATCCGTGTGTGTGTGTGTTTGTGTACTTGTACTTATATCTTTATACAGTAAGTGATACCCGTTTTGAGACCAGGCTTTGAGTGAGGACACTTTGACCCATCCTCACTTTTTCCAAGGTCTGTTTGAGGGTTGAGGCTTGGTTTTAGGTTTAGAAGCAGGGTGAAGGTAAGGGTTGGGCAGGAAGTTGAGATGGTTATGGTTATGGATCAGATGTGAATTGTGGTGACGTTAATGGTAGGGATAAGGTTTTGGTGAGGCTGTCCACAATGACTGGAAGTCAATGCAAAGTCCTCACAAAGAGAGTTGAACAAAACCCTTGTGCGAATAGCAGGTTGTTTTATATGGTTGTTATTTAATTATATGAAACACACACACACGCACACACACACAAACACACGTGCACACGTACACGGACTCACTGACTCTAGAGGGCGTGTTCTCTCCGTTTACTCTGCACACGGACCCAGACACACTCACACACACACACACGTCCACGGCACTCAGGACAACTTTTCACCCAACTTTTTCCCACATGGAACCAGCAGAAGCTGTCAAGTAAGGTAACAGAGTTTAGTCTGGGTTAAGTGGGAGTGTGTGTGTGCGTGTGAATGTGAATGTTTGTGACAGAGTGTGTTTCCTTAGGAGAGAAAGTGGCGACAGGTGTCCTCTCTCTCGCGGTGCTCATGATGAGGGAAGTCTTACTCGGGACTATTTTCTCTATCCACACTTCCTGTTAATAATACTAATGATAACAATACTGATAATAATGATACTACTACTAACGATACTACTACTAATAACGGTAATAACAATTATGACCAGACACTTCATCTTTCAGAAATGTTACACAAAGTAATACTGTCTTCTTAGCCTGTGTAAACAAGATCAGTAACTTGTTGCGTACATTCTGTGCAAATAGGACTCTGCTGTAAGAACTTTGTCAGACTATTTGAAAAAATGTCACACCGGCTTGCACTTTGTCTTCTTCTCTGCACTGCAATATATTTCCTGTGTTGGTTTAGGTGTCAGGTTATTAGATCTGAGGTGCACCAGTGTATAATATCCTGTTTGCTTAGCTTCAAACCGCTTGACAGGAGATTCGCTCTGCGCATGCGTTTACCACTCAAACGTAACCAGCCTCCAGGCAGTGGAGAAACCTTCAAACATTCAAACAGGTAATAATATATGTATGTAGTGTAGGACGTAAGTTTGTTCTATAGTATAACACTTTTAAACATGTTCTCAGTATCAGTCCTGGACATGAGTGTAAAGTGATTCTATCTTGGATCCTATGGTTTTCAGGGATGTTACAACAGTATAGACAAAGCAAGCAGTTCCCAGAGACTCTGAGCTGAGGATGGTGGTGGTTCAGCCCATTTTGGTGTAGTCACCCAGGTTCTGTTTGCCTGGTGTGACCACTTAAACTGAGTCAGGTCATATCGCATTGCGTATCCCATCCAATCCTATCGTATCTGTCACGTCGCATTGTGTTGTATTTAATCATATCATATCATATCGGACTGAATCTTGTACAGTATCTCATCCAGGGGTGTTGCAACAGTTTAGGCAAAGCAGGTAGTGGCCCAAGGCTCCAAGCTGAGGGGAGTTTGTTTCAGTGTAGGGTCAAAGAAGTTCCTATTGCCTGGGACACCCAACGTCCCTTGAAATGGTGCTGATCGTATAGTACAGTACCTTATCCTATACTATCCTACTGTTCTTGTTGTGTCGTGTTGTATTGCGCTATATCGATTAAAATCCTGTACAATTGTGTCCTGCCACATCTTGTTGTGTCGTGCTGTATAGTATTGCATTGTATTGCATCGTAATGTATAAAGTATATAAAATATACAACATGCAGCCTTCTATATTTTGTATTCTGCACCGAATGGATGACAGAGCTGATATGTTGTTAATGAAAAAGTTATAATTAAAACTTGTTATCACAGCTTTCTGTGATGTTAGTTGTCAGTCTACATTAGAGAGTGTTTAGTGCAGGAAGGGGATGAAAGTCACAACAGTGGACGGGAATAGCCTGCGTGGACCAGCATGTGTCCTCGCCTGCTGAGCTCCCAGAGCCACAGGAGGACACTCGATTTCAAAGTGTGTTGTATCCTCAAAGGGCACAGTGGTTACCGGCCTGGGGCTCAGTGTCCCTCTGAGGGGTCTTGAGAGAGTTAGAAGACAAAAGATGTGTATTTTTGTCTGACATTTTCTTTTTTCTAAATGTCTTATAATTTCTTTCGGGAAAACTAAAACCTGAAGGCCTTAAGATTTATGGAATGATAATGAGAAGGGCAGAAAATCGCTCCTCGGTGTCACTACTCACAACTCACTGACACATGTAACATCACAACTGCGCTTCAGTGTAGAGCACCACCAATATACTGTCTTCTCTCAGGGATGGAGGGGGAGCCGGCTGATTCTTCTCTCGACCTGAGCCACCTGACGGACCAGGAGCAGTCACTGGTCCTGCAGGTCTTACAACGGGACGTGGAGCTGCGTCATCGCGAAGAAGGACGAGTAAGGTCAGGAGGTGATTGTTTATCTTTTCAGGGGCCACTTCAGTCATGAACTCAGTGCAGAAAGGTTACAACTTGATGGGGAAGTACAAATAGCATACATTTTGATATTAGGCACTAACAAACTATCTTTAGCTTCCACAACAGCTGTGGGGGATGAAAGTACTTCTTTAACACTATATTCCCTCATCTGGTGATTTGAGGAGGAGGATAAAGATCGTTAGAGATGTAAAATGGGCCTTTCCAGTTCAATTGGTTGATTTCATACTCATCGAATGATTCATAACCCTTAAATGTACCATTGAAAAGGCTTTGTTTGAAGGTGACCTTGTAAAATGGGATAAATCAAAGTGAAGTAAGAGAGCATGATGGGATGTTTTGAGAATTACACATCTAAAGAAACATCTGTAATTTCTTATCTGTAATTTGTCACCTCCATGATGTTCTTACTCAGGACATGACTGTTGACATGATACTGTACTTTAGAAACCTGTTTAGGAGACGTGTCTTAACATCTCAGCCACTTGATGAGGAACCATCCGGACTCTAGACTCTAGAATCTAGATTTATCACTATGCTGCTTCTCCATGCTGTCGTCAATAATGGAAAATGGTTGTGACAGTGTCATTTCTACTCTGATTGTTTTGTTTGTCTAACTGCACACTGCAGTGGAGGATGCCACAGTGTCCTCAATCCCATCATAACCATATATTTGTATTGAAACTCGCCACGGTGGCACAGCTCAACATACTGTTAACTAGTGGCCTATTTTTTTTATCATAAACAAATTGATCACTTTTTCCTATCGATATATCAATGAATTGTTGATCTGTAGAACATCAGAATGGATCAGGAATGCAGAGAGAACCTGACACTTGAGACGCGAAAACCTAAGAAGTTTAGACACTTTCAGTTAACCTTCTGGTGTCAGTTTTACAGTCCGGGTGATGAATGTATCAAAAGGTCAACAACGTCTAATGCCATGTTGTTCCAGTAAATGCAGCCACGGCCTGTCAAAGTATCCGTTTGTTGTGACATGCTGACTGACGTTTGTAGGCAGGAGGTTGTGTTTGTTTGCTCTGTTAAACGCGGCCCTGTGTCCCCTCGGCAGGATCCTCCAGCAGACAGAGACCGACCCGACTGTTCTGCGCACACAGTCGGGGGCATGGTTCAGCGAGGAGTGCAGCAGGCGCCACCGCAACCGGACGTCTGTCTGCGATCTCGTGCACGCCACCGTACGCCACAAGAAGACTAAGGGCAGAGGTCAGTTTCCGGTTAATGCAGTGCTGCTGTTACGGGCGTGTGAGGCGGTTTGTCGGAAGTCGCAGGGATTTCCCAAATGATGGGTCTGTGGTTGTTGCCATGGTTACAGATGTGCCCCTGAGCGGACTGTTTAATGGAGATGCAACATCACGAATCAACGACGCCTCCCCTGATGCAGAGAGAAGACTGCAGGACGACAAGGAAGAGCATGGAGGGTCGGTGATGACAGAGGAACATCACAAAGCTTGTTCTGAGACTCAGGTGAAACTGAATTTCCCTTGATCTTATTTGTGTTCTCAGGAGTCTAGGAAAAGCTAGGACACAAAGCCCTCTACCACAGGTCTGTGTGTGCAATGATATTTCTATTTTCCCTGCTTGGATCTTTTCCCTATACCATCATCTAAATATGAATAAATCATCTTCAATTCCAGGGTCTCAAGCTAAGAAATAGTTCCTTGTCATCTAAAGGTATGAAAGCTTCTATCGAACAGACTCTGTACTTACATAACTGTCTCATTGTACTTATATTAACCGATCACTCTGTTCACAGACAGTGAAAGGAGAAGTGCAGACCACTCAGAGGAACCAGAGGTGATTAGAACACATCCACTTTCACAGATTATCGTGACAAATAAATAGATAGACAGTTTTGAACTGGCCAGTTATTCCCCTTTCTATTCTGATACACCAAGATGTATTAGAGTCTTTAAAGGACACGACATGAGGGCGTCATCTGATGGATGATAAGCAGTGACGTTGTATCCTAGAATCGTGTGTGTGTGTCTGTGTTAAGGATGACTTTGACTGCCACAACGGGGACACAGACTCTCTGAGCAGCAATCCGACAGAGCCAGCCTCTCTGAGAACAAGCAGCTCCACCAGCAGCCTTCAATCAGGCTACACTGTAAGCGGGCACGTATGCAGGCACAAACACATACACACACACACGCACACACACACACACACTCACACTTGAGTAATTTGCCATCCAGTCACGTAAGATGACTCAGCTATGACGCAGGCTTTGTCAGCGTGTCTGTGTGTGTGTGTGTGTGTGTTGCAGCTCAGTGGGAGCATGATGAGTCTGTTCAGCTCGGGAGATTTCGGGACGGTGGAGGTGAGGGGCCGTATCCAGTTCTCATTGGTTTACGAGACGAAGAAGGAGGAGCTCCATGTGAAAGTTTTCCGCTGCGAGGACATCGCTTCCGGGCGCAACAACCGCTCTGACCCGTAAGTGACAGCGCATGCATATACGTGGATATGCATATCGCAGTGGCAACTTTGCAGTCACCATCAGTCATATAATGTGTGTGTGTGTGTTTCACAGATATGTTAAAACCTATCTCTTACCGGACAAGTCGAGCCACAGTAAGAAGAAAACTTCAGTGAAGAAGAAGACACTCAACCCGATCTATGATCAGACACTCCGAGTGAGACCCTCTCTCATTTCCATGTTACATAAAGTCGCAGCCTCCATCAGCTGTTGGTCGTCCATCAGCTGTTGGTCGTCCAGCAGCTGTTTGTCCCTCAGCTCTGCTCCACCTGTCCTGTCCAACAACATGCATTACTGCCACTTGAAAGGAGATACCCTTCCAACAAATGATCAGATTTAGAGTCAATTTCTCGTAGCTTTTTAACTGTTGATAGGTCGCAGAATACTTTGACCTGCCCTTCCATACTGTTAAGTATCTATCTGAATCCAACCATCTGATTTCAGTATAAAGTGAGGATTGGGGAGCTGCGGAGTCGGACCCTGAACCTGTCGGTGTGGCATGCCGAGGCCCTCGGGAGGAACTTGTTCCTGGGTGAGGTGGAGGTGGCTCTGGATCTCTGGGACTGGACCTGCACACAGCCACTATGGCAGGACCTGCAGCCTCGGGTAGGGACCATAAACTATAAATGAGTCGCATGCAAATACACACCCATGTAGTCACCTAAGCTAGCATGTTTGATTTAATGCTCCCGGACTAATATTTACCAAAAGAAATATGGTGCCTGCGTGTACATCTGCTTGTTTGTCGGTGTAGCAGCACTTTGGGCAGCTTTGTCAAAGATGAGGAATACAAGGAGGAGCCTCTCGTGTCTGGGAGAGCTGAAGGGAGAGGAAGACACGCTGTGAATATAAACTAAGGTTTTATGTAACCCTAATCTTTTACTGCTTCCACCCTTCTTTCTGTGTGCCCTCCTTTTCCTCCTTGGTCTTTTCCTCTTCCTCTGGCATTTCTCTCCTGTCATCACAGGTTAATTTGAATCTAGACTCCATCAGCAGCCGCGGGACCATCATGCTCTCTATTAAGTTCATCCCAGACAAATCCGAGGGTGAGCAGGACGCATACATCATGGATGCACAATATGTCTTAATATCACCTTAATATCGCAATCATGTCAGTAGGATGTGTTTTCTCTTTGTGTGTGTGTGTGTGTGTTTTGTGTGTGCGTGTGTGTGTGTAAAGGTCATGGTCTTCCCCTGACAGGAGAACTGTACCTCTGGATCCGGGAGGCTCAAGGCCTCCTGACCAACAAAGGAAGCGGTATCGACTCATACGTTAGAAGGTGTGTCAGCTTGAATGTGACCATATTTTAAACGACTCTCAGGATATACCATGGCCATGATCTTTTCAAAATAAAAACCAAAATTTTATTTAAAAATATTACTTAATGTTAAAGATAATGTGCTCTTTATTGAACTGTGTGTTATTGACCCCAAAAAAATACACAAAAATCCTAAAACAAATGGTCATTCTGTCTTGTATTATGGTAAAACACTGACCGCCAATGCATTTCTCATCCTCATTTTTAAACCCACAATTTACAAACTCAAATAACCTGTTTGTTTCACAATTCAACACCATTCTTAATCGTGTCGTCTTTTAAAATCCCACAAGCTACATACTCCCGGATGCGAGCAGACAAAGTGGTCAGAAGACGCGTGTGGTGAAGAACTCCATCAGCCCCACTTACAACCACACCATGGTGTACGATGGCTTCCACTCCAGCGACCTGAGAGAGGCCTGCGCCGAGCTGATGGTCTGGCAGCGCGAAGGGTTAAAGAGGCTCGTCTTGGGAGGGATTCGTCTGAGCTGTGGAAACGGTGAGAGTCTCTACGCTGTTCCTTTTAACACTTTTAATCATATTGTCATCGAGGTTAATGGCGAAAGACAAATTCACCTTCACATCCTCACATTTGGACATGTGACGTCTTTGCTGATATACAGGGGTTTTTGTATTGAGTATAAACTGTTTGCATTTCAAACTAATAGCTGCTTTTGCTCCCATAAATTTAAAACACATCGCAAACTCTTTGCAGCTTAGTACTTTTCTAAGGAGTAGAAGCCCACATTCATTTAGAATATCATTATAAGTATAGGTTTACAAGTAGAGACGGAAACAGTTGGCATGAGAAAGCAGTAAACTTTAATTCTTTATGATCAACTTACTGAACGACTTCATCAAATCCACAGAGTTGCTTGTACTGCAGATACACAGGAGTTTCTATCAATCACCTGCATGTCTGGGTTTTTCCGGCATCATAATTATGCATCTGTGAAAAACAGGAAGGCAGACTCATTACAGAGACTCCTTCCTGTTTTTAGTGAGAATATTATAGTTAGGAAGGGAACCATCACTCTTTTCACCTGCAGGCATGTGTCGGAGTGGAAATGTTGACAGTATTATTAATCCAGTGCCTCAGTTTGCTTTGCAATCTGTTCACTTGGCATTTCAGGCATTTCAGACGGTCATGTTATCATAGAGAGGTCATTTCTAGGTCTTTTTTTCTCAGTGGGACATGCACAGTTCACAGTTAAATAGTAATTGAAAGTCATATTCTGCTCCAGTTTCATTATCTGTATCTGTCATTATGTCACAAACATAAATATTTGCAACGCTTCCTGCAGCTGTTTCAGAGTAAGAGCAGCATTTCCGTTGACTTGTTTTAACGAGGTTTTTATTCTTATTTCAGGACGGAAAGATCCTCAGCTTTATATTTATATTTAGTCTCCTGGCATTTAGTACATTCCCATTAGAGTGCATACCCTACCTTTATTCGAGTTTATAACGAATGAGGCGTTGTTTTTGTTTTGAACGGCAGGTCAGAGTTATGGCGAGGACGTGAGCTGGATGGACTCCACTGAACAGGAGGTCACCGTGTGGACGTCCATGATTGAAAACCCAAACCACTGGATTGACGCAGCGCTACCAATCAGGACTAACCTCGCCCACCGGTCTGAGTGACTCAGTGACGCACACTGACGCACAACACACACATTGACAGGCAAAAAACGGTCGGTCTGAAAGAACTCTCAGCACAAAAGCACATTTAACCTCTTTTTCACAATGATACACACACACTTGGTTATTTCTACACACACATGGAGACAGTAGCGGTGCATTACTGTGACTTAATGGCGTAGATCAGAAATACCCAAACCGTCCTCGTTTCAAATGTCTTATTTGTATATTTTTTCCCTATTTGACAAAAGGGCATTTGTAATAGTGTTCTGATTTACTGACTTATATTATATTAAGGTGAAATTGTGTTTAGAAAATGTTTTAATGTTTAGAATTGAATTACCACATGCTAATTTACTATTATTGTTAGATATTTATTTCTAGTCTTATCTCAACCTTTTCAATCACTCTCGAATACCTTTGTGTCAAATGGCACTAATAGCACTAATCCCTGATCTCTTCCACCACGAGGAACTGTGAGGATTCATATGTTTAGGTGTCATCACTGTAACTGGATGTGATGGAAAAATCTATTAGCTTTTACTTTTAATGGAGTTGCTGACTACCACCTTGTGGTCAGACCTTGTAGGTATTCTCTTTAATTCCTTAAGCAAATTAGAGAGACAAAAAGGTCAAAAACACAGAAAGAGAAGACAATTTCATGTAATTTGGCCATTCTTTGTTTCCATCTTCCACTTCACTCATCAAAAGAAAGCAGAGGATCATTAGTGCACCATTTATCGTAAGAGCCGGAACTCCTGTCCCGCAGAGGGTGTTAATTGATTTCTAAATAAAGTATTTCTAATGCTAAATGTGTTTGTGTCTTGTAAGTCATGAATCTATTTTAATGTAAGGTCACATCAGAGTTTCTTAGGATTTGTCTGGCTCCAGTTGGCAGCTGCCCACTTTACCCCATTCAGTTTTTTGCTTTTATAGGTTTCTACAACTTGATTCCAAGAACAATGAGTTTTTTTTAATTATTTTTTAGAAATCACACTAAACAAAAATTACAGAACTCATCTTGTAATCATCGTAGACCATTCAAAATGAAAAATTTAAGGCGAATAACAGGAAAAGGGTGAAAAGCCAAACAATAGGAAACACAAAATGCAACTTCACGAGCTATAGGGCACAGATATAGAAAAAAAACATTTTACGGATAAGAAAAGAGGAAAAGCTGGATAAATAAAAAAATAATAGAATGATAAAAATATACCATAACTAGGAGAATACACACCTATAAAAATGTGTATTTAAGAGAGAGTTTAAATATCTGCTGACTTGCTTTTTGTGAAGGACACAAAAACTTTATCTCTTCAGTTATTTGTGAATGTATTCATACTTATATCACTTTTGTCCCTCATAGATTTGAACAGTTTGGTCATTTATAAACATCATGTAAACCTTTTGCATAGCACCTGCTCGTTGTTTACGTTTGCTGCCATGGTGAACTCGTGTTTCAACAACTCAGAGGAGCCACAGACTGAAAATATAAACTCTGGATCTCACGTGTCCTCAACTTTCAGCTCCTGAACATGTCAAAGATGTCTGCCATAAAGAGAAGGTCGCTCCAAACTCTGGCTGAAACTCTGTTTGAACAAGTGCAAAACTGTGATTGTTTAAATTATCCTAAAGCTCCCAGTGGGACACTTAATTTATTTTTTCAGTATAAATAACAGTTTGCGTCAATATCAGTTCATTTCACTTTATTTTAACAGGGTAAGCCAGCCTGTATCAATATTGCTGTCCATGCAGTCATGATCAGTTAACTGGTTCATACAAATACTGACAAGACATGAGAATAAAACCAGTAGCTGCTTTTTGTGTACAGCTTTGTTTGTCATTTGTCTCGTATATGCACTGATGCTTTTACACCATAGAAGTTGAAGGAGTAACAATGAGTCTCTTTTAAATGTTCTTATGAATGTAAGTGTATTCAACTAAGAGGCCTTGGACAATGCCTATGAGAGATCCCGTCATTAGGAAAACATTTGGGCCAACGTCAACTTATAAAATTACGATAACAACCTATGATAGTACAGATGCAATCGGAAATATTCAACCCCCCAAAGATTTTAAGGATTAAAGTAGACAGAATCTTGTTCTTTGATCAAGATTCTGCTTCGGATGCCTTCTTTATGAGTTGAGTGATAAAGAAAATCAACACGGAAAATGCATGATGTAGTATTCGTGTGTAGCAGTATATTTTGTTAAGATAGCCATGTCACAATTATTCAACCCCTATATAATATTGTTGTTTTTAAAGCTGTCTGACAGTTTTTTTTGTCCTAAAGTTGAGTTGAAACATTATTAAGCCTTTGGGAACTCTATACTGATCCTTCATTTGCTTCAGCTGTGATGCATATATAAATCCCACCCATGAAGGTATTCAAGGTCAGTTGCAATCATGGGTAGGACAAAGGAGCTTACACAAAAGCTGAGAGAGGAGATTATTTCATCACACCTGAAACACCTTGGGTAGAAGAAGAATTCCCCAAAAAATTATATTCCAAGAGACACAATTGGGAACATTATAAGGAAGTTTACAACTGATGGAGCAGCTTCAAACCTGTCTGGCCATGGAAGAAAGCCCAGCATTTCATCGAGGACCCTCAGCAACTTAGTCAGAACAACTCAGATAAATCCCTGTGTGACTGCAAGACACCTTCAGGATGACCTGATGAAGGCTGGTACAAGTGCTGCAGTGGCAACTATAAGACGTGCACTGAATTATAAAGGACTTAATGGCCGGCTCCAAGACGCACTCAGCTCCTGACCACAAGCAACATCAAAAGTCGACTAGAATATGCCAGGAGGAATTTGGATAAGCCTACAGAGTTTTGGGTGACAGTTCTATGGACTGATGAAACCAAACTGGAACTGTTTGGACGTATGGAGCAGCGGTATGTCTGGCGTATGAAAGGACAGGCTTATGACCAGAAGAATACCATCCCCACAGTCCAGCATGGAGGTTGGTCAAAGATGATGTTGGGCTGTTTTTCTGCGGCAGGAACTAGCAATCTTTATTGTGTACATGGCATCATGGATTCACAGAAATACCAGGCCATTTTAAAGAGGAATGTGATTCCTTCTGTTGACAAATTGAACCTTGGTGATCATTGGACTTTCCAGCAAGACAATGATCCAAAGCAAAATCTCCAAGTCCACCAAAGCTTGGTTGAGAAAAAGATCCTGGAACGTCCTGGAGTTGCATTCAGAGTCACCAGATTCAAATTTGATTGAAAATCTTTGGTGGGATTTAAAGAAGGCAGTTGCAGCATGGAAGCCATCAAACATCACTGATCTAGAGGCTTTTGCACTTGAAAAATGGGCAAAGATTCCAATCGAGAGGTGTAGAAAGCTTGTCGGCACTTACCGAAAACATTTTTTAGAAGTTATAAAAGCTAGAGGATGCGCCACAAAGTACTGAAGCTGGGGGGTTGAATAATACTGCACATGCACATGTGTTGAAAGAGTTACATTTTTCATTTGAACTTCAAAGTTAAGTCAACTTCTGTTGTCAAAATAACTAAAATACGCATCAATAAATATCTTTTGTTGTTTGATGAGTTTTTTTTGTCATTTATTGTCATTATCTGTCATCCACATCACTATAATGTCTATTGAGGCGAGGGGGTTGAATATTTCTGATTGCAACTGTTAATAAAGGGTTTATATGCGATGGAAAAGTAAAATTGTGTGTCTCTCTTTGCTCTCTTGTAACACAAAAACACTGAACACCTATTTTCAGCCTAGAGAGAACATAACTATAAATGAGAGTGTGCCTGATCCTACTGTTATAAAAGCTTTGTTGCTTTAAGTATTTACATCTACTTTGGTACACTTTGTAGTAAATAAATGGCGACATGAGCAGTAGCATCTCTGGTCATCATTGCTATCACAGTTGTCTAAACAGTGTGGTGTCAAAGGCAGCTGCCTCTAAACATTGTTGTGGCAGTGGAAGTTGCCTCTAAACAGTGTTGCATCAAAGGAACTTTGACTTTACACATCAGTGGTAGTTTCTGTTGCCGCCCGAACTCCCTGTTTGAGTTTACGCTGCCACAATTTGCGTTTTCCCTTTCTGTTTCCAAACATGGCACATATATCTCTCTTGCAAAGAAAGGCGATCCATGCTCTAGCAGAAACACTGTCTAAACAAGTGAAGCACTGTGAGTACAAACATCTGTCTGATTAGCTCAGGGTAGGCTAAGCTAAGCTAGGCTAGGCTAAGCTAAGCTAAGCCGTGGTTTCCGTTAAACGCTGCTTTTGTGATTGTTTAAAATGACCCTGAGAACTGAGGCTAATTCTATCGATGGCAGTTGAAAAGTGATCCATTATTGTTTTGGTTGCAGTCAAAGAGACAGAGGTGGATGCTCTGATCGGACTGTACCATGAGCTGCTGGGGGAGTCAGCTGCTCAGGGCAGAGCAGTCACAGGTCTGGACAGGAACAGGTTCAGGATGTTGCTGTACCACATGTTCGGGATGACGGACGACATGATCATGGCCGGAGGTATTCTGTGTGATGCTATATATTTATATTTGTGCATTTGCTTGTGCCAGATTAATAGCTAATGCCTGAGATTACTTGAAATAACTAGATTTCTATAGTTCATGTTTTGAATATTGCTATTTATGATTGAAAACTTTACTCTTCAGTTTTCCTTTGATTGTTTGAAGACTTTTGCAAGTTTTCTGCTTTCATCCTAATAAAATTCTCAAGCTTTTGTTAGCTTAGCATTTAGAAATAACTGCTGCTGACCTCTCTCTATTTGACCTATAATATGTACCAAACTACTGAGATACTTCTTAGAGGATTTGGAAATGAATTTAAATGAATTTATGGACTGTGAAATAAAGCATTGCCTAAGATTCACTTATAACCTGCAGCACTTGGACGCCACTGCGCTAGTGACTGTTTGATGACCTGAGCATGTTCTGCATATCACTGATTATCTGTCCTGCAGTTTTCAGGACATTTGACAAAGACAACGACAAATTTGTGAATGAGAAAGAGTGGGTCGAGGGACTTTCCGTTTTCCTCCGAGGGACCTTGGATGAAAAAATTAAATGTAAGCTGTCAGACTCCCACACATGAAAATCCGTCTCAAGTTATTGTCCAGGTAATAACTCTCCTCTTTATGCAGACTGCTTCAATGTGTACGACTTGAACGGTGACGGCTACATATCAAGGGAGGAAATGTTTCATTTTCTGAAGGACAGCCTCCTCGGGCAGCCCTCAGAGGAGGACCCAGACGAGGGAGTCAAGGAACTGGTGGAGATGACACTCAAGAAGATGGTGAGGGGATAAGGTTACAGCTCTGACCCTATAACATCATGCTATATTGGTGTCATGTTTTGAGTTACCTCTACAGACGCCAACGCTCAAACCTCAAAACTAGCTTGAACTATTTTAAAGGACCACAAGTCATTTTATTCTCAGTTCTCTCATTTAACAGATTTGAAAGATGGCAGTGTGCACAGATGCAGATGCTGTAATCTCCCTGAAGTGGATTTGTTTTAGACCAGAGAGCTCCTTAGAAATTTGCACTTCCAGACTATTAACAAGCTTTTATCCAAGTGCCATTGCAATTATTCCATTTATTGCCAGTTTTTTTATTTATATATATTAGACCGTCATGTTTCTACTTTTCTATATATTATCTTGTATACCACTGGGACACGTAATTTCTTTGTAAACTGTAAAATGACCATAAAGTTATTTTTGTTTAACATTTTTTGTTTAACACTTTTTGTTTACCTACGACTGCATGCTGAAAAGGCTGCTGTGAAAAAACTCTTTTGTAATTTATTTTCCTATGGGCAGGACTATGACCACGATGGGCGGTTGTCATTTGACGACTTTAAGAAGGCAGTGAAGGACGAGAACCTGCTACTTGAAGCCTTTGGAACCTGCCTCCCTGACACCACAGTAAGAAGGAAATAAAAGATGATGAGCAATGTTATAAACGTAAATGTTTTAAGTCAGAAGCTCACAGTCTTACTTTCTGTTTCTCTTCCTTTCCAGAGTATTGAGAAATTCGAGCATCAAGTATTTCAGAAACAAGGGAAACCATAAAGAAATTATATTAATGTTGGATTTGACTTGACATTGGATTGACTTGACCCCTTCCCCCGGAGTCCCTGTGCCTTATCGCCCGCAGATCCAGGGCCGCAGCCGTGGCCACATCATCATGGATTGCTATTCATGGATCCTGGTCGGTGGATGTCTCACAATGTTAAAGCCCTATGAGAAAAATTGTGATTTGTGAATATGGGCTATATAAATAAAATTTGATTGATTCATCTTCAGAGGTATATTTTTTAATAAAAAACTATATCGCTGTTTGCATTGACATGACAAATGTTTCAATAAAAAACTGTTTCCACAAGGAACCGAGCTGGTGCGATATAATCCCATGACGTGGTTTCATCTTTTTCGTCACTGGGTTGACGTCAAGAACTGATTCCACCTGAGAAAGGTGACGTGGATTTCAACAGTTCTGAATCAGGAAATCTAGACTATGTTAAAGGAATAATGTCGTTTGAATCAGTTCAGATTATTGGTTACCTGTTTCATTGTGGTCCTGATGAGGCTGACTGTTGTGTTCAACAATTTATCCTCCATGTCCAGTTTAGGTGGTTCAGGAAGCTTTGGCCCAATCAAAGGCAAACTTTTCCCCAGAAGTATCAGTCTGTGTTTGGCTTGCAGCCTCTTGTATTTTGCGTTTCCTGCCCGTTAAAAATCTAAAATCGAAGGCAAAAAATATGAAACGGGTTAAAAGCAAAACAATAAGAAACAATTACAAGCAAGTTCAGGCAGCAATAGAGCAGAAATACAGAAAACATTTTACAGATTAGAAAAAATGAAAAATTTGATAAAATATAGCATAATAAAATTATAAAAATAGACCAGGACTAGGAGAAAGCACACCTATAAAACTTTGACTTTAAGAGAGTGTCTAAATGTACAAAATTACGATATAAGTAAAAATAAATGATAAAAAATACTATTTCTGTATTGTTCCAAATGTATTTATTTATCTCTACATGTACGTGTTGATGTATTCATACTTACATCACTTTTGTCCCTCATAGTTTGTAAGTGTGTGGTCATTTATCATCACACCGTTTTCTACGAATCACTATCGTAGCATAGCGCCTGCTCATTGGGTACGTTGCTGCCATGGTGACCTCGTGTGTCTACAACACAGCCTTCGGAGGAGCTGCAGACTTTAAATAAAATCTCTGGATCTCACGTGACCGCAACTTTCAGCTCCTGAACATGTCACAGATGACGGCTATGAAGAGGAAGTCGCTCCACACTCTGGCAGAAACTCTGTCTAAACAAGTGCAGCACTGTGAGTACAAACATCCGTCCAATCAACTAACTAACCAGGCCGAGCTGAGCTACAGTTTCCGCTACACGCTGCTACTGTGATTGTTTAAATGAGCCCGAGATCTAAAGCTAGTGCTCTCGATGGCAGGTGAATATTGATCCATTATTGTTTTGGTTGCAGTCAGTAAAACGGAGGTGGAGGGTCTGATCGGACTGTACCATGAGCTGCTGGGGGAGTCAGCTGCTCAGGGCAGAGCAGTCACAGGTCTGGACAGAAGCAGGTTCAGGACTTTACTGTACAACATGTTCGGGATGACGGACGACATGCTCATGGACGGAGGTATTCTGTGTGATACTATATATTTATATTTGTGCATGTGCTTGTGCCAGATAAATACCTAATACCTGTCTTTCCTTGAAATAACCAGATTTTTATAGTTTGTTTTTAGTTCATCAACATATTTTATCTTAAGTCTCTTCTTAAAATTTATTTTTGATCAAAGTTTTTACAAATGCTTGACAACGGATCTTATTTCCGCTGACCAGTCTTATTATTGTAAACTCTGCTCTTCAGTTTTCCTTTGATTGTTTGAAGGCTTTTGCATGCTCAAGTTTTCTGCTTTCATCCTAATAAAATGATCAAGCTTTTGTTAGCTTAGCATTTAGAAATAACTGCTGCTGACCTCTCTCTATTTGACCTATAATATGTACCAAACCACTGAGATACTTCTTAGAGGATTTAGAAATGACTTAAAATGAATTTATGGACTGTGAAATAAAGTGTTGCCCAGGATTCACTTATAACCTGCAGCACTTGGACGCCACTGCGCTAGTGTCTGTTCGATGACCTGAGCATGTTCTGCATATCACTGATTATCTGTCCTGCAGTCTTCAGGACATTTGACAAAGACAACGACAGCTTCGTGAATGAGAAAGAGTGGGTCGAGGGACTTTCCGTTTTCCTCCGAGGGACCTTGGAAGAAAGAATTAAATGTAAGCTGTCTGACCCACATATAAAAATCTGTCTCAAGTTATTGTCCAGGTAATAACTCTCCTCTTTATGCAGACTGCTTCAATGTGTACGACTTGAACAATGACAGCTACATATCAAGGGAGGAAATGTTTCAAATGCTGAAGGACAGCCTCATCAGGCAGCCCTCAGAGGAGGACCCAGACGAGGGAGTCAAGGAACTGGTGGAGATGACACTCAAGAAGATGGTGAGGGGAAACGGTTACAGGTCTGACCCTATGACATCATGTCATATTGGTGTAATGTGTTAAGTTACTTCTGTAGACCACAACAACTCAGACCTAGCTTGAAATATACATTTTTTATTTGATTTATTTTTTCCTATGGGCAGGACTATGACCACGATGGGCGGTTGTCATTTGACGACTTTAAGAAGGCAGTGAAGGACGAGAACCTGCTACTTGAAGCTTTTGGAACCTGCCTCCCTGACACCACAGTAAGAAAGAATAAAAGGATGATGAGAAATGTATTTTAAGTGGGAAGTTCTTAATCGTATCATCTGTTTCTCTTCCTTTCCAGAATATTGAGAAATTCGAGCAGCAAGTATTTCAGAAACAAGTGAAACCATGAAGAAATTATATTCATGTTGGATTTTTAATAAAAAACTATATCGCTGTTTGCATTGACATGAAATTTGTATAAATAAAAAACAGTTGCCACAAGGAACCGAGCTGGTACAATCAAATCCGACGACGTGGTTTCATCTTTTTCTTCACTGGTTTGATGTCAGGAACTGATTCCACCTGAAAAAGATGAGAGGAATTTTTAACTGGTGTGAATCAGGAAATCTAGACTTTGTTGAAGGAGTACTGTCGTTTGGATCAGTTCAGATTATAGGTTACCTGTTTCATTGTGGTCCTGATGAGGCTGACGGTTGTGTTCAACGATTCGTCCTCCATGTCCAGTTTAGGTGGTTCAGGAAGCTTTGGCCCAATCAAAGGCTCATTTTCCCCAGGAGCATCAGTCTGTGATTGGCTTGCAGCCTCTTGTATTTTGCGTTTCCTGTTCTCCAGGTTTGGGGTCCTCGGGACAAATCTGACTGCAGGAGCCTGTTTTGGAGTCAGTCTGCGATTTGTGCCTCTTTCTCTGTCTGAAGAGGTTTGACTGGAACTTAAACCCTGCGCCGGCTGCTGTCTCGTGTTGATTATGGCATTATGTAATGTCCCCATTTTATCTTCTGTTTGTCCCGTCCAATGTTGATTTTGATGTCCATAATAATGACTTTCCTGAGGAGGTAATGGCAGTAACTGAAAGCCTGAATAATGGCTAAACTTTGTATTCTCTCCTGTATTATCATTGTTCGGCCTTCGATCGTGTCTGGGGATGATCTTCTCTGATGTGGTGGCTGTACTTGATGTTGTGGGCTCCTCCTTTTCTGCCTCCTTCTGTTCCTTTTCTCTCACTTCAAATAAGAGGGAAAAAAAGACAAGGATAATATTGAGGTTTCAATTAAAACTGGTAATTGGTCAAATAGAGAGGGAACATTTGAAATGCACCAGTGTATTGAAAGATAAATAAATTAATACAAGTTATTTTTCTAAATTATCTTGTATTCATTTATTTGCATTATTATTCAGTAAGTCCATAATTGATTTTGAAGTTTACCTCTATTCTGAGCAGCCCTTGTTATATATCTCCTTCGGTCCTGCAGTTTAAACCTGGTGTCCTCCACACTCTCATATTCTGGGACGTAGCAAACATGGAGCAAACCACCATAGAAACTCTTCTCATCCATGTGTCGTTTTGCTGCTCTGAAAAATTAAAAAAGATTATTGGAACAAAAATAAATTGCAGTTGTATTCCACTTTGCCAGTACAGTATACTGATAAAAGGGTTGAGTCGGATCGTGAACCTGGCACTGGTGAGTTTCTGGAACTTGACCAGGTAGACCTCCGTGAACTCCTCAGCAGGGTACTCGTCCAGGGGCCTGTACTCCTCCACAGCTCCGTACAGGGCACATCGCTGGATCAGCTCCGGCATCACTCCGATGGCGGGGACTCCTTGGACCATCAGGTATCGGGACTCTAAATTGATGGTGTACACCTGATGATGGCACACAAGACAAGTTATCACACTATGCCATGTCCTCAAAACACTTGGCTGAGGTCTCTCTGTTTGCCCAGTAGAGCAACTGCTTTTATCATTTGGGAAATTCCACATTCACAAAAAGAGATGGAAAGACGTTCAACTATCAAGAGCTGCATCAATATGGCACCAAGAGGAAAGTATGGGTCACCATGAACGAGAGTGAGGTGTCACATCTCAAGTATTTAAACATATGGGTATATTTGATATGATCTTTGATTTAATCTGGATTTTTACAAACGACAGAGCACATAACCACAGTGTAGCTCGGGGGTCTATGATCTTGACACCCGGCGTTTTCCTTGCTGACATTTTCTCACCTTCACCGCTCTGTCGTTTCTTCCCTCTCTGTACTTTGGTCTGGAAATACAAACTTTTCTCTGTTCGTGATGTTTATAAACCTCCGGAGAGTCCCAACAGCCCGAACTGCTTCCTGATGATGCCGCCATGTTTATAAGAAACAAAGTTCCGTTCGGCACACTTCAAAATAAGAGCGCCTTCTCGGTCACCGACCCCTTGCCTTCAATGCGTACTGGCGTGAAATATCTTATTTTGAAAAGAAATGTTGCTCAGTGTCTTCTACTTTGGACTGGCAGGGCAGAGTCAGAGTTAGAGACATCGATCGAGCATGAACTTGTTGCACTTCTTACGTTAGCAGTGAAACCTGTCCGGCTGTCCCACAGCTGTTCAGGCGCTGCACACATCATGTTCAGTAACCAGGGCATTCAACCGGTAACTGTTGTGTTTAACAACTCAAAGAACTGCTTCCTGCACCTCCCACCGAGGCTGATATCCCACCTGTCCCTGAACGAGGTAGGTTAGCTCATAGCTATGCGCAGTGCTGTCAGTGTCCTCCAGGAAATATCAGTGGAAGTTGAGTCTGGGTTAAACAAACACTGCTCACGTAAACAATGTGTCAGCGACAGTAGTGTTTATGTGTGTATTTGTTTTTAAACGTACTTAAATTGACTGTCAATTACTTTCTAACAATCTAGTTAGTCATCTCTCACTGTCTGCGTTACAATATTATTATTATATATTTCTAAAGCATTAAATGTATTATATTGAGACGTTTCAGGCTCCATTATATTGACCCTGCGACCTGCGAACAACATGATTAAAGATAAACAAGTCTATATTAAAAAGGAATTAATTGAAAATTGAATGTCACATGAGTTTGTTATCATAATTATACTACGTGATATCTAATTTTATTTTAATACTTATTGGTATTATACTATTTGCAGTGTGGCTACATAATTCATGTTCACATATAAACCAACATATCAGTTAGATAAATGCATCTGCAAACATCTGGGGACAGATTAGATTATCAGCCAGTGATTTCATTCATGTACATGTGTGAGGCCAATATAAAAGCTATCGACTCATCAAAGATGCCAGTTGTGTGGTGTTTGTATTTTCACTATTGGTTTCCATTTTGATACAAATGTTTTTGGAGTAGTTCTCCTGCAGCCTCACTTGGTGGGGACAAAGCTCTGCATCAGACACAGGGCAGCAGGAGACCTGGTGGATGCCAATCCATTCTTGCATTCTGTTCTGTTCTGATCATCAGCATCTTTTTGAAACCCTATAATGAATCCGATCTTTCAGTACCGGTGTCTGATGTACTTTCAAAGAGCATTCATGAAGTAGCTCCCATGATATTTGTACAAACTGCCTATTTCTCTGTTTGGCTATTTGACAATAACATGGGGAATACTCCTGTCATATAGTTTAGGACAGCATTTCACAGTAATAAAACCTGCATAGCTTTGTCATTGATTGTTTTTTAGACATTAGATTGTGCTACATCAAAAATGAAGATGTAGAATACAAATGTACTTTGTCTGTGTTGCAGAACCAAGCTTTGGAGTTGTCCTGGGACCATGGGTCACCCCTCTACCTCAGTTGGACACTAAACAGAACCCCCTCCAGCTATGACAGCCATGAAGTGGAGCTGTGTCGGCAACTAGGAGAAAAGTTTGGCCTGAAAGATGGAGAGCAGGTATTTCTCTGAAAAGATGAATTTGTTCTCCACTATGCCCCCCTAAATAAATAGTTATTTCGTTATTGCTACACATCCCGATTTTCTTTACTTTAAAGTAATTGTCAATTGGTGACTATGGACTTTGTGTTTATATTATCCGTTTGTGCGGTTTTTCTCAGGGCTTCCTGAAACCATGTCAGCAGGTCTCATCGGTGCATCAAGTATTTGTAGAGCCTCTATCGTCAGATGACTGGGAGATCCTGGTGGGTTCATATTGTGATTTACAATAATGTGGAACCTTATGTTTTTATACAGGGTTGGGACCCTAAATCACTCTAAGGAGCACTTATGTAGCATTGCTTTTCTCTGTTTTACACCTCCAGGAGCTTCACAGTGCTGCACTGGAGCAGCAGCTGTTAGATCAGATCAGAGTGGTGTTCCAAGATGCTGTCTTTCCTGTGTGGGTGGACAGCCACACAGCCATCTACATCCGAATAGGTTAGAGTAAAAACAACTATTATCTTTTGTGAATTTATTTTCTTTGATTTATCCAAAATGTTGAAATTCATGACAAGAAACATTGGCTTTGATAAATGTATGAGCAAAAATATAACGTTTCATCTTTTGATAATCCTAAAATAACGCAGCTTAGGTTTTAGTGTGTACTGGTGACTTTGTAAAGAACTTGTTCAGCTCTGTCATGGTCATATCCATGAACAGCATTCATTAACACAATTTGATTTGCCTCTAAATTTCTGCAGCATCACTTTCGCCTTCTGTGCCCTATGGTCGCCTGGAGCAGTTCACAGAACTAGTTGTGTCTCCGAAGAGCCGTGCTGGAATTAGTGGCCTCAGTGGTTCTCCTTCGAGGAGCAGTGTGGAATCAAATTTTCAAATAGAGAACTCAGATCTCTATTCACCCTCCTCCAGACAGTCTTTAGAAAATAATGCTCTTGTCCCTCAAAGCCACCAGTGGGGTGGCATAGCTGACCTGAGGAGCCTCCTGCGCTATATGATTAAGGGAACTTGTGACCCGATTAAAGAGCCACCACCTGTCCCTAGCATCCCTTCTATCTTTACAGACTCTATCTACAGAGTATGTGGTGCACCTCCCGACTCCCTTTGTACCATAAGCCACGCTGCAACCAGTGTAATTCATTTATTTCCATCGCGGCACGGACTAAATGCTGGAGTCATTGGAGGTCAGTCTCTAGTGACCTACGGTCTGCTCTCCAAAGTTCCTGCCCCTAAAGAAACAAGGGCCAGAGTCAAGCAGGCCATGGAGAAAAAGAAGAACACACGAGATACCAAAGTTGATGCCTCTATGGAGGGGGTTGAGGACATGAAAGAAGAAGAGGTCATGGTGGTCAGGGTGGTGTACCATTGTGATGAGAAACTATATGGCAAACAAAGCAGTCTCAGAAAGGGAGAGATCCATCATGGAAGAGTATGGGTAAGTTTCAACTGCGTAACTGCTGGTTCCTTTCAAGCACCACTTATCAATGGCCCTTCTTACTTTGAAGTGGCTGCTGCCTTATACATTTTCATTACTTATATGTTTTTTTCAGATCCCACAGCCCTTGGCCGTCAGCCTGAATATCAGCCCACATTCAGTGGTTCGAATTAAGCCTGTAAAATCAAGTATCAAAGTGGCCTCCGCTATTCGTCTACAGCCTCTGACACCTCTGGTGAGTGCTGGAGTATTTATCTGCAGCTACATTTGGGTGTGAAATGTCAAGCAAGCACATATTTCATTTGTTCAAAGCTGCATAAAATGGAATCTTCCTCCTTCCCTATGTTTTGATGAACTCTGACATTTACCCCTCAGCCTGAGGAGGACGATGAGGCGATCCAGACAGCTTTCCTTGGTTGGCTGCACACTCAGAGTCATGAACCTTTAGCCTGTCTGACTGCACGGTCTGGCACCATCCTCCTACATGGAACTGATGGTGATTCATTTCTACTCTTCCTGTAAAAGCTTTTCAGATATGCATCTTCTAATTCCACAGACAAATCTGCACAATGTTTGTAATTACCTTCCCATAATATCAGACTAAAATCATAATGCACAGTTAAAAACTACAGTAAATTCAGCTGCAATAATTTGTCACTGTTCTCCCCCTTATTTCTCATTTATAGCAAAGTTAGAGTTCGCTTTAACTGTACTGAAACCAGAGGAAGCAAGCGATCCTCCTGACCAACTGTTTTTACTGGCACACACTCTCATTCAGAAGGAACACATACAGGTATTAACATGCACATGTTGTGTTCAGCACATCAATAGTCCAATGCAATGCAAGTTTTTCTTTGCATAATGCCACGTACCTGATGATTAAACAAAGTCTGGCGTTGTACACTGGATCACATTCAGGTACACAGAGAGTCAGTGACCATGCCAGCTGTGAGAGCTGAAACACCAAACCCGGCACTTCCCTCCCTCAGTGTCCTCGGGTAAGTCTGCATCTATTTCTGAGCCTGTGTATGATTTAAACAAGGACCTTCTCCAGGATTAGTTTCTCTTTACATCTTTCTCCAGTGGGATTGATGAGCTTAGTACGACTGGATTTGAGTTCATCTCCTGCTGCCTTCTGGGTAGTCCCCTTTCACGAGAGCTTGGTACCACTGGTCAGGGTCTCCAAGGAGGAGCTCTACTCATCACTGGTGCTAAGGTATTGCTTTAAATAACAATAATGAAAATATGTAAATACTGTTGCTGACAGCGCTACAGTGGATTACATTTTACAGAGTGAATTTAGGTCTAAAGGGAATTTAAAGAACTATATATCGTTATTTTGGCTCTCCTTACAGGGAAGTGGGAAGAGCACTCTTTCCCAAGCCCTCTGCAGAAAAGCTAGAGAAGATTTGGATGCCCATGTGGAGGTGGTGGACTGCAGAAAGCTACAAGGTCAATACTTTATGTAAACACTTGATAATGAAGATGATGTCTGTTTGATCCAAAAACATTATTTAAGAGGAGCCATCGTGAATTGACAAATATTCTGTTTTTAGGCAAAAGGGCAGAAAGTGTGAGACAGATGCTGCAGGACATTTTTGAGCAGGCCGAGTGGAAGCAGCCTTCAGTGGTTCTTCTTGATGACCTGGATCAAGTAACAGGGGCACCAACCTCACCAGAACACGAGCACGGCCCCGAGGCGCTGCTGCAACAGCACATCGCTCAGAGTAAACTATAAATCTTTCATTTGTATGTGTGTCTGGGGGATTTCTTTTCATACTGTATGATCACAAACTGTATTGATAAATATTCCTGGCCTTGATATGAATTCTTCTTGTCTCCTTGTGGCTGTAGGTCTGAAGGATGTGGTGGATGAGGTGGTGGTTCACTCCAGCCTGGTGTGTCTGATCATCACCAGCCAGAGTGAGCACTCTCTCCACCCCTCGCTGACCGAAGTGCACGGGTCCCACTTCATCCAGAGATTTGTAAACATCCAGCCACCAGACCAGGTTATTGCACACACACGTATGCACTCACAGACATAGACTGATAAATGCTCAAAAGTCAGACAGAACAGTTTGTGTGTTGTTGTTTTCAGGCACAGAGAGCAGAGATCCTGCGGCGTCTCATCCTCAGAAGGTCTGGCCTGTCCGAGGAGAACTTACAGATCCTTGACCTGGGGGCTGTTGCCAAGGAGACGGAGGGCTATGCACCTCAGGATTTGGCGCTGCTGCTAGAGCGAGCTGTCCATGCTAACACAGCACAAAGAGGACAAAGTGATCAGGGTAAGACACAAAAATCTATATATATCAAAGTCTTGTGTTGTCGTACTTAAGCAAAAGCTAGTTTCTTGTGCCACTTTCACATTATGTGTCATTGCTCTGCATTTCTCAGGTGTGTCTCTATCGTGGAGTGACTTTGCACAGGCTCTTAAAGGGTTCACGCCTCCCTCGCTGTGGGGGGCAGACCTCCACATCCCAAGTGGAACCGGGCTGGAGAGGGTGGGGGGGCTGAGAGAGGTGCGGCAGCAGCTCATGGACACAATACTGCTCCCCGCCAAGGTCAGTATCAGAGCAGCCGATCAAATCAGCCAGTCGAATGAATGGAAGAGTCACTTTATCAAACAGGTTAAAGAGAATTAATGAAATGAAATTGCAAAAGTTAATGTAATGACAATTTATTTTTCATTCTGCACCATAAATGTAACTGATGGTTTTCGATAAACAATTAAAAGCCTCAAAATTAATGAGAGTAGCAGCAGATAGGATGAAAATAAACACATTCATTTAAATTAACTGATGCTAATTTGTTTAGGTGATTTATTTATGTCATTATCATATTCAGATTACGTTAAATTTCAATTTATCAGTTTTATTTCTTCCTTTTACACAACAATAATTGTTTCAACAGTTTCTCTTTAGCAAATAAGGCAGAGTTTAGTCTTTATTAATGGGTTCCAAAAATAGAAGGATAATTTATTACCTAGTTTCAATTTAATTCTCCACTTTTCACATGAGCCACTGTAGTAAGCCCAGTTGGTATTTCTAGGAGTTGATTTGATCTATTTTAATATTTGATGCCGCCGCCCATCATGTTCTCTGTGAGTGTGAAATTAATTTATTTCTCTGTTTCGGGTTTGAAAGAGAGAAATAAATTAATTTCACAGTGGCTTCAAGTTAGTGATGAAAATGTCACGGTGTTGTTCACAGCACCCTGGGAAACAAATCCTGTTTAACCCTGATGCAAAGTATTATTAGGACCCGAGCACTGGCTATAGTTTATATTATTAAAGTTTCTGAGTTAACCATAGCCATTCTTTTAAATGTTTAATCATTTTAGGCGAGACACTGCAATTTTTATTTATAAGGCCCCTGTCTTACATAGAGGTAGTTTCAAGATGTCTTTTTTACATTGCAGTAGATGTTCAGATGTCGTTATTGCAGCTCAACAGAAAAAAATATCAAAGTAAAAATGTCAACATCATTGATTTATTGTACAATAAATGACTGAGTGTCTTTGATGTGTTACAGTATCCCATCCTCTTCTCCAATCTTCCTATCCGCCATTGCTCAGGAATATTGTTGTATGGAGCCCCTGGTACAGGGAAAACCCTGCTGGCCAGGGCTGTGGCCAAAGACAGTGGTATGAACTTCATCAGCATCAAGGTTAGCTGGACTTCACCTCAGACAGTCAAACAGGAGGCTTTTTTCTGTTGCAACACATATCTTCATTAACACAGGATATTTATGTCTCTGCAGGGACCTGAACTTCTGAGTAAGTACATCGGAGCCAGTGAGCAGGGAGTCCGGGATGTTTTCCAGAGGTTAGTGAGCGTTTACGCTTCTCCAAAAACCACACTGACCCTCTATTATAAATCCCATTGCCAGTTTTAATGAGCAACATCAAATATTTATAGTAATCATAAGCCCTGGTAACACCCATTCATAAAATTGGAATAATTTACTTCCCATCTTTCTAACTGCTGCTCATCCTGTCTGTTCCAGGGCACAAGCAGCCAAGCCGTGCATCCTGTTCTTCGATGAGTTTGACTCTTTAGCCCCCAGGAGGGGCCACGACAGCACAGGGGTAACTGACCGTGTGGTGAACCAGCTCCTCACCCAGCTGGATGGGGTGGAGGGACTGCAGGGTAAGCTAAGCTAACAACCCCCTTGCTCCAGCTTCATATTTAACACGCACATATGAGAGTGGTAAAGAAATGAAACTATTCCTTCAAATCAAATAAATGGAATTCTTTAATGTTTGTTTTTGTAGGTGTGTACGTGCTTGCAGCCTCCAGCCGCCCAGATCTGATCGACCCAGCCGTGCTGAGACCTGGACGACTGGACAAGTCCCTCTACTGCCCCCCTCCTGACCTGGTCTGTTGCATTAGAATGATGACTAGCAACACCGCTGCACCATTAAACTCAGTTCATGGGCAGATCATCCAGCTTTTACTAATCCAGCTATTGACAAACTCCTCCCCTCTTGTGTTGTATCACCAGGAGTCTCGTGTGGAGATCCTCAGGGCTCTGAGTAGTGGTGTTCCCCTGGCTGCTGATGTGGACCTGGAGCAGCTGGCAGCCCTGACAGAGCGGTTCACAGGTGCAGACCTGAAGGCCCTGCTCTACAACGCACAGCTGGAGGCCATCCACAACAGCCTGGGCACCAGCACACCGAATGTAATTTTCATTATGCCGCGACTGAGGAGTTTATAGTGTTGCGTTGCCTTGGGCCACAGTAAAACATGAAGGCAGGAAACCGTTGGCTAGTCCGATTTCAAATTGTTTATGATTCAGTTGAAGCAGCCCAGCAGGTTGTTGTCCCTCGAGGCTAATTAAACAACGAGTTTTGTATGCAACTCAGCGCATGTCAGTTGCTCTACTTATCACTCCATTCTTAGTTTAGAGTATAAGTCAAATTATTCCCAGATGTGCTGCCATGGATGTGATTAAATTACTTAAACAAACTAAGGCTGTCAGTATCTTGAACTGTAGAAACACAGTGAAGCTATGTCTCTCATTCATATGTGTTTGGAGACTACACAAGCTTGTGTACTAGTGTATCTAAACTCAAACCCTCTTTGTCTGTGTGACAATCAGGAGCTGACCTGCGGCTCAGACAGCGACATGAGTCTGTCCTCCATGATCTTCCCAAACAACATCAGCGGCTCAGAGGATTCGGTCGGGGAGGGAGACCCAACCACAGGGTTGGACCAGTCCATGGTTCTGCTGGAGCCCGATGAGCTCCAAGTAGAAAACGAACACCATCGTAGAAACATCTGGAGACTCTACTTTGGAAGCTCCGACGAGTCCGAGTTGGGGAATTCACCGATTTCAGGACTGGTGAGCAGTGCGGTCAAGATACATACAGCAGTACATGAGAAAGTAGAAACGGACAAAACAATCCATTCTCACTTTACAAAAAGTAATCTATGCATTAAATCTCCCTACAAGACAATAATAAAATATCATAGACTTCTGTTATTTGAGTTTTCCCCGTTAAAGCTCTCTTCCTGAGATAAAGATGAGAAGGTCACGATCAGTCCATGTCTGTTTATTATATAGTATTAAGAACTCGAAATGCTAGCTGGCTCTTAATGGTGTAATGGTGAAAAAACAGCATGTTACTTATTCTAAACTCACCTACACTCGTGATAGTTTTGTTAAGATATTACAACTGTTCATGTTGTCAGATAAGATTGTCTCAATAAAGAGGTGGAATCAGAAGATCATTATTCAGGAGTTGCCAAAACATTTGTGAGATTTCTAACATCCTTCCTGATAGATTTGGTCTGTAAATACTCAGTGACCCCTCTCATCCAGATAGTGCACTTTATTCATCTTGAGGAAAAAGTTTAGACCCCGAGTATCTGCTCGTTTTAGCTCATATCCTGAAGTTGCCTTAACTCTGCAGCATCAGGTCAGCCCTTGAACTTTAATGAGCTGTCACACTTGTGGGTTGGCACTAATGTGTTTTGAAATGCTTACTCTGATTCTTAATTTATTTGGTCAGATTAGTTCCAAAGTTGACACTGTTGTGTATTTGTATTGTATCATTATCTTGCTGGGATACCACCAGGACAAGTTCAAATCAATGTTCCATTGAAATTGCAATAAATTACTGAACCTTGAATAAGTAATATCCTGAACATTCTGCAGCAAATTCCTGTGGGTAAATCTTGATTTAGCAAAGGATGATTATAAACAAGGTTTTTTATTTCAACCACAATATTTAAAAATATTGCAGAAGTGCTGCAAGCCAAACCCAAATTGTTATAACTGAACTGTTAAAAACATCTGTGATGCGATGTTGCTGTGAAGTAGAGAGAATTTACAAATTTTGTTTTGCTGTGACATTGATGTATATTCACATAGACATGTACAGTGTCTGCCCACATTAGTGTTGTATTCATGTTGTCCCAAATGCAGTGATGCCATTCAGTGTTTTAGAAAACACTCTTTCCTCACATAACTTTTGTGCCTGTCCATTTTCCCTCTCCTGCCTCTCTTGACAGAACTCCCAGTTCGTCTCTGGCTCCAGCTCCGTGACCCAGGACTGTATCGGGGCATCAGCTCGTGACCCCAGCGGCTCTCTCCCTCCCGCCTACACGTCCTCCCTCCAGAGGGGATACGAAGAGCTGGGCCCGGAGCAGTTGGAGCGCCTACAACAAGACGTCAACAGCATCAAGAACAACTACAGGAAAGCCAATGTAAGTGACGGACAGGACAGGAAGATGATAAATCCTCTTAATTCCTATACGGCTCCACTCAATACTATAGTCTTTAATACCAAGTGTCATTTTATTATCCAGTTTGAATTACCTTTCTATTTCTTTTGACATTAATTTAATTTTATTAGTAGTTTATACGATTCTATACTCTTCTATTTGTGGCAACCAAGAGTTGTTAAACTGCTTATTTATGATGCTGTGTGCATGAATACTCTTGAGTGTTGCATTTGTGTGTGTCTGTGAAGGAGGAGTATCCCCGGGTCCCTTCAGCCTCCACCCAGCCGGGCCTGTTGCTGTGTCTGGCTCACATGACCTCCGCCCTGGCTGCGACCAGACCGTCTCTCAGCAAGACCGACTGGAACAGATACACAAAACTGTGAGTAGCACGACACCAGAGACAATCACACTGATGTTGACAGATGATGAAACCATAGTAACCGAGACAGTTTTATCTCTACACAAAGTAAAGAAATCATTTTACAGTTGGCCATTTCTTTTGGTCAAAAAATTAAATGTAGTTTAAAAACTGTAGCCAAGACAGAGCAAGATGAATATTAATCAGTAATACTAGTCTTGCCACTATATTCAGGATGTTTTATGAAGTCAAATGACCCTGTATTTTGAGAATTCATTAGAATTGGAGAGCTGGAGTAGAGGAATTGCCTTTTTAACTATTTATAGCTGCTGACTCATCTCCTGTGTCAAATTAATGAATAGATAACCGTTTAATGCTGAAAAAAAACAAAACAAACACTACAGGTCATTCCTTGTGATCCATCAGTGGAAGTTAGTTGATAGTGTTTTATGATTGTTTTAGATTTTAAATTATCTAAAGAAAATTTTAATAAATTATTCTTTCTTTCTTTTTGAAGGTATGAAAGCTTCGGCGGTTCAGGAGAGGGGAAATCTCTTCCCTCCGTCACATTTAAACCCGGACAACGTGTAACTTTAGCTTGAACAAACAAATTAATTTGACTCACTTAATTCCTTATTCATTTTTTAATTAAAGTAGAGTTGAGCAGTTTCAGGGCTTTAAAGACAATGTTATTTAAAATAATTAATATATGTATGTTTTCTACTTGAATGAGACATTTAATTGTAGTTGAATGTAATTATTGTACATATGTATGATGGCATTATTAAATACAGAGTTTTTGACACTGCAGATGTTGCTGTTATTATTGTGTGAAGTGATTGTTTTTATTATTTTCTGTTTACTGTGTCGCCCTCTGCTGGTTATAACATATTTTTTACACTTGTTTACTCAATAGTTCTTGTTTAAACTTTTTAGTGAGTTTAAGTAATGATTTTATGTCACACAAATATTTTGCTAATCAAGATTAGAATTGTATCATGTGGATAATTAAAGGCACTGGTTACAGATTGGTTGAGTTATGATAGGAATTATATAATATCACCAAACTTCAGTAACTAATGAGAATGATTCATATGTAAGTTAACTCTCTAGGTGTAACATTACAGGAGAGTCGGGGGGAAAAGCAAAAGCAGCAAAGCCGTAACAAACTGCTTACATCCACAGATAACAGTTCCCTAAATAGTTTTTTTTTTCATCAAAACCCATTAATCTAAAAACAAATGCGCAGGGCAAACATCACGTCCTTGGCGGTTTTAATAATAACTAATAGGCAAATATCCAAAGTAAAGATATTTCAAACACAGAGTAACGAGAGGGTCTTCATCTATTTAACCAGCTTCACTGTGAAATTAGGGAGGATGTGCTGGAAGTATTGAGATGAAGTGCAGTCATGGTGATGGTAAAGAAAGAAATTCATTCTAATCTTCCTGTATTAAAACCCCTGGGGTTATTAGCGAGTGTGCTAAATGCAATAACTGGACAGATACTTTCTCCTTCACACGCGGTGATTTAAAGTTGAATTTAGTAAACAAGGCACAAACCACTGTCTGAAATAGTCACAGTCGCTGGGCACATGAGTTGTGGTTACGGCACAGGAAGCTGAATAACAATTAGCAGCACTTGTCAGCAGTGTGAGGTCCAGGAAATAGCAGATTAATGTCAGAAAGTGTTTTTTTTATTCTGTGAAGCTTTGACTTTCCCTTTCTGACTGGTTTCAAACATTTGGAGCTGAAACTTTCTGCAGGTTTTGTCACTTCTCCACTGAAGGCTCCCAGGGCACGCACAACATCTGAGAGTCTTACCTGAGATGGCGACAGTCGTCTTCATCCCAGTCCCTTCCATGGCAGTGTGTCGTCTTGACAATATTTGCCTATTTGAAGCACTATGCCAGCTGTCATCCTACACACAATGGCAGCGGCAGGTTCTGCAGATGGTAAATATAGACAGAGCTGCATTTGGCTCGCCTTTAAGTCCTGTGTCAATCCCACACACTGTGGCTTGGAAGAAAAACGTTCCAAGGGGAGACTTTTTCTCTCGCTCTCTCACTTTCTCCTGCAGACCTGTGCAGGATTAGACAAGGAAATGAGGAGGAGAAGAGAATCAAAACCTGACAGGAACCCATTAGAAATTTGTGCAGATCTAAATAAATATCTGGAGCTGGTGAATTAAGGCGAGGTTTGAAAAGGGGACTGCTTGGCCTTGGAGGTCTCTGTCTACTGAGTGGCCTTCTTCATTCGGTGTATCTTTGCATGGGGCCGGCTATAAGGGAAATCCAACAGATTCAACTTGTGCATCAGTGCATCATTATCTATTGTTCGTTTCCCCCCCATGTCTTCTCTGTCACAGCCCGACACTGTCAAACATGGTGACAATCTAAAAAAGGAAGCAAACCTCCAGGTCCAAAAAAGAGACACCTGAGGTAAATACTCAGCTCATTTGTTGTCACATCAAAAGTGTCCCCTCTTCTTCTTCTTCATCACACTCTCCTCAAACCTCAGTGGTGCTCCAGCCCTTCAAAGCCACACTGAGTGATCCCAGTTTACAGCAAAGCACCCGTCCATTTCACGACATCAAGAGGCGCCATCCTTCACCAGACTGAGATCCCGGGCGACGCAGCGCAGAACAAGAGACTTTAAACATGAAGTGTTTACTTGCTGTGAGGGCTTTTCACCGGAATAGAACAAAAGATTATGATGTGTGCGTGTTCGAGTAGGGAACAGAAGGAAAGATGGGGGTGTTTAGGGGATGTAAAGAGAACATCAGAAACAGGAAACGTCTAGGTGGGGTTTGAATAAAAGGTACATGTTAAAGAAACAAGTGAAAGGCAGAGATGACAGGTGACCGCGGGACGGTTTTCGTTCTGTTAGGTTTTGTTTCTTCTTGACAGATGTGCTTCCTGACTCTAAAGCAGCTAAGAAATACTGACACCATTATTATTTATTCTAACTAGTTCTGGAAGAGGAATTTTACAGGTTTGCAGAGTTTTACCACAATGAACTTTTTTGACATCATATTCGAAAACTTTGATGAGGAGAGAATTTGTATTATTTATTGTGCCAGGGGACTTTGGTCACCTAGTTAAAGATTTAAGAAAATAGAAATGTACCTGCAAAACCAGTGAGATGGCTGAAAGCTCCAGAAAACTAAAAGACTAAAACAATTCTGGTCCTCAGAATATTTATATTTTCCAGTCATGCAGAGTGAATGCACCTCGAGAGATGATTCATCCTGCAGCCTATTAGAAATGCCTTTGTGCTGCCACACCTGTGTAATGCCTGTAAACCCTGTCTGTGAACACCTCTTCAATCAATCACCACACAACCTCCACTTTCAGATTGAGATCACTGGGATTAAAGGCGACTGCTGGGGTGAACATACAAATCTATTTCAGAGTCGTTTCCACAATGGTTTATCAGAGTCCCAGTTGCCCACTCTGGCATGACCATCTTTGTCTGGGTTAATGAAATCATCTCGCTCTGTTCATCCTGGCCCCGGGGCCTCAGGAGCCGCAGCTGGAGGAGCAGGAGCTGCATGGAAATGTACCAACTGCGAGGTTACTGTTACAGGGCAGTCCAGGCTTTTTGCAACTGTGACAATGTTAGTTTTATTCACAACAGCTGCAAGGCTCTATGACTGCTTTGCTCCAGACTAAAGTCTTTCTAGATGAATGACAGTTTCAGACTCCCCAGATGATGAAACCTACTGAACTTGGTGACCCTCCGACTTTCCAGCTAGCATCCATGAAGTTTTTTGGTTTGTAGTGAATCGATTGACTGTCATTAAATTAGTTTCTACTATCCATGATGCCCAGCGAGTGAACCCTCAACCTTTTTTAGATTTATGACAATTTGGACATATTTGGTCAAATTGAATTATACTTCAATGATTACTGAACTGGAATAAAACAATGCTGTTAATTCGCTCTACAGCGTCATCATGAGATGACATTTTTCTTTGTTTAACTCTTTGTTTCAATTGTTACTGAGCCTCATGTCTTCCGCCCAGAGCGGCTGGTATAAATGTGCACTGTTGGTTTAACAAATATATTCATAGAATTACCAATTGAAATGTGGGAGAATAAATCCCATTAATATCCTCTACACCAGTTCCTACATCAAAATTACATGAGATATTTAATTTACATTTGCACGGTGCATACAAAGAAAGTAAATCTCACACCTACTGAATATTGAAAGAGCTGTTCCCAGCGTATTCTGTATTTAATCTGGATTGAAAAAGTTTCAAATATTTACACGTCTGTGGTCTATTTAGATTTAAACAGTTAATAAATCAATAGTGCGGACGTGTTCATCACACTGATGCACTCAGCACCAGCCGGTCTGTTTCACGCTGCCTGAAGATTTCTGCCCTCAGGTCAGGTGAATAATATATGGGTCCGTTCCTCCAGTCATCAATAAAATCAGTGTAGCACCGCTCGTCTCTGCGCCCGCTGATGCCTCCACATTGGACAAATGTCTCCAGTAATGAGGGACCAGCAGAGAACAAGCTGAGAAAACACGTCAATATAAATGATGAGCAGGAAAAAACTTAGAGCTGCTCTCACACATAGTTTGTTTTGGTCTCTGCCTGGTGAGCAGATAGTCTGGCACCATTGGATTTGTGATTTACGTGACTAAGACGACAGTTTGTCAATGACGGCCTTTGGGAACAGCTGAACTGTGGCAGGACATTTGAAAATAAAAGATGAGGCAAGCCCAAGACCCGTCTCTTTGTTTGTGATGGTTTCACCCTTTGTCTTGTCCTACTTTCGAGACATTTTGGACAAAAGTGGAAGATCTTTCAAAAGGCCCTGAACTTCTTCAAGTTAGGTCTGACACTGCTAAAGACGAAGCAACAAAAACCCACTCAAGATCTAGTCCAGCCTTTGAGGGAGGTTAAAGGATTTTTTGACTATGCTCACATCACAGTGGTGAGAAATGTCCTGAGTAGCCCACAGACCTCAGTCTCAGTGGGTTGGACTACTTGGCAGAGGGCTGACGAGTCTCTGCGCCTTTCCAACTTGTCTGAGAAGCTTTTGTGGACAAGTTTGAGACCATATAATCACTTCTACAGACTTAATTGGATTTGATGAGTGTGTCCTGCTGGATGGGAAGAAGAGCTGCACCCTGCTGGCTGCAGGCCTCAGGCTGCTGTCACACACTCACTCAGCGTGAAGTCGCCCAGAACTTGTAATGAGGCCGGCCAAGTCCTTTTTTTCTGATGTCTCTCGCACACGCACATGAACAAACATGCACCCACATTGCACACACTAACACGAACACACACACAGTCCGTCCTTCTTATTTCCTAAATTCTTTCATCTTTTAACTCTTCATGATTAGTTTATTTAGTCTGTTTAGATGCTGTATGATTAAATGTCCTAGCATTGAGTTTTAATTATCAACCTCATTGTTTTTGTGATTCATGTGAAGTGGCTAATATCCATGTATCCTATGTATCTTGAGTGTATTAAAAGAGCCACTTTGCATTGCACTAAAACTTTGCTAGAATTTTTTCTCCAGCATTACTTTCTCTTTCTTTCAACACACAGCTAAAAGGATCAAACTAACTCTATCTAAGATTATGAAAATATACAAGGAGGTAGTCTCTTTTTTCCTAACACTGTAAAACTGCCTTAAGGTACCAAATTGGGAACCTTGAAAAGCCCTTGATAAATTCAAGTTATTGCTATTAATATTAATAGTCCATAGAGGATGTTAGATACATAAAGAATATAATATGATGAATCTGAAGTTTAAGTTTCAAATGGTTGAGGATAGGAAGTTGATGGTTGTAGTTGTGAGTTGCATTAGTGTTGTCTTAATATAAAGTGTGTGTGATGTGGTATACTGTATTTGGTTTATTTGGAAAATAAATACTACCCATTTTTATATAATTGAAGTATTCAGTTTATAGTTTGTGTTATCTTGCTCAGAATGTTTCTGTCCTTCCTTTAAACAAACCCTTGCTCCCCTTGTCCCTCTCCACTGTTTTCTCTCTTTCTAACAAGCGGCTAATAGAGTCTCATCAAGCCCATCGGCACCAGTGAATAACTCCCTCCACAGGCTGGCTCTTCTCGGCCCATAACCCACCGCAGCTTCTCCTCCCAGGAGGGGAACCATTTAAATGTGACTTTTCAACTATCTGCAAGCTGTGTGGGAGCGAGGCGCGCGGCTAACGGAATAAAAGAAAGGAAGTTTTCCTTGTTTTGCCCATGAGAGTGGGAGACAGATGCTGTTCGGCACTGACTTACATTTCTAATGAGCACATGGGGGCATCATCACTATACGCTAGTGAGAGAGCAATTCTCTTCTAGAAGACGGAGCCCAGTGGAGGTCCTGGGCCTGGTGGCAGATAGAGCCGTCAAGCAGGAAAATGGTGTCACACATGGTGGAGTGTGGGGAACTGCTACGACCTGTATGTGGTGAAATAAATATCCTGTGACACAGTGAGGCATGTAATGGGAAAACTCAGGAGGCAAATCCAGGGAAACACACACATACACACACGAAAACTGAGAAAAACTCTGCAGCTGGAAAACAAAGGCAGATTCTTGTTCACTCTGGGTCATAAAGCTCGATACAGTTGGCAGTTTTTTTTCCGAATCAGTATTTAAAGATGATGCAGAGACGGATCTGAGAACAATTTAAGTCAGGTGTTCAAATTCTCCTCCATCTACTGCAATGTAGAGCTGTTACCGTTTCAAAAGGCATTTTCTGCCTAACCTAAGAAGAATAGAGTCATATCTGTTGAGATTATTCTGCTCTAATAGTACAATGACATTTGAGCTTTAAGCTAAAATACTTAAAATGTTTGCCCTCAGAGATTTAGGAGACTGTTAGCGCACACCAGGGTATCTTTATGGAGATGACAGGTCTAAAAGGTGATTAAGAAGAGGCTGGCGGGGATTTTTCAACACATGCACTTGTTTTTTCTGGCCAGATTTCTCGGTTGTTTGGCTGCAGGAGCGGTTCACAGGACACCTGCAGCCTGCACGAGCTGGACAGATGGAGAGGAAGCAGGAGTTTCTGCAGGAGGAAGTGGTGGGATCAGGAACTGTGCACAAAAGTGCCCGCCTGCTCATCCAACCATGAGGTGTGTGTGATGTGGAGCACATGATTTCAACATGCGCCATAGGATTGTGTGTGTTCCTCCTCAGTCTGTGAGTCAGTGACAGAACAGGTGCTGCTGACTTACAAAATCAAAAACGTAAAAGAGCCAGATTCCTTACGTTTGTTTTAATATTTAGTTTTTCTTATGCTTTTCACAGAAATTTCAAATTCAATGAGTTTAGTCTATGTTCTGTACAAGTTTAGAGTTTAGAGTACAATCAACTAAACTTCAATTTGATGTGGTTATTTCTGTGTATTTCTGTATTGTTACCTCCGTCAATATAAATTAAGATAAGAAATGTTAAGATATAATGTTATTGATCCTCCATGAAGGAAATTTACAATTGACACAGCAGCGCAAGTAAGTAGCTTTGAAGGGGAAAATGTATAAAGAATAATAAAAAAAAAATATTAAGACTATAAATAATAAAAGTAGAAATAATAATATATACAAGGGCTTTTTTTCAAAATGGGAGGATTACACAGAAATGATTTAACACACATATCCACAGAACTTGATGGAACAATGGGACAGAAATATATTTTTTTTCTCAATTCCCTTAACATTGCGAGATAAGGTGTCCAGGTGTCCTGCGGGATGAAGCATGAAATCAAGCACATTTAGGAAACTGATGAATGTGCAGTGTGGTGCAGCTTGATTGAATTTAAGGGGACTGTTGGGCCTTGGCGGAGGTACGTGCACCACTGAGTGCCTTTCTTGTTAGATTTAATTTAATGTTGGAGGCAAGACGGAGCCTATAACACCTAAAAGCTTTTTTCGAGCCTCGTTTTGTTCTTGGGCAACACCTCGAAGCTGAATGTGCACCTCTCAGAATTCATGTTGGAAAGACAGATTGTACTTTGTATGTGTTGTGTGTGAATACTGTGTGTTAGCACATGGACAGGGTGGATGATAAGAAACTTTAGTTTAGAGAGGACTCTCAATTGATTGTAGGTGTGAAAGTGAGAGGTTAAGATTGTTGTCTCAAAAGGAAAGGTGGTGTAGATGATGGATGGAATTATTATTATTTTTTATTATGATTTCATGATGGATGATTAAAGTGTTTCCAAAGTCACATGTTTAAAGGGAGCATCTGTGCACACAAGTCTACTGGAGGGACGACGCAACACAAATTAAAACTTTTCTGTGTAAGTGGTTGACACTGAAACTTGCAATTTTAAAAACAATTCAAGATTCACCTTTCACTTCCATGTCACGAGCACTCGATCCTGAAGGTGCACGTGCTTCATGAATGACGACATGAAAAAGAAAAAAAGTGCTTACAGTTCTTAAATCTTTAATGTAAACAGCAGTTTTGAGGGGCTCTGAAAAATCCTAAAGAAAGAAAACAAAACATCTGAAAGTATTAAATAGGAAGGGGAAAATATATAACTCATACCAGAAATAAAAACCATGATCTGTTTTTTAAATTATAAAATACATAGACTTTCAATTTAGTGGCCATACAGTCCAGAACAATCGCATTAAAAAAAACTTCCCTTATCCAGATACAAACATCCTCAACTTGGCAGTTTCACAATTTTAAGGATCACAAAATTATGACCATCTTACAAATGATAAACAAAAATAAGCTCAAATATTGCTTAGGAATGTTGTGTACAGCAGTTGTTACAACGAGAGAGACTCAAACGAGGGATAGACGAGTGTGTGTTTGTGTGTGTGTCTCACAATGGAAGTGATTTTATGGTCGTTTCTGGCAAAGCCACTGTGTAGGTGTGTATAATATATGCAATAAGCAGCGGTGGGGTAACAACATCACATTAGGATATTCAAGAAAAGAGGCTTCCCATTTAATGTGGTGCAGGGCCTGGATTTTGAGGAGCAACTTATCCTAACAGTCTTCAGTATATGTGTAGCAGGACAGAGCGGATATAAGCGACGATTTCTCTAAGTGTTTGTCTCAAAATGTACTTCATCCTTTCGTTCAGCCTCGTGGAAAAACATGTAGCTGCCACAAATACTGTAAGTGAGAGCGTGACGGGGGAATACTGCTGGGAAACTGACGACAAAACACAAAACTCCCCCGTGTCCCTCCCTGCTCCTGAACCACACGGCCTCCATCCCTCCCAACACAAAAGCCCTGAGGAAAATTAATAAAATAATCATAAACATGGACGACAAGGGAAGCAGAATCAAAAAAAAGGAACTTCTAAGCATTTGTCTACAAGTTCTTCAAGCAAGACGACAGCGGGCAGCTCAGCCGAGGAGGAGGAGGAGGAGGAGGAGGAGGAGGAGGAGGAGGAGTGAAACGTTCAGAAATGTCAGACACGGGACGAGGAGAGCAGAGGAAGAAGAGGCAGGACGACCAATGTCAGGCCAAACCAAATACTTCCTGGTTTCTCATCTCCATGGCGACCCGCTGACTCCTCATTGGCCCCCGGGTCCCTCCAGTGCACTATCCATATGCACCATTGTCTCTGTTATAGAGGTCAAGCGAGAAGCAAGAGGAAAATAGTTCAATAAATCCTATTTCTTTCAATCACAGTTCTTTTCTTTCTTTTTTTTTTTTTTTACATCATATGGTTTTATTCATTTTTGTTCCAGTTTATAAGAAAAGGGGGATTGGTCCAGTGGGTACAGTAGGTGCTGGGTGGGTCTGGGTTGGGTCTCGTACGGGTGGTGGTCTAGTTACAGTCATATACAAAGTCATAGTTGCTAGGTTCTTTGGGAATCGGGGGCGGGGCCTCTGGAATCTGGATGTTCTCTAGATCCAAGAGGCGGAGCTTCATCTCCATGGAGAGCAGGGTGTCCATGTCCGATTTGGTGTAATCGCTGGTCATCTCCTTCCCGAGGAGGGCGTTCAGACCGTCTGTCCACACGCAGTACTGCAGAGACACAGTCACACAATGCATAACACACATCAGCACCGACAGACACAAACTAAATTCTTCTGAAACTCATCAAACTATAATTAAACATGAGATGTTCCCAAACCTGCTTTAGAGACAAGCAGGCAAAAAAAGGAACCAAAGCACCGAGGGAGAAAAGACTTTGTTCACTGTGACTCAGGAGAAATAGAGCAGGGACACCTTCTTCTCTCATGTCCTGATTACAAACATCTATTCTATTTCAAAAATGTAAAAAAAAAAGTACAAGGTGCATCATCCTCCGTCCTTAACCCTCAAATAGAGCCAGGGAAAAATGAAAAAAGACCCTTTTAACAGGGAAGAATCATAGAAACCGCAAATATATAATAATAGAGTTGCAAATGAGGGAAGCGTCTCCCGGAACGACAGGAGTGCTCCATGAAGCGATGAAAAAGAAGACTGCTCTCAAGTTAAGTTGACGAAGATAATGCAATATTCATTACGATAGAATACATTTACATATCTTTCAAAGTAAATGCATTCTACTCTACGCATTCTGCTGTGAGAGCTCAACGATGCACATAGTGTGTTTCGCTGTGCAACATCGAGTGTAAACCCGACAGAAACTCTTGCCTGAGTTCAAGTCTCAATTACACCTCTCTGGTTGTCAGTATTATGGATTTTGCACATTTTGCTTTATCTAATCTTAATTTAGTGCATTTTTTTGGATCATATTAATTCTTTGATCATATGTGCTTGTGTATATTGTGCCAATAAAGTTCATGGACACTAACTACCGGAGAAAGTGTTCACTGTGCATACGCTGTGTTGATCATTTCCAGTTCATATCACTTGCATATAGGTTTTTACTCGTATATTCTCTGTGCAATCACGCAGGTTCATTCTGTGTGAAACTGTCAACGGCCGCAGGACCGCACAGCGCAGCCTTACCTCGTGCTTGTCAGGAGCGATAAAGTTTAAATACTCGTCGGACTCGTAGAGGACAGAGAAGGCCAGCTCTAACACCTCCTGGGGAGAGGAAAGTGAGGGAGGCAGGGAGGGGGAGAGAGAGAAAATGGTGCAACGTGTGAGGAGAGAAGATGAGAAGGGAGAACAGGTGAGATTTGCATCGTAACACAACCTCCCTCGGCTCCTCGTGTCTCCTCTCCATCTGTTACATCAGCTGCACATCCGGTTACTCAAAGAGAGAACACACACCTTTAGATACAAGATATTAAATATTACATTATTTTAGGTACATTCCCTCCAAATCCACCTCGGTCTCACTGGGGGAAATCAAATGGATGCAGTGTGAGCACAGAACGGGGACACAGAGATCCAGATTTGTATACATGAAAGCAATTCATTAAATGTGTGCTGGCAATCTGCGTGAAATTAGGGTCTGATTTAGTACGGCAGAAGGCAATTACACAATCTGGGCGCACGACCTAGACTCGTTTAATGAGGCAGCCCTTAAAAGAGGTGGGATTCGTCTCAGATCAGGAGGATCGGAAAAGAAAAAATGAGAAGGGATGCTGATTGGAAGTATTTATCACTAAAGGATCAAAACATTCAATGAATGAAGAATTATCAAATTTAAGAAGAACTTAGGTATTTGAGCATGTTCTACTAATCTACTAGTCTTAGAGTATTATAGTCCTATCACCTGTCATTTGAATGATGTGAACGCTTCTGTATAGAAATTTTTCTGCCTGGTTACCAATTTATTTCAAACAGATGAAGAATAGTTTCCTTCAAGGAAAAACTGCATCATTTAGCTCTGATTTGATCATCTAGTTTTTTTTTGTGTCAGTTTTTTAATTATCAATATAATCATTTCTTTTGTGTATAATCATCATTGTATGATTTCAAATATGATCCAAAATGTCCTGATCCAATTTGCGGTGAAAAAGTGAGAAACCGACTGACACTGATACTCCAAGTTGGGTATTGTTAAACTGATGCAGCTTAAGTCTGCATGGAAGCTCAAGCTAACTCCAAACAATACAAACTTTTTCACACGAGTATAATCCCCACATTGCATTGATGGGTTTGTTTGCAGCCTATGACCACAAGGATTTCTCAAATTTTTTGGTGTAATAAAAAAGACATCAAGTTTATTTTTTTAATGCTCCTTTTAAAGTGATGTCTTCTGCACCTGATCTTTATAGATCGCCGCACAGATCTGAGCCGCTGTGAATTTAATGAACATTTGTAAACCCGGCAGAGCGTGCGATCATCGACAGTCGTTTGCGTGATCATTAAAACGTACAGATAAAGCAGAAAAGGGGCTTTGCTCCAGTAATGGTTTGCGGAGTGCGGAGCAGATGACGGGCGAACTGCTCTTCCAGGTCGCTGCACCTGTTCTCTAAACCACACGCATTACTTGGGGCACAGGCGGCATCTGAAACGAGGGAAATGTGGCTCCGAGTACATATGGCTCTATCTGTGGTAAAAAAAAAAACACCATAATGACGGAGATCAGAGTGCTGCGTATTATGAACCCATTTTGGAGGAGATGGGAGTCGGAAGTTTGTCCGGAAAACACAGATGGTGCACAAGCCAGCTCGGCTCGGACGCCCGCAGGGGTGACTTTGGGCTGGCCTTGTAACAGTGAGTAATGAAATGTGGCCGTGCTCTCATTCACACGGCTGGGACAGGCCCGCTCCACGGCCAGCAGCCCCCCCCGGGCCATTCTTCTCGACCTGCGCTTATCGACAAGGTAATAAAAGAGACAAAGCAGGGAGGAGGCATGCTACTTTGTCTTCATGGCTATTTATCCAGGATCCAATATATCACAGTCCCATGGGTGGGGGGGTGATTGAAGGTTTGGAGAGACAAAGTGCCCGAGAGGAAGAGCTCTCATGGACACAGACGCGGACAAGAAGCCTCTCTCATCCTGGTTAAGATACCGCTGCGTTAATCTCACATTTAAGCAGCGCAAAGAAAAGATGTCAGTGGTGATCTGCGTCTGTGGCTAAAGGACGAGTCTGTGATTTATTTCTAAGTATAATACGAAATATTTCTTTCAGTGCCGAGCCCCGAGACACAAGTTGTTGTGTTATTTCCCAAAGCAAAAGGATGTAACTGACTTCCTGTTATGCAACTCTAATGCACACATATACACACTCTCCCGCCTGGATACACGCACACCCCACAGACACACACACACAAATGCATACACACATGTACACACAAACCTTGTTTTGCTTCAGGGCTCCCTTCTCCTTCATGTGAGGACAGTCTTTGCCGGTGATAACAGCTTTGATATCAGCCACAGGCACTGTAGAGAGGACAGACGTGAGTTCACCATAACAACAAGAGCCAGGACGACGACAACAACAACAACAACATCGCTGTGACAACTGTTTCATCCCAGGTGGGCGACTTGTTTACTCAAGTATTAAAACTTAAAAGCCTCCTCAGTTCTCTCACTGTGAGTGTCAGTCAGTGGTGGTTGTGTGTCACTGCCCACACTGTGTTTAGGGGCTATGTATACCTTCAGTAGTATACACACCATAGATAGGCTGTATATAAATATGGACGATGTGTCTCCACCCCATCCCAGAGTCAATCATGATGTTTCACCTTGTTTTTGAAGGATCAAATAACTTATTGTGTATTATTCAACAATTGAACAATGTCAGTGTGATAATAACTATCTCAATTGATGGACACCATCTTTGAGAAAAATTTGTTTGACGTTTACTTTGACTTTTTAGTTTGGCTAATGTTCCATCCACTAATGAGGAGGCAATAACCTACATTGCATCCAGCCACTAGGGGGAGATTAAGACACATTGGCGTCACTATTGGGGAACAGTATTCATCCATCTTAATATACAGTCTGTGTTATATACATATTTTAATAAATATAATAAGCTGCACATCAGCACTGCTAAAGGCAATGATGTGTCTCAACACTCACGTTTGTCCTGTAAAGAGTCGTGGGGCACCTCGCCCTGGGGACTCTCCTCCAGATCTCCATAGTGCAGGACTTTATGGTTCGGCGACAGACGGCAATACCAAAATTTATCTGGAGGAAAAGGTCAAGAGAGAAGAGCAAAGGGAAGAGAGGAGATGGAGTTAGAAGAGTTATAGAATAACTCGCTGGTAGAGGACTTCATACGAGGTTGGATGACTCATCAACAGTAGAGGAAATGATCATGCTCCAAAAAAAAAAAATTCGGTTACAAAAAAACAGAAAAGGAAAATGGCCTTGAGGGAAATCCACAGATGGGCTGCAGTGCGTGAGGGAGGGCAACAAAACAGACAGTTGGCCTTCATCATTTCAACAATGATTCAACAACAACAACACACACTTGAGTAAAGAAGGAAACAACTTCCAGGGCTTTGTCTAAAAACTAATTTCAAATATTTAGCAGACATGAGAGACAAAATGTTAACTCTATCGACAGAAAGCAACGACTATTGCTGACATTGTTTAAAACCCGCACAGCTCCTATAAGTAAAATAAATAATAAAATGCTGTTTACAAGAAGTTAAATAAATGAACTAGATTAGAATCCTGTTAATTCTTATTCCTATTCCCAGAGAATCTGAAAAGGATGTTCTGTGAGTGCAGTGGTATCAAACAGGCAGACAAAAATATGTACTTTGCTTTTGGTTTTTCAAAGAATGATTTAGAAAACTATTTTGAGTGTGTGTGAAAGTGTGTATTTTTCTTTGTGTAGGCCAGCAAAAACAGTTAATACGCTTTTTAGTTCTACTGCAGCCTTATTCTGTTCCTCTTTTGTCCTTTAGCCTAAGCAGGACATTGTTTATAGTCTAAAAGACATAGATGGACTTTTCTCTGGGCTGAGATCATGACTAATCCTCCAGTAGTGTGAGGTCTGCATCTACCAGCTGTGTATATGAAGCTGCCTCGTGCGGCCGACCCGCTGCTCTTGAGGGGGTTCCCTGCCAAGGTGGGCACGGAGCTGAGTTGGCAGGGACCGGTGGAGGTCTGGCTGGCGTGTTGCAGGAGCGGCACAGTCCAAACCCTAATTGCTGAAAACAGACAGTTGTTGTGGCCAGGCTGGTGCAGAGCGGCGTCAGTCAACGGGGAGCAGATAGAGATGTGAGCTGCAGCTGTGAGGGGGGGGGGGGGGGGGGGGCACGCGATCTGCTGCTCAGCTCAACCGACTGCTGTTGTGCATCTGAATCCAATCGCATATGTCCTTCCCCTGCCTGGAAGAGCCAGCGTCTCCAGCTTGGATGTAATATTGATTATTTTATCGTTTCAAACTTTGATCATCTTTATTTGAATCAAACTCCAGAAAACTTTGACGTTTACTTTTGCCGTAGTGCCGCATTTACACAAACAACACTTCCCTGAGCCCTGAATGGTGACGCCTGACAGTTCTCTGCACTTAAAGACGACTGTGCAGGTAGCACTCCGTCTTCCAAATATCAAAGCACCAATCAACCTGAGCTTTTAGAGAGGAGCTTCCCCTTGCAATGGCCGACCCGGCACTTTGAGAGAAGAGTCATCTGCAGCGAAGTCAGCTAAATTAATATTGGATGTCGCTGCTCGAGTCCCTGCAGGGTGGAGGACTTTGAAATAGTTGTAAGAGACGCTGAGAGAAGAGAGAGGGAGCGGGTGGGGGGAATGTGAAAAAGAAAATGCATAACAGCAGATAGAGAGTTGTCATATGAAGGTATATAAAAACCGTGAATTCTTTTCCGAGGAATGTCATTTTAAAGACAAGAGGAAAAGGAGACAAGGATGGTGGCGTTCATACCTCAACCAATTCCCAATCAGTCCCTTTATGAAACCACATTTAAATTCATCATTCTTACTCAAAAACAAACGGAGAGGGGTGAAAGCAAAACCTCCACGGCGGAGGTGACAAACCAAAGTTCAGCTTGAATCCGACACCCTTGTCTTGATTTAACTTTAACTCATTTCATGCGAGCAGGAACTTGCTATCGGGGCTCCTTCATTCACGTTCAGCCTAAAAGACCAAGTGCTCTTCACGCTGTCAGTACCAGCAGGAGAACGACGTCTCAGAGAGCAGAGGGAAGCGAGATCAGAGTGGGGGAGGTAGATAAAGGTCAGGCATGTGAAGCTGGTATGCAGGAGGGAGAGAGAGCGATAAAAAGCAAAACGGTAAAAAAAAAAAAAAAAGAAGGAGGTGAGGAGCGGCAGAGAAAGGGAAGGAGCTGAAAAACGAGTGATGTGAAGAAACGGCCTGTCCTTGAGTTTGAGTGTCCTCAGAGGGAAAAGGCGGCTGACAGCTCCCCCCCAGTCAGCGTTCTGTGGCAGCAGATTCAAGCCGCTGTAACCCTACAGGCTATTGTTCCAAAAATAAATCCAGCGAGGCTCATGATCTGCCTTTATATACCGTGTGTGGGTCCGCTGTTCCTGAACGGCTTAATAGTTGTGTTTCTGTGTTTGGCGTGCGTGTGTGTGGCCGCATGTGAACGTGCGCACAGGCCTTTGACTTCATCTGGATGACAGCTGCCGAGACGGATCGTGATCAGGATTTCAAATGTCAGAACGCGTTGATGCAAGACAGAACCCCCCCCCCCCACCAGGTTTTATTCTCAATTTGATTTGAGTTATCGGAAAGAACAGTACCTGCAGGGAGGCAGACGACTGAGAGGTTATGTTTTTACCCCCGATTGTTTGTTTGTAAGCAAGATGATGCAAAAAAACTACAGGATGGATACCACAAGACTTTTTGGATGGACAAGATGGACGAGGAAGATTCCATTAAGTTTTGGTGTGGATCCAGCTATTTTATTTTCAACATTTTCCCAGTTTCAGGTGTGCAATGTGTTGCAGCTTGAGGGGCCTGTCGGGTCTTGGCGGAGGAATACGATCTACTGAGTGCCATTCTAGTTATTTAATATACTCATATACGTGTAGAAAGTGGGGCTGAAGAGAAGTGGAAGGGGGAGGAAGGAGGATTGAAGAGGTCAGGTCTCAATCCATTTTGACTGAAGTGCAGTGTAAATGCCGTCACTGCTACTCCTCTTCTCCATCTCCTCCCTCCTCTCTCGCTTCTCTCTCCTGGCAGCCAGCGTGAGACACGATACAAGGCTGAATGAACAGGCGCTCCTCTGAGCTGGCTGCTGTGTTTTCCCTCTGTGTCCCCCTCCCTCCCTCCCTCCCTCCCTCCTCTATATGTGTCACGAGGAAGAAATACATCAATATTTCCACTGAATTAAAGCTGCAGCAGGTGAGATCGATAGAAAAAGAGCTGATTGTTGAGTCTCGTCCACATACAATATTAAAGAGGTACTGCACACTTGGGTGTTTTTTAAGCTGTAAGCTAAATTATGTGACTGTTCCTAGATGAACTATATGGTTTTGATATCTCATGTATTGCCAAATTCATAAAAACCCAAAATGTATGGGTTGAACACAGCTCAAACCCTCTTGGACCTGGGAAGACCAATGCTTACGAAGATTCCCCCCCTTTTGGAATGTCTCAACGATTTGACATAGCGTGGCACTGTCGACTAAACAGACACCATCAATGAAATTAAAACTGATCTGTGTCAAGTTACACAACTTTCTACCTAAGAGAAGGTGCTACTAGAGTTCAATACAGTCTTCTCTTTTGTCATTCTTTCATTACTTTTTCTCAAAGCTTTCTCTAGAATCTGTCCAATGCCAAGTATGAACGTGTCTATGCTTCTCTTGGCTTTGCATTCTTTTTCATGTCATATATCTGTGTTTGCAGGGGTGAGAGTAAGACAACGCGATTGTGCATCTGGACACAGAAAGATAAACTGTATGTTTTTATGCACGTGCTCTAAAAGTAGTGGCAGCATGTCTCTCTATGTCTGCGCCTGGAAGCCTGAGAGAGCCAGGGAAGCAGTGTGAGGAAATCATGACAGCAGCTTCAAAGATCTCCTATGATATTATTATCTCCTGTGAGCTTTTGATAAGGCAAAGGGAATACGGCAGTGCGAGGAGGGGCAGACGGGGGGGATGAAGAGGAGCCAGACAGAGGGAGACGAGGAGGAAGAGGAGAGGAGTTCAAGTGGACACAGCACACGGAGAGTTGGATTTCAATGCCTGTGATCTGTGGGTGAAGCTGGTGTCACATCAGGGAGGTAGACATGATGAGGGCGTGTCTCACCTTGCCTCCTGCGACTGCTGATTTTCCTGAAGCAGGTTCCGTCACACAACCTGTTGAGCCGCTGCTGTTTGATCAGCTCCATGATCTCTGGCTGGATCTTCTCCCTCAGCTCCCTGCGGAGAAACACAACGCCGCGTTATTGGTTTAGGAGAATTATCTTATATTTTGCAAACGGTACCCTCCCACTGTGGCGAGCAGTCAACAACAGTTAGCTACACGACCGCTCTGAGGACGGGAAGTGAATTCCATTACGGTTACCCTAGTTCTCTGGCAGCGAGTAAGATCCATCTGATAGCGAGTGTCAGGAGGGAGCGGAGGAAAAGAAACACACTCGCACACATGGACGCACACATTGAGGGAACACACTCAGAAATGTGTCATACAGCGTCTCAGACGGGATCAGTGGAAATCTGTGCTGCTCCGGCTCCTGATTAGATCTCTCATTTATTCATGCATCTACATGTATGTGTGTATGTGTGTCTGTGTTGCATATGAATGTGTAGCGCACAACACTAGTCAGCATGAATTATGGATAGTATCTACCAGCAGTGCTGCTCCACATCTCGGGTCATTTCTCCTCCAATTTACTTATCATTCTTTTCTCTACTGGAAATATGCAGGACGACTGCCTCAAATATCCAACAAGGAACAAAAAAAGATATAATTGAGGTGCCTTAAGAAAACTCTCACATATGATCAGGTTACTTGAACATCCAGATGGATGCTCAAGTAATTCAACATTACATTAAAAGGACCTTTAAGTAACCATTCCTTAGGATGAGGGTTCTGGAAGAAACGTCCATAACTTCTAAGCTCCTGCAGGAACCTCTGCACAACACAGTGGGCTCCTGCCATAGACTGTTTACTGTCTAAAGATGGATAACAACTGCTCCCCAAAGGCGAAGCCAAAGTGTATAATCGCCCCCTAGTGGCCGGATAAAGCAAAGCTCATAAACCCCAGCTCCTACAAGTTAGTAGATGGAACATGGTCCAAATTAAAAAGTCAAAGGACATTCTAAGGTAGGTCTTATCATGCTGATGTTAGTGTTTGGTTTTATTCATAATTTGATTCTATATATAGAGTATGTTCCAACGAGCGGTTTCCTGTGCTAGAGCTCAGTTCCTTAAAAAGGGTTCTTTAAGAACTCCGGATTTTACTGTTGGTGCTCAATGACCCCTTTTGTCTCAAGAGAGCTCCTGGAAGAACTGATGCTTCTGCATTGGTCTTCAGTGTTTTCCACTCCGTGTAGATGACTAAATGTCTCAATAATTGGTCTGAGGAGATTTCGATTTTCAGTTCTTCTCTAACTGATGGTCATGATCACATTTTTCTCCTTCTTTCTCCTCCTCCACTCCTTCAGTCTCATCCACACCCCTTTCCTTCTTCTGTCTCGGTGCTCGACCCCCCCCCGCTCGGTGCGTTTGCCTCATCGCTGACTCCGGTCATTACATTGATCTGTGGTTGAACATTCACCCTGACATCTCTAAAGAAACAGGGAGTGGGGAGGGCGTGGCTCATCGCACCAAGGATGGATGTTGATAATCGCTCGACTTTGCCGCCTCACATATCATCGCTCTGACTTTTGGTCTACAGACTTTCAGAGGGTCCCGCTGCTCTGTCTTCTTAGTAGCTCCAGTTTCCATTTAAACTAATTCTCCACAGCAGATGCAGAAAGTCACAGACAGATGAATTAAAGGGCTGAAGTGTTGCACTGGTAAAAGAAGCTCTCTGGTTGGTATCAGGTGTTAAAGTGAGGAAGGTAGTGAGGCACTAAAACCCATTTGAAACCTTGGGGAAATGTACAGTACCTTAAAAGTACATCAGTTAAATATCGCGGAGCACTGACGGAGACAAGAATCAATAATGAATTAAGTTAAACCCCTTTTAATCCTAATTTTCTGGGGATGCATTAAAATTAAGTCGAGTATTAAAATGTTCTCAATGTGTATCCTATGCGGCTCTGATCTAATGGAGGATTTTCACCTCAGCACAGGAGGTTATGTTCTCATCTGCGTTTGTTTGTCAGTAAGCAGGATTACACAAAAACTGCTGCAGGGATATCCACAAAACTCGGTGGAAGGAAACAAAGTTCAGATTGCACTGCGTTCAATTTAAAAAGATATAAAACATAGAAGAGCAGCAAATTTTTTTTTTTTGTTAATAGGTCATCAAAGCATTTTGAAACATTTTCACAGTTTTCCCAATAAAAAATTAGTAATCCAGCACATTAAGGAGAACTGATATATGCGAGTAAATTTGGTGCAGTTTGATTGAATTTGGTGGCCTAGTGATGGTGATTTGAGCTTTTGTTGTAAGTAAGTGTCAGTGGGTTAGTGTTTAATTACATTAAAATGCCTCCAACTCGGGCCACCAGGAGTCCAAAGGACCTTTAATATATTCTCAGCTCAGAGACACAACTTTGCTCTGAAGCTGTATCGGCTCCTCTTCACCTTCTCCTGATCCCTGAAGCCGTTCCCGACTTTAATTGGCTGCAGAAAATTGGCAGCAATTGTAGCAGGTAATACAGAGTGCCTTTAAATCTGCAGCCTGACATGCTGTGCTCATTAGGCTTACAAGTCATGACTGCTCTGTATTGATTAGAGGAAAATTCCATCCCCGGGTCGTCTCCCACTGCTGAGGAGAGACTCATCGGTCTGTGATGGTCGGTGCATCCGACAGTGAAATGTTCCAAAAGGACTTTTTTCATTTCAGCATCAGATTAGATTTCAATCTGGGTGTGAACATGATGAATTCAGCTGTACTATTATTGTCCCCTAGTTTTTAAAGGAAAGAGTTAATAAGGGTTGTATAGAATACAAATTTGATCAGAATGCGCATTTCAAACACTCATAGTTCAGTTTCCTTCATTTCATCAATATCCAAGAGTTATTACCTGGATAATCTGTGAAAATGTCCAAAAACACTCTATCCAACTATGATAAAGAAAATGTTAATATGTTTGAATTCGCATCAAAATTGATTAGGCTCTTCCCTGACCCGTACCACATCCTTTCTCCAAGTTTTGTTGAAATCCGTCCAGCAGTTCGTAATTCTGCTAATTAACAGACAGACAAACAGAGGAATGAAAACGTACCCTCCTGGCGAAGGTACAAATGTATCTTGAATGAAAAACTACATTAATTTATTTTTCTTTTTTTTTTTAAACATGTCCACTACTTTCACTACAGTCTTCCATTATTTCCATCCCTTTTATTCAGCTCTCACTATTGGGAACAATCGACCGCAAAAGTTTGGTCTCTACCCTTTCAGTATTGATTCAATAAGCCCTTGGCTCAGCATTGATTACTTCTCAAAGGGACAAGCTCTTTATGTGCAACAATTTTTCAATAGTGCTTGCTACTCCATTAAATACAGGCAAGACAAAACCAATGTTCCCCATTACAGAGCCTCCATCCATGATCAGTCAGTGAATGATCTATTGCAGTGGCTCTCCATGCTTAATGAGCTGCAGGGCTCTTAATGGAGTATTCACTGGGAATGCCATTTGCAGACAATTTGAATTTAATGCATATTTTTAATCACTGGAAGAAAAGCACAGGTGCAGCCAGCATTAGGCCAGTAGCTGACATTTGGTGGACAATGAAAAAGATGAAATGACAAGCATATTAATGACCACGTCTCTTTTTGTAAACGCAAATTATGTCCTAGTCTTCAGACCTGATCGGCTGAATGAGAGGGAAAGATGCAAATAAGAGCTGAAATATCACAAAAACTGTTTCTCCAGCTGTTCAGCAAATGTATTTCATTGTGTTCAGAGAAACTTTTCCTCTAATTTCACATTTGTGGATTTTACACCATGACCTCAGTCTACTGGCTACTGGTTGGTTGACTCACAGGATCGGGCGGGACTGGAAATCTTCCTGATTCATTCTCTCGGACTGGCGAATCTTCAGGATCTCTGTGTAGCTCAAACTCTGCAGGCGACTCTTGAACTGGTCCAGGGAATTAGGCTTGAGAGTGAGCGCTCGCATGATCTGCTCCCTCACCACCTGCATTACCTGCAGAGGAGAACAGAGACACAGAGGAGGAGTTAGAGGAGTCTTTGTATCACGCGGTGATGTTAAAAGCAAAGTCGTGAAGTTAAAAGTAGCACCCTGTCTCTCTATTTTTTGGGGGACTTGGAAGCATAAAAGCTTCTGTTCCGTTCCAGACAGGATTAATGACTTGATTCTGCTTTTTTTTCAGAACCAGAGCCTTAAGAGGAAAAGAGCAAAGCAGAATAATTCATCAGTGGCTCCTCAACTGTTCGCCCCAGTATCAAGCGTCAGGGAAATGCATGACAGAACTTTTTCTATAATACCCCGGCGAGCTAATACCATTAGTCTGGCTGCAGGAGCACGACATGAGCGATGTTCTGAGTCATCAATCCCACTCAAGGGCTCTTTGTGATCAACGGAGTTAACAATACAATGAGAAAGCGCTCCGCAACAACACATAAAACACATCATGCGTATCCAGATCAATTAGCCCGGTGCATATGCATTACAGTCAGGAGGTAATTAAAGTCGACACTCTCCTCAGTTGGACACTCCACACCAGTTAGCACCGAGCAGCTTCTCCAGTTAAGTAGAAATGGATATTGAGGTGTAATAAATTGTGACTTTCTTTCATCCTGAATGAGACCAAAACCTGGGACCAAACAAATCAAGGGTCCAGACAAAAAGCTACTTAAACTTATAACCTCCACCAAGGACGTTATGTCCCAACTTTTTTGACATGGCGAAATAGTTTTTTTTTTTTTTTTTAAGAAGAGAAATGGAATCAAAGCCTGCTTTGAGATACTTTACATCAGCACCTCATTGATTTTAAAGTTAATAAAGGAGTGATACTTTATATTTATGCGGGCACAAGAAAATAAAGGACCACTCACACCTCAGCATGTGTAATAACTCCTGACCTTATATCTGCGATGACAGCTGCTCCCATTTAGCCATGGACTCTGACAAGTGATTTGCATTTTGCATTGTCACCACAGGACAAATATAACTCAGACAGATTCTTTATTTGTGAGGGTATCCGATTCAACTCACAAGAGACTTGACTGAGAGCAGACGTGCTTCAAACAAACCAAAAACAGCCCCTGAGAACTGCGGTTTTCTTGTAAAGAACTGGGGCCAGTTTACAGAGCCTGGGCTGAAGCGAGCCTGTAAATCCTGCAAACATTATATCTGATATTTGCCTATAAGAATAAACTTGACCTGGCTTGTTCACATTGTCAGGACGAGCAGCCCTGACAGTGGATCAGCCTTGTTAGCGGCTGCCTCTGGGCCTGCGAATGCTGATTCACTGGATGAGATGATACTGAGTTGACAGAAAGAAATAGACCGCCCCCCCCCCGTTCCTTCTAAGTTTGCTCTCTTGAATGTTCTCCTCTCTCTGCATGCCTTGTTGATCAAATGCCCAAAGACAAGTATTTCCAGCCTCTGCAAACTAACTCTCTCTCACAGTTCAATGACTATTATGTCAAGAGACAACAAGGATGTGTTTCGTGTTTGTCTATTTACAGATGAGCAGAAAACTTCCCTTATAATTGGTCTGTTCTCCTGTACAATTCAGTTTCATCTCCTCAGCTTTTACAAACGTGCCAAATCCCAGTGAGCTAAGATCCCAAATAAAGTCTTATGTAATATATGTGTGTGTGTGTGTTTGCTTCCAAGATGATTACTCATCAACTCGCAAACCTCTGGACACTCACAAGTCAGACTAAAGCCAGAGGCTGAGAGCATTAAAGATAGTAGCAGCTGAAAATGAAACATCTCCAGCAAGGATCTGATTATGCCTGAGGTTATAATACTAATAATAAGAATAAGAAAAATAAGGCAATTTTTACAAAAGATTAAATTGAATCAAGGGATTAGCTTTAGACACGCAAATATGTTCAAAACCAGCAATCAAAGTGTATTTTATTTAAACAAATGACATTTGACCTTGGAAAATAAACACATGGTCAAACTAGAAGTGCTCATAAAGTGCATCCTTTCGCCAAGGACCAAGAATTCACTTTAAGTCAATCAAACTGCAGCAAACTGCACAAACTCATTGATATCAATTCGCTAAACACAAAACATCCTTGTTTGAAAAGCTCTTCCTTGGCCCATGTATGACCCTTCCACAAAGTTTCGTGGAAATCCAATTTCTGAGTAATCCTGCGGACAAACCAACAAACCAAAAAAATGTGTGAGTCCAGATGAGGATCTTGTGTAACGCTGATAGACTTACAAAGCTCAGACACAAAACCAGACCAGTGCACATAATGTCTTCTCTAATCTGATCCCCATCACACAGGTATTAAGGCTGATACAGAACATTAGGGACTGAGCACCAGTGCGGATCAGGATTTAAGTTCAGAAGCACTGTTCTGTTCTGACATAAAGTCTCTGAAAGCAGATGTTTAACCTCATTATCATTCTCCGAAATAAGCCTGATAGCATCGTAGAAGACATATGAGATACAAAGACATGAGACGAGGGGGGGGGGGAAGGAGGGATGTCCACCACTGCTGCAGTTTAACGTCTGAGGAGACAATCAAGACGATACCCTTCCTACCAGTCCAGACTTGCTCCGGGTCGAGTGGCCAGAGACTCCGGGGTGAGATGCAGTTGAAGCTGGTAATGAGAAGGAGGAGTTTTTGCGTTTCTCTCGTTGTCGACATGTAATCACCCGGTCAAATTCTAAATATTCAGTCGAGAAGCAAATCATTCAGATAGTCTGACGTAGATTGTGTCGTACTCCAGCAGAGGGCGCTCACTATTGGCTGTGTGCCCTCTTGACTTAAAGGTTCAGTGTGTAAAACTGAGTGACATCTAGAGGTAAAGTTGCATATTGCAGCTTAATACCCCTCACCTCACCCTCCCCTTCAAAACATGAAGGAGAACCTGTGGTAACCTTCAGTTGTTATAAAACTCAAAACAGTGTCTAGTTTGTCCAGTTTGGGCTACTGTAAAAAACATGGCAGTCTCCATGGAGAGGACCTGCTCCAGATGTACATATAAAGTATTTCAATATAAAGGGCCCATTCTTTAAACTATTTCCCTCTCACCTAATCTAATAAGAGTTATGTCAATTCGTTCAAACTTGTTTTTTGGAAATACTGATAGCCCTCATACAGACAGACATCCATTCCTTCTTCAGCTGTAACGACTTGGGATTTATCTAGACGTTCCCCGCCGACTCTATGCAAGGCCGTTTTCTGTCCTCTGTCCTTGTCTGCGTCTCTCTGCATCCTCTAAGTCATATTTTTCATGGTGAGAAACAGGTGTCCGCCTAGCAGCAGATTTACAACCCCCCGGGGACTGAACTTTGAGCCGCAGCCTCCCCGAAGCTCCTGCTCTTCCCCCCTCGAGCTGAAAAACGTCCAGACGAATGGAAGAAGCCGCGGCTCGCAATCCAGCTGGGAGAGATTCATCACTCCTGTCCCGCCCACCACTTTTAATCACAGCTTCACCCAGTCACCGATCATAAATTTCCACACACACATCCCCTCGCTTACTATCCTGATAATTAAGCCTCAAATCAATTTAGTTTCCCATTAAGATTACAAATGGTCTGTCAGAGCATCCCGAAGGAGCATTATTCCCTTAAGAGGCTATTTAAAAATCATACGGCACTAAAAACAAAGGGATGAGCTTAGACGCCCTCAGTTTTCCCTGTAACGTGGAGCAGATTGTAAACAACAACAAACGCTCTCCCGTTCCAAAAAAGGCAGCTCTCTCATTGGTCACCTGCAGTTTCACTCCCAGCCGGACCCTGGTCTCCGGAGAGCGACTGACGCTCTGCCCCGGTGTTTCAGCGGAGCCCGTCCCGGGGGAATGTTCATTAATATGCCTTGTTTGCACTCATGTCTCTGGCAGGAACACAATCCTGTTGGCCCATGTGGCTGCACTCATGCTAATTAACACTGCGAATATTCATCACGTTTAAAACGAACACATGGTCCTTTCACAGCGGGGGGGGGGGGGGGGGCAGTGGAGGGGGCCATTATGAATATTTTATCCTCGTCCGTCTTTTTCATGTGCTGATTGCTCAGAGAGCACCTTGGCAGAGGTGAGGTGTCGTCAGCGCTGAAACAAACCCTCTCTCTCCCTCTCCGGATACATTTAGGGTCCGGTTTGCCCCGGCGTCACCTTAGCCCCACTCAGAATGATCTATGCGAACAACTCTTTGTCTTGTGCTCTTCTCGTTGATCCGAGATTGATCGCTTCTATCTTGTCCACCTTTTATTTCTGCCTCTTTCCCGCGCACGCTCCCTAATCTCTCCCAGACAACAGGCCATCATTCTTTCGCGCAGGCCCTTCGCAGGGGGAAGTTGGGAGGCAGAGCGAGTGTCGGAAAAAATAATTAAAACGCTGTCCCACGAGCCATCTAGTGCACGTAATGAAGAGATGGCCGCACCTACTCGTCAGACACACTCCCTCATCCTCCTCTTCCTTTCACTTTCTCCTCAAACGGGACAGCCGGGCAGTTCCTTTCTCCTGGCGTCGCCTTACCATCCATCATTGACAACGTGTCAGCCATAACAAATTGCCGTGCCCTTCTCGGCGACCAATCGACTGTCGCCACCGCTCCATTTACCTAAGAGGATGGTAATGACATCATTTACCAGCTGCCAGTCAAACGCCTGTCTGCCACTCAAAAGCCTGCCGGAGAAATCTGGGGACTGTGTTGCAGAGGATCTTTGGTGGGTAAATGATAAGGGCTGTAATCACAGAGTAATGACTCTGCTGATATTCGCTGAAAGCAATCAAAAAGTCAATCTCACGTGGTGATGATGGGTGTGTCGTCGAAGTGAGTATAGACAAAACAAGCCTGCTTGCAGACATGGAAAACTAACACACATAGGCCACACACACACACACACACACACACTCCTGTCCGAGGCCTCCTTTTTCAAAATCCAGACAAAAGGAAACTGCAGGGAATCCATTTCTCCGCTATTGAAGTGGTAATTATGTGTTCCCTCCTCGCTACACAATGTCCCACATTCAATTAATAATGATCTTCTTTAAATTTGATGTCATTAAAAAATAAAACAATACCACGGAGATGGACAGGAAATCACGCCTGTGTCTTATCACGCTGCAGAGAGTGAGACGAGGCTTCTACGTGCTGTATTAAATGTAATTGGAATCTGACAGGCCTGGAAAAAAAGAGACAAATTGGCTGTTGGAGATTTATGACTTCACCTGTAAGTTGCTTTTAAAGCCGTCGAATTAACAAACAACTGTGATTTCCACCTCGGATGTCGACTCAAGATCAAATCAAGTATTTAGTTAAAAGGGACTCAAAAGCTATGGAGACACAATGTATCAGTTCCTTCTGGTTTTCCTTTTCGTGACACTAATCTATTCCAACAACGCCAATGTGCTGGTTTGTGCCATCCATCACCCCCTGGTCTGTGCAAGAGGAACGTGTGAGGAGGCACAATAAGACGCAGACAAAAAAAACACACCCACCCACCCACCCACCCACCCACACACACACACACACACACACCCACACACACACACACACACACACACACACACACACACACACACACACACACACACACACACACACACACACACACACACACACACACACACACACACACACACACACACACACACACACACACACACACACACACACACACACACACACACACACACACACACACACACACACACACACGCACACACACACACACACACGCACACACGCACACACGCACACGCACACGCCTCGCTTTGGTCACAACACAGCGTCGTGCTTCAAACGCTTCCCACTGGTTTGGACAACAACAACAACAACAACAAAAAGCTTGAGCTGGAACAACAGCGCGACCTGCTGCTGTGCATGTCAGCCGTCGTGGGCGTCATAGATGTGATGGTTACGAAAAAAGAAACTCAGATGAGATGACGTCAAACCAGAGGGGGGGGGGGGGAATCGTGGGGTCATCACATAGAGAAAAACAATATTCACACTCACATTCACACCCATGGTCAATCTAGCGTCAAAAATAATCCCGACAACAATCTTCGGACTGTGGGAGGAAGCGGAACTTCCTGGAGGAAGTGAAAGCTACACACAGAACGGCCTCAAGGAACCAGCTTGCTGTGAAGCGTCAGTGTCTAGTAACCCATTTACATCTGGCTCATATCTGCAATGGAAATGGTCAAATGACTCCGCGGTAGACACGGCTCCGATCGGCAGCGACGGAAACATGGCACCTAGGTGAACACACTCATTTGGCAAGACAGAGAGGCGAGAGAGTGCCTCCGTTTTCTGTGCGTTCCTGCCGTCGAACCTGACGTCTCGGCAGAAAATGAATCTGCAAAGCACATTATGTTGGCTGAAGTTTCAATAATGGTGCTCTTATAGTTTGTCAGCATTCTGCCCGTGTAATTCCATGTCAAATATGTTTAAGCCTGGTTGATGTGCATATTGATGTTAATGCCGAGGACAAAGAAGGCGAAGAACCATGAATTCTGCACAACAGCCAGATTCCCAGATTTACATTCGGTATATTCAGCTTTCGTACGTTAAGACTCTTTTGACAACGCTGTCATGGCTCAGCGTTGAGTCGGTTAAGAGCAATTGGTGAGGCGCCACTTTCATCCATTAAAATTTAAATTATTTATCTACCCTCCACAGCTCCGACGTAAGGAGTCCCTGTATCTGGATATTTCAATTAAACAGAATAGAGCGGTGAGGGGGTGAATGTAACTAAGAAAGTGCTGTGAAAAGCAGCTCTTATCTCTCGGAGTGAAAGCCTTGGGGACCTGTTTAACAGCATCAGTGTGCGCTACAAAGAACAGCACACAGTGCACTGTAGGCAAGCAGGATACACACGCACTCAATGTACATACTCATCCTTCAAATACACTAATTTGTTCTTCTAACGCCTGCATTATGCAGAGTGAACGGGCGCCAACACACACACACACCAAACAAAACTACTATTGACTATTCCATGTAAATTCCCAGATACACACACAGATCCCATCTGGAGATTCCTTCCTTCAATCCTCTTCGCGCTGCATGAGTGATGCAGATCAATGCCAGCTGTTGCTGCTAAGTGTTGTTGTTTCCACACTTGGAGAGGTAGCGCCGCATGGCCAAGCAAAATGTCACAGGAGCTCCTTCCCAACAACAACCCGCTCCACCTGAGGTGCAGTGCGGCCTGTATGGAAGACCGGAGTGCAAAGCCACCTGGGAAATCTCCATTTAGGGTGAGCCTATCAGGACCCGCTGATTAAAGCCAAGTGATGACCTTGGTTTGTGCATAGCAGCAATTTGTTGTTTTATTGTGACACAGTTGCTGCAGCGAGAAAAAAAACACAACATTCTATATTAATTGTCTCGGGAGGAATGAGCAGAATTGGTTCTGATCTATTCAAGGGCATCAAAACAGGTATTATTACATTATATGAAATAACGCTCATCAAGGAGCAGCAGCATCCTGGTGGTTTCAGATGATGCATCATCGCTGGGTAGAAAAAAATTCTGAGGAGTCACTTATTAATGCATTTAAATGTGTTTCAAGTTGCCCTGGGAAACTAATTCATTTGCGTTCTCCATAAAAAATGCAAACATCATCCATTTAGGTCAGTTGCAGCAAAAGTGCAAGTTTGACATAGCACACAGAGCGAGGCCATTCTGCTTCTACAGAGAGCTGCGGCATTTAACAGAAGGTTTTGCTGCAAATACATCGATTCTCACAGCGTGCAGTGGGATTCAGGGATTGTTCTGTCTGAGCCAACTGGGACTTGAGTAAGAATCTCAAACTATAGAATATCAAGCAGGACGAGGAAACCAGATACAAAGAACGATACTTCTTCAATAATACCTCAGATTATTTATTCCGGTGCACGCCTCAGCATCCTGCATTGTTAGCAGTTTTGCTAAATGTTGTGTAGCTCTTGATTCTGCAAACTATTTGCTTTAAAGTGTTAATGGCATATAGCCTCTGGGGGCCATGGCCAATATTTGGGGGCTTCCAGTGGAGACAGATATCCAGGCCAAGACTCTGCCTTCCGTTCACTGTACACTGTTTACTGTCCCAGCTAGTTTCTTTAATCACACTGGTCGAATATTTCTCCACACAAAACACAAACAGAGTTTTAGGTCCAGGCGACATTTTGGCTAGTCTCTATTAAGAGCTGCCAATGGCCGATGGACGATGCATTTCAGTTAATTCTGCTCCAACTCATTTGCTCTCCAAACAAAGGTACCTGCGGGCAACCAAAGCCTGCTCAAACTTGATTGGTCAAACTGAAAACAGAAGCCAGAAGGCTTCAAGCCCCAAAATGCTGTTCCTTGCCTTCAAATAGAGACGAGACAGTAATTCATGTGAGTGTGACTTTGATGCAGCCTTCCTCTACTTTTCATTGTTGGTAGAAGAAGTTCTGACTAATACACATGTGTGTTTGTCTCCCTTCATGACATGCACCATCACCCAAACTCAAATATACATCCAAAACAGATTATTGTATGAAACCAATTCCCAGTATGCATCCACAATAGGTCGCACCCACACACAAGAGCCTTTGTGGAGACAAAATAGTCTAAATACATATTGTGAACTGTGCAAAACGTGCACACACACAAGCCTTTATAAATGCCCGCTTATTTATAAACAAAAACAGAGACCTAGAATAATTAAAAGATAGACAAATAACTCAATTAAAACAAGAAAATTAGACCTTACTCGTCCTTTCCCTGCTGATTTCTAGGGAGCTGCTGTGGCGATGAGACAACAGCATCATTATCTTGATCCACAGCAAAAGCACAATGTTAGCTCTGCATCTCTGCTCGTGCGACTCTGATGGTTTGACGCTAATGGCTGACGATCTCCCTGGTCTGATTAGTAAGCGTGGCTTTGCTGTTGTCAGTGTGAGTGGGCCAACGCTGCCTGAGATCACAGATCCCCCCTTTAGGGCACACACAGAAACACACACTCATGAAAAACACAAAGAGGTCCCTGAACAGACACAAAGGTTGGCATCCTTCCCTCTGCTCTTGCTAAACACTTGCATGCAAACAACATACAGGCAAAAACAACACACATGTGGAACATGTGCATGCTCCCACAGTGCCGATACACATGTGTAGAAACACAACAAGGCTTTGCTTTATGTGAAAGCATAAAGCAAAAGCTTGTTGAGGGAGTGGGAGGGTGAGGCAGCCAGGCAGAGAGATATAAATAGCCTGTCTGAATTCAACAAAAGAGGTGGAGGGGGGTCGAGAGACACGGGTGAGGAGGTGGAAAGAGAGAGAGAGAGAGAGAGCAGGAGGGAGAAAGAGAGAGACAAAAAAGACGAGATATAATGGACTGTGGGGATGGGAAGAGGTGTGGAAAGATCTGGCCAGTGGGAGAGGTACATAAAACCAGTATGGAATAAAAACAAAAGCTGCAGGTCTCAAGGAGAGGAGAGGAGAGGAGTGGGGGATGGTGAACGGAGTCCTGATACGTGTCATACATGTGCCTTCCCATGCAAAGCACGCCAGCAGCCGTCACGGTTGTTGGCACATGGCGGCATGTGCAGCGCTTTCACCAACTGGCCTTAGCTGCTTCCTGGAATCCAACCCGCGGCGTCCGCCCAAAAAAACCTTTTGGCTCCCGCTTGCTTATGTTTTTGTCGCATCACTTGCGACTGGATGCATCAGCACCCATTTCATTAATCATGTATGCGTGCATGTTAACCTTCTGGCAAAGTGGGAGAACGGCCCAGATGCTAAAGAGCCGCGCTGGAAATCATTTGCATTGATTTGCATTAAGTTTCCTTAATTGATTTGCAGAGAACGGCCTTGAATGAAAACAAATCTGAAATGAAGACTAAACGCTAAATCTAAAGAGTCTTAAATAGTAAATAAATATAACTGATTCATGAGGGTTGATGAGAGGGACACACAGCTTCAGTTCTGAGAATTACCCCGTGAATAATCCCACATGGGACAGGTTAGTCTTCAACATGGCTGAACAAAGCAGATTATCTACTCTCCTCTGATTCACCCTGGTCTGAGCAAAAATGTCAAACACCAATAAAAAAAAAGCGTTTACTTTACATGAGTACTTGTCTTATTTATCTGAAGTGCTCATCCAGAGAGACTCACAAGGTTCAAGGGTTCTTCCTTTTTTTACAGGACACGTGACTGGAAACAACAGGCTCACCATTTCGGGGACACTCATTGAAGTGTGACTTCACCCCTCAGCTCTGAGCTTAACTCCACCTACTCCATAATAGAGGTGAAGATCTTATCCCCTCTAGAATCCCCTGGAGCAGGCATTAGTGTGGTGGAGGACCATGGAGGTCCTGATGCGCACCACTTAAAGCCATCAGCTGCAGGCCCAGTTATGCCTGAAGACGCAGCTCCAGGACCTGAGCATGTTGCCTCGTGAAAAATGCAGATTGCAAAAGAAGAAGAGGGGTCCCTATCAAGGGACATGCTGCCATCTGCAACCATTGCCGCAGTATGAGGGTCTGAGGGAGGAGGACACAGTCCGGTGGAGCTGCTACAGCCGTCAAAAGCACAGGTGTGAACCACTGCACCATAGATGACTTTTGATCAGGAAGAAGTATATTTGAAAATGAGCATGATAAGATTGGTACTGAGGAGGTTTACAGCGTAAAAAAGTTCCCATGCTTTGGCCTCGCAATTTCAGAAGGATTTTAAATAGTAGGGGCTGCGTTGATCCATTTCCACACCACGACATGTAAGAACTCAATATGAGCACCAGCGGGGACACGTATCATCACAGTACAGTCACAAATTTGGGTTTCGGCTCAAAAGACATTTTTGAGAAATAGGCTCGTTCACTTTCTTGTTGAGAACGAGGAGACTGATATCACTTTATTCAGTATCTATTCATCTCTTCAATATGAAGCTGAATCCAAAAGAATGAAAGCAGCTAGCCTGGCCCTGACCCGGGAAAAATTACGGTGAATCACTTTCGTAAATGTTTTTGCGAGAAATAAACAAACAAAAAGAGGAAGAGTAGATATTAAAAAAACTGTATAATACATTCAGTTTGTTATTCTTTTACTAGCTCCACCAACAAGGTTATGTTTCCACCCAAGTTCAATGGTTTGCATGTTGGTTTGTTTGTAAACAAGATAACACAAAAACAAATGGGTTCAGGAAGGAACCCATTTAATCTGGATCAAGACATTTCTTTTCAACATTCTCATTAACTTCTAAGGAAATAAGTCATGGTCTTGGCAATGATAATAATGCATTTGACTCTGTGCAAGTTATACTTTGTTTATTTTTATTTGTTTATAATTTGTCAGTAAATACTGAAAGCCCATAACGATTCTCAAAACTCAGATTGCACTGTGTTCAATTTGAATTGACAGAAAACATAGAAAAGCAGCTTCATAAATATTAAAGAATTCATCGATAATTAAAACAAATAAACTGCAGAATTCAGCACATGTTAAAATAGAAGGTTACCTGGTAAAAGAGTATAAAAGGACATTGGCTGGATATTGACATACAGTGAATTGACCAAAACAAATGAAATCAGGTACTGGCAGTCCTGTTGTACAGTGTGGAGCTGACCTCACTCTAATCCTGTGTCAGACCCCTTTGGCTAAAACACTGGTTGAAGCTCATCCAGGGCTGACACGCACGCACATGTGCACGCACGCACAGACACACACACACACAGTGTGGAGTGTAGAAGAGCCGTAGCAGTGGCATTGAATTCCTCTGGTGACAAATGGTGGGTGTTGGTGATGTGAAGTAATCCCATTCACAATAACAAAGCCCAACCCCCCACCACACACACACGCACACACGCACGCACACACACACACACACGCACACACAGATTGTACACTGGAATACAGATGATGCCTGTGTTGGATGGGGGTAGGTGAACAGAGGATGTGTGTATGCATGCATGTAGTTGTGGGGGTAATCTAGCAGATTATGCGTGTGTGCGTGCATGTGTGTGTTAATGAAAAGAGTGGGATGTGGATCCTTGTCTAACCTGCTTACGCCTCGTCAAGTCTGCATGGCCCCATCTGTCCCTTCCCTTTCTCTTCCGCTCTACTCGAGTCTCATCCTCTCCATCTCTCCCTACCTTTTTCATCCTCACTCCATCCTCTCCTGCTCCCCTGCAGCCAGGCAACAACACAAGCGCTCCCCTCTTCCTCCCTTACTACCACCGACCCTCGCTCCATCCACCAATCCACGCTAGCCCCCTCGAAAACAACTCTCTCCTTCTCATACTCATTTTCCATTCTTGGTACTTACACGTCACCTCCATGTTTCCCAGTGGGTGTGATACTCTCCACAGTGACTGATGAATCCTCGTGCTTTGGCCAGAGAAGGAGTGTCCAGTGCTCGATGGGAGACAGGGATGGCTGGATGGATGGATGGAGGGAGCAGATGGCTCCTTGGAGGAGCGGTGCAAATTATTGTGGACAGTGAGCGTCAGTGTTAGCCACAATAAGGGAAGAGCCGTCTGTCAACACAGTTTGTACACCTCTTCCTTTAGTCTCCTCTCTTATTTCCTGGCTTGGTTGATGGCTCCTTCAGTTTTCCTGCTTGATTCTTTCTTTTAGCGTATTGTGTTCAAATGAAAACACTCCTTGCTTCTTCTCAGACAAACTCTTCTTATCTACCCTCCACTACGATATTTCTGTCTGCCTCCCTCCCTCCCCCTGTGACTCTAAGAGCATCAGCCAGGCTGCTCAGCCTCTCTTATGTTGATCTCCGGGCTTATGCCCTGATTGGACACACGCCATGATCAGAGACGCCAATGGTGGCGCAGCAAGCGGATCACATGATAAGTGTGTGCATATGTGTGGGAGAGAGAGGTTTAGATGGAGGGGGAGGAGGGAAGGATGACAGAAGAGGTGGAGAAGAAGGAGGAGGGGTATTTTGAGTGGCTGTAAGCCGCTACATTGTTTTTTTTGTTTTTTCTAGAGTGAGAGAGAGAGAGAGAAAAAGAGAGAAAGAGAGAGCGAGAGAGATGAAGGTTTCCGTTCTCCTCCTGTGGGGAGGAAGAGGAGGAGGAGAAGCTCTCGGCGCAGATGTTTGGATGAAGAGACAGGCAGCCGTACAAGACCGAGCCTCTGATCGCCTGATGTGCACGTAAACCCGAGCGTGCCCACATGCTGCGGAGAAGCGGCTCCATCACACACAAACAGAACCGGAGTGTGGTGCGGCGAGGCAGCGGTAATTGGACAGGAGTTGCTATGGAAACAGGGGAAACGGTTGCTTGACGGCCGGCATTGTGCCCTGGAAGCATCACACTTGCCTCCATTAAACACACACTCGTACAGTATACAGATTGTGTACAAACAGCACACACAGAAACAAAGAAACACAAACACAAACACACCTCGTTCTTTACAACCATGTGTTTTACGAATCACATTTAGGAAACAAAAAGGACAGAGTGTATGGTGGCTTTACCAGTGTGTGTGTGTGTGTGTGTGTGTGTGTGTCTGTGTGTGTGTGTGTGCAGGCTTAAGAGCTTCATTGTTTGAGATTCATTTAAGCCTTTGTCAAAATGACCATGTTTTCATGTTAAGACCCGGTGTGTGTGTGCGCGTGTCTTTGTGTACATACAAGGTTCAGTCAGCCGTGAAGAGCCAGCCAATGAGAAAGCCATCAGCGCCTTAGAAGTGTGCGCACGCGGGGCCACAGCGCCGCGTCACGTCGTGCACACCCAAACATTAATACAACCTGAACAAGGTCTTTGAGTATTCCACACCTCAGAGGAGCTCTGTGCTTTCTGGATCTGGCAGCGACCGCAGGAGCTGCAGGAGAATCACAGCCGTGCACTATCTGCATTTTGAAGTGGACAGCCTGAGAATTATCCTTGACACAGCTCATTATCCTCCTACACATCTTAAAAGAGGATATATCCTCATTTACTGAATGCACAGGCACTGAATGGCAACACACATAATAGCTCCAGAGCAGACTAGTCCTTTCACAGCGCAGCCAGAATCCCTTTGATAAAAAAGATAAATCTGTCACATTGTGCTGTTGACATTTCTCTGTCGAGCTGAATGTTAATGAGAAAAATCTCTCAGGATCGTGTGCGTTTAAAAAACTGAAGCATATTTGTTCTAACTATCTTTTCCCGTTGGTGATTAACAAACTCTTATAGACCAAGGCCTTATCTACAACACTGCTGATGTATTTTGGAAGAGCTGTTTTGCCCCCTCGTTTAAATAAGAAATGTCTGTCCTCATGACCTTCGATTCTAAAAATCTCCATCCACACAAGAACCCCAAAAAACGACGACAAACGCCCGAACAAGCAAGCTGCGCCAGTAGGTGGCGACAAAGCCTACATCAACGAGTAATATTGGGCGGGGATTTAGCTGCAAACTTTGAATTAGACCTCGCTGTGCAAACCAAACAGAGAAACCGGTTTATAGCCGCCATTGTTTTTGTTGGGTCTGGCAACAAAGTAAGCTGTGATTGTTTCTCAAATGATCCGTTTTACATGAACACACCGGTACACAGAAACTGGAGCCGTTCAAAATATGCACTTTGGAAAATGTTATGACTTAATGTCTACAAGAGGCCCAACAGAGGAAATATCAGCAACGGTGTGGACGGGACGTGAGTCTCTTTGAGGAAGCCATTAAAACAGACTCATACAACACCAGTGTCTGATTATCTCTGCCCTTGAAATCAGTGGCAGAGAGATGTGTTACTGAACATATTTCTGAACCAAACCTCTTGCCATAATTATGATTATGTCATTCATTATGATAAATATGTATATTCAAATCACTAACCTTTTTAAGATTCCTTCAAAACTTACAAACATGTTCTTAATTTTAAAATTCTCTCACCCCAAACCAATTATTTGCTTCTTTCCTGTTCTTATAAAGATACGATATAATAAAAATACAAGATAACTAGCCCAGTGCATATGGTGGAATATATTGCATTTTCAATGCATTTGGCAACTAGGCCCTGGGTTGTCGCAGTGACCAGAGCGATATCGTGGGTCAGAAATTTGCTTCTGTTGGCAACAAACATTGTTTACAATTCTAAAAGAGTTCTGACTAAATTATTCATGACTGCATCATTCTCTGCCTCCTAATGTACCAACTCAAGTGAAGGATGTGTGAGTGGAGCTCTGTATCGCTCTGTATTCACTAAGCCTTGCCCACCTTTCAGCAACTGGGAATCTGAACAAATCCCCCTCCTCATTACAGCCCACACATCGTTTTCCATTTCACATGTTGTAGTGCGAAAGCTAAAGATGCTTTAATCTGATCTCAATTGACTTTCAATGTTTTTGTTTTGCATGTTCCTTAAACCTAGATTGGATGACTAGCTTTATCGACTATGTGAAGCACTTAAAACTCACATCCTTCTCATTAATATTGAAATTGAACAAACTAATGCTCAGGATTTAATGGGATCTATGTCAAGCGTTTCCTTTGTGTATTTTTCCGCCTCTCCATTGTTAAGATGTTTTACTTGATGGGATTTCTAGTCAGTGACTGTTCTGGCTACAGACAAACAACTCTGTGTCGTGATGACAGAATTAGGTAGAAAATGACAACTTTCAGACATCATCACAGGGGCCGACGTCTCCAGAGTGTTTCCAAGTTCATAGCAGTTACTAACAGAGCCGCTGCGTTTGAGGCAGGGAGCGCGGAGCCCAGTGCGCAACATTTAGCTGATAGGAAGTCCCGAGAGACCAAACAGTCTTACAATCGACAAGCTGCTGCTGAATTTCAAACTCCCGAGGTACCGTGTGATGAAAGAGAATGTTGGAGAGGAAGGAGGGGAGAAGGAAGGGAAGCATCATCTATCCCGGCCCGATCGAAATTGACTCTCGCCTCTTGAGGGAGGGGTGTGAAGGACGGGATTGGGTAATAGGATTGCTCACTATAGGGGAGATGTCTGTACACTATGCAAGTTTTGTTCTCAGCCCCCCCCCCCCCCCCCGAGGCTGCACTTTAAGTGGAGCAGAACATGAGAGGAGGTAGTCTTTCTAAGCCTATTAGAGACGGTCTCATCACTCCTGGTACAACGGCCATTATGTAAACTCCAACTTTTGGGACCACTTATTTTGCATTTAAATCATCGGACTAATTGATGTACATCACAAATCCCCCTGTGTCACAATGGAAATGGGGAAAAAAACAACCACATGTAATGGAAAACCATTGCAACAGTTCTAAAGAATAATCCAGCCATTATCTAATCATCATCCTTTTACCTGCAGGTGGAAATCACCTGCAGGTAAAAGGACCTGTATCTCCCTCTGCAGTGATCAACAGTCCTGTAATGTTTCCTTCCAACAATTCACAAACAAAAACGAAACTTTCAGTCATTTCAAACCAGGAAATTGCTTCTGTTTCCCAGAAGCAAAACCTGAAGAGTTACTTGAGGGACATCAAAACATCACAGCCGTTGCTCCAAAAGAGGAGCAGCTAAAAAAAAAAAATCAATCCACCATGTAAGACTCAACAAACAACAATAATCACTCAGACTCACCTTCATCCCACTGAGGTTTTCCTTCAAAACTAGCTCTCACTGAAGGCAATGCAACTCAACCATCACCAAAATCACTCCATTCACAGAACAAAAATAAGAAGTGCCAGCTCTTCAACATTTATCAGTGGGATGCTGGAGGCTTCATGTAGCACAGTTTGTTTCCATTTAGAGTAGAGAGACCTCTTGGACCAAGGACTGAAACCTGCAGAGCAAACGCAGAATGACGGAATGGCTCACTTGTGTGTGAGCCACTTTTCCAAAGCTGATCAAAGCCTGTAGATATGAGTTTGTCAGCAGCGACTTGGACACGTGGTGGCTTGAAGCTCACCGTGGTCTGTTTGATGTTAGAGTCCATAAAATAATCATAATTAGTTTAACAAAGCAGGGAAAAGCCACAGCGTGTCTGTTGACTGCTACAACTGATGCCCAACTGAATCCACAACACACAATATCTGTCATAAACACCCCATTACTATCACCGTCTGGCTCTAACACACAAACACACACACACACACACATTTTTACTTTGTGAGGCGAGTCAACGTTAGCCAGGAAGTTTTTCATCCTCATCAGTCCAATGAGCTCCAAATTAAGACATAGGAGCCTAATCAGGGGCTCAGCCAATGGAGGCAGCTAATGTTTCATCTCAGGGGAACAAAAACAACAATGTACATAAATATTATAACACACGAAAAAGTCCATAAGATGAGCGTGAGCAGTTCCCCCTGTCAATGTGCATCAATATGAAGAAGTAGCTGCCAGTTTCACAATTGGAATCTTTCGTTTAAAGGTTTCTGTCACCCGTTTCCAGCTGTAAGGAGTCCATCAACATCACATTATGTCACATCACTCAATCATACGAGCATACATATATATATATATAAAAACATATATATATGTAACTATCATGTATTCTTTAAACTGTCACATTGCCATTGTGAATGCTCTCCAAACTCAAACCTAGTTACAATTAGACCGTAGTAGGTAGGATGACTGGAACTGGGACACAGTGATGGATTTTATTCAGCGGACCCTCCCACCTCCCAAACACACACACACATATAGATCAAACGTACCTTGTTGAAGTCTTCACTTGTGGCTCTCATCTCCTTCCAGGTCTTGTTGAGCAGCTGGATGGAGATGCAGAAGAATTCCTCAAAGGAGCGGTCGTGGGTGAAGAACATGGGGTGGAAGTCGTGGCAGTTTTCACTGGCTGTGGACACAAGAGAGATGCACCGTCACCTACAGCCGCAGTCTGAGTCAAACACGTTCCAGTGCTTACGCAAAAAGAGTGAAACCTGGTTCTAGTCCAGAACCCAATGCAAAATCTTAACACGTTTCGATTAAGTAGAGTTTTGAAAAACAATCTAATCCTGTTGTCACCAATATTCCAGTTTTTTTTAGCTGCCTTTAAACTAGCTCCATTTCCCATAAACCCAAGAGATTCATGGGCTAGAGTCCATGAGTTAGTCAAGGGGTTTCAGTCAGTTCTGCAATAACTGAAGGACTTGGAAGACACACACACACACACACACACACACACACACACACACACACACACACACACACACACACACACACACACACACACACACACACACACACACACACACACACACACACACACACACACACACACACACACACACACACACACACACACACACACACACACACACACACACACACACACACACACACACACACGCGACTACTGCAAGAAAATATCACTCAACCAGAAAACGTTACAGAGGAAGTCATCAAATAACTGCTGCTGAAAGGTTCAGGATTACATTTGAAGTGGTAAATGGATTTGAAGATCATACAAGATCATTCTGACACACGAGCGTCGACGAATAAATCAGCAGTCGGCGAAGGCAAGACTCATATTCAAAATAACTAATTTATTCTGATAACAGAGTAATATGAGATTAGAGAGACTTTTCATGGGAGATAATCTAATTGGCCTGGGAGGGATTCTCTGATTATACATTACAGACGTGGCAGGAAGTTAATGCGTTTATAGGCCATTTCGTAGACACAACCACAGAGAATGAGATATCGTTCCCCAACGAGGCACGGCTCTGTGTAATTGAAAATTTAGCTCCTCATCAACTTCAAAAACAAAATATTCCTCGGAGATAAATTGTGACCAGCGAACACTGTTCTAAATGGATTAAGTTGGGATTTTTCATTTTGCAGAGCCAGAGGTGGTTTATTTTATTTATTAGCAGCGTAACCGAGGCATTCCAGTCCCCGCTATTTGCGCGAGGGCGTGTTTGTAAAATCCGAGCGAGAGGAAAGAGGACCAGACAGAGCTCTTGAGTGCCGAGACCACATTAACCAGGAGATACCATCACAAGGCTTGACAGTCACTTGAACTAAATTTGTCCCCCTCTCGTCTCGGCAAGACGAGAGGCCGTCCTGTGCCAAAGGTTGGTTCAATTAAAGAGTTTACACACGCAGCGGCGGGGCGGTGGCTCACCACGAGCAAAGCCATGAAATTGGATGGAAGGGGGTCAGGCAGCAATTGAAACTTCACAGTGTAATGAGTGATGGCCGGAGGCGACCTGAGCCGTGATACGGAGCGATGGATGGGAGATTAAGGGGAAGGGCGAGGTGGAGAAATCCAGGGGGCTCGTGCTCCCAGTGCCGGCAGTCGATCAGGAAACTGATGGAGGTGAGCCAAAACAGATGCTGACTGGCTGCTTAGTCAACAGTAAACTGCGCTCAGGGACAGAAGAGGGGGAAAAAAGCAGGAGAGAAACGAAAAAGGGCAAATTAAAGAAAAAACTTCCTCAGTCAAATACCCTTTCCGGCCAACTTGCAAAACCTCTCGTTAGGGTTGGAGTTTGTTGTGACCTCTGAGATACATGGACTGTTTGTTGATAGACAGCACCCTGAGTAGGCAAGATGAGTGGAATAACATGTCAAGGCTTATTTGGGAGATACGGTTAGTGAGCAATCTCGTGTGGCCTGAACAGATATTTCTCCATCCTGGGGTTCTGCGAGGCCCATGCTGAGCTTTGGACAGTTTTATTAAACTCTCACAGGAACCAGCAGGACATGTGAGACCAAACATCAATATAGTCGTTTGATGCTCATAACTGCTGGTCAGTAGTCTGCAATCCCCAATTTTTCAATCTGGTATTCAAATTTACATAAATCACCGTTTGTGGTTCTGAAATTAAATCAAAGAATAACCTACACTTGCTGTCCTGCGGTTGCATGCCTCCGCCAACCAGTGCAGACTGACCCACAGGAGGTCACGGTGAAATCGAATCAGTCCAACATTGAGTTCAAAATTTAAAGAAATTCCCTGAAGGCAATCTTGAGATGTCCCATTCAAGAGGCCAGGAATATGTCTAGTGAGGCCACCACGACCTTGAACTTTAACCTTTGACCAACCAAACCTAATCGCCGGAACAGAGGCATAATAAATCATATACGCATCACACTAGAGATGTATTCCCTTCAATGGAAATCAAATATTGTTCAGATGGTTCCTCCTAATGGTGCTGCAATAATACTGTTCCCATCAACTTAATGTATTGCACTTTGATTTCTCTTTCTGTCCACTTCATCTCAAACCTGCTACATTGGGTTTAAGTCCGGAGACTGTGCTGCTCTTCAAACATGTGAAACCACTGTTTCCTCTAATTTAGTCTCAATAAAAACAGGGAAAATCTGGGTTCTCTAAAACCCTTGTGCTTTTCACAAACAGTGTTGTGTATTCTAATAGTCTCTCCGCAAACTTACCCCAATGGTTCCAGAGTGTGGATCACTGCATATTTCATCAAACAAACATAATTCACCCGCGCTGAGGAAATAATTTAAGAGGGGAAGTCTGGGTCAGCTGCTCTGCATCTTTTCTGCAGACTCCAGCGATGAAAACACAGCAGTACACTGGTTGTAGTATTTGTATCGATGGGAATACTGTTGTCTAGAACATACAGTGTAGCCTGTTTTCAATTGATTTTTTTAAACCCCACCCCTCAAGATATCGTGACATGTAGATGTTTCACTTTGACCCTTAGGGGTGAGTGTAAAAGAAGCTACGATTTTGACTGAATGTGGATGTAAACGCTCTGGAAGTCAGCGTTTTAACTTTATAGTTACACAGAAATACAGAGCCAGAACACCATCTTAACAAACTGCACTAGACTTCATTGGGCCTTGAGAAAACACCAACCGTTTGAATGTGTCCTACTATATAGCTCTTTCAAATAAGTAGTCCACATATGGGAGAACCAAAAATCAACAACTTCTTTTGCGGAGGCTGCAGCTTCTTTCCAACCGGCTGGAATGTCACAGTTGAATCTTCCTCAACAATTCACAAATGCACTTAAAATGATCTGCCTGAGCAGAGATGGTACTAAGTGAGTGCAAAGTCATGTTGCTGTGATTAGGTAACTATTGCTTTAAGGCTTTTAACCAGAGCAATGCTCCAGTACCATCATGACTGACGCAGAGGCCGCAATGATAAAACTAAACACCATGAAATTCTGTAACATACAAAACACTGAGTGACGCGGTTTTGTAGCTGGATTGACTGGATTAGTGACCTTAATCTGAGTGTGACTACAGCAAAATGTGTGTGTGTGTGTGTCACATTCAAGACTGCATGCATGTGAATGACAATGCAGACACAGAAATAAAAAATTTATGTATGTATGAATGTATGTATGTATACTATAAAAACAATAAACTTAAAATACAACAGATAAATTATTGACTCTTTTTTATAGAACACTATTAGTATTAGTACTACTTTGAAGTAGTACTAAGGACTGATGAGTGAGGGAATCAAGCAGTGATGACCTACAGAGTAATTCATTGTCGTTTTTGTCCCTTAAAAGTTTAGCTGTATGATACAAACACTAGAGAGGCGGTGGACTAGTGGCAGAAACTTGGACTATGGGCAGAAAAGGTCTCTGGTTCGTCTCTGGTTCGACTCCACGGAGAGACAACAAAAAGACGAACCTGGATTGATCTGTCCAAAAATCCAAGAGGATTCTCCCTACCCTGTCTAGTGCCCCTGAGCAAGGCACCTAACTCCCCCAACACCTGCTCCCCGGGCGCCGTACATGGTTGCTCAGTTCTCTGTGTGTCCTGCACCAGATGGGTTAAAAGCAGAGGTTACATTTCCCTACAATTGCATGAGTGTGCCTGTGCATGTCTGTGCATGTGTTTGGGAGAAATAAATGTATCTTAATCTTAATCTTGTTGAAAAGGCATCTACCGACACCCGTGTATCATAAAAAGCTACCAAACCTCGTGAGGCAGTCTCCTAATTGGTTGAAGCAAGTTATGTAAAACCTCTTTTCATTCCTTCCACCTGAGATACAGCCGTCTCCCACAGGCAGGCTGACGTGGTCATCGCGATGGGCTGGACAACTGGACACATCGAGTGCCCGGGGAGTCTGACACTTTTTGATGGATGAGTCACACAGCCTGGGTCACGCACACAGACACACATGAACACACACATGCACACACACACACTGAATTCTATTTGGAGCTGGATGACACGCCACGGAGCAGCGGGGTAGATATGAACTCTCTCTCCGTTTAAATCACAATTCTTGACGCTTTTCGGCCGAGCATATGGGTCCGGAGGAGGGAAATTTGGACGGATGGCAAATGGGCTGCGATGACTTTTTCTTTGCCCACAATGGTTTTCATCCATCTGCACAGACAGATGTTGGGTCCCTGTACCACCCATGAACTAGGTAACATGACACTGCGATGACCAGTTTACGCTGTGCTGGACCATATGTCTGCATGGACCTCATGAATCTTTAAAATCGATAGACAGAAAAGATTTCAGGGTACATCTGGTTATGTGACACATAGGTGAAAAGAAATACATCTATTTTTCCTCCTAATCTAAGGGGACTGTTGGCAGAGGTATTGTTATTTCTACATGAAGAGTCACTAATCATGGGTTAACGTCCGTCTTTGGACCTAACCCTAACCCTAACCCTTAATTACACTTGCAAACTTTTGAAAAAGTTATGTCGTTATTGACGTGTGTACGCATTTCTTTTCAATGGAGAAAACATCAAGAGGGAAATGTCCAATATTCATATCTTGGGAATTACAACTGGGAGGCTAACGTGATGGTCTGTCTGCCTCGGTAGCTCAAGCTCTTCATCAGAACCACATGACACGAATGCGTCATGAGCTCTGTAGGCCGAGTGTCGTTCCAAGTCATTGGTTTCAGACAAATTAGACACATCGGTGCAGTGATGCTCCACAACATCGCACTATATCATCATAAAGACAAAATGACTCAGAGGCTGCAGACGCTTCTCCTCTCCTGTCATTTCTCTCCCCTTCTACCCGTCCACCGGGACCTGCTCGTGTTCGAGCTGAGGTCAGGGGTCACTGCAATTTCCCCTGCTGTGGATGTGTGACTTTGTTTGTGTGTATGTGTGCGTGTATGTGTGTGTGTGTGCCTAAGTGCGGGACAGCTGTCGCCTGTCATGCTCCAACCCCAGTCCGTTCAACGTGAGACCTCCGGTGGCTCGCTGACGTCAACTCGAGAGCTAATTACTCAACTGGCCACCACTCACATGACTCCTGGGCACGACAGAGGTGACTAAGCATGTGTGTGTCTGAAAGTGTTTTGTGTCTGTGGCTGTGTGTCTGTTTGTGCCCCTCCTCTGTATGTGTGAGCGAGACGTGGGGCCGAATGCCACCCTGACACCTGTCAAGGTCCAGTGTGTATATGTTTGTGTGTGGGCATAAAGTGAAACAACCCTCAGAATCACCTTGCAGCTATGCCACATGATGAATACACAGTGAAAGGTGTCATCCTCAGTCTAATTACCATACCAGCATGCCCTGATGTCCAACTGTGACGTGGAAGTTTGTGTGTGTGTGTGTGTGTGTGTGTTTCTACTATTTTGGGAAAGAGAACTTTTTGTTTAAGATTTTAGGTTTAGAATGAAGTTAAAGTTTGTGTAGGGAGCTATGGGAGGCAGTACGTCAATGAGTGTCCTCACAATAATAAAAATCGCAAGTGCGTGTGTGTGTGTTTTTCCTGGGAGCTGTGTCAGCACCATCTTTGCGTTCCAGTCACTGCTGTATGACTTCGCAGGCTGACTGTGTTATCATGCTGCAGCAAAAACACCACAGCATCACTGCACTTGCAATGCGAACTATGCCTCTGTCACATATAGGTATGCGGTTGTGTCATTTGTTTATGATTCTTCTTTATTTTGAGAAGCGTAAGAGGAACTTGGACTTGACAAGGATGCAAACACTAAAAAGTCAAAGCCTTATTTCCCCTCTGCGGCTTCTAATTGCATAACTAAACCATTTTAGCATGCCGAGTACCCCACGATGGTCAAGATGCATTAGAGGACAGAGGGGGAGCAGCAGATGGAGGGAGGAGAAAATGAGACAAAGAGGGAGGCATGTGGAGAATCCATCAGCGCTCTGTGCCGAGACACGACGCCAGCAAATTTAGCATCTGCTTTCACAGGCACCTCAGATCCTCACAAACACAATCTGAGGCTTATGTAGCCACACGTCTAGCTGTGAGTTTTCTATCGAGTCAGAGTTGCCCCTGGACGCATGTATCAAAGACCACATCTTAAACTAAAATACACTTCATGGCGGTTTCTTCTGAAGGAAACACTAGGATCAGACGCTGTGAGTCATCGTTACTCAACAAACACACAATCTGTCGGAGTTTGCACAGATTCAGAATCATTTCATCGTAGCAAAACAAAAGAAAAACTCTCCAGCTTACATGCACATACTGTGTTTGCTGATACACAAAAACACAGCTTATATGTAAAAAATCGTAATTATACTGCCAAAAAATAGACAGATTTAAGGGCTTTAACACAAAGAGCATGGGAGAAAGTATCAGAGAGTGGTGGATAAACTGCAGCCAACTGTGTGTATAAGCAGACAGGTCTGTTCTACCACTGCACACTTTGCATCTTTAGATATAATTTAACTACTCAGTATCATCGGAAGAGCCTAAGCTTAATTTTTTCAATCGATAATTTTGAAACAAATTATCGACAGATCCCTATGGAGTTTGGTTTTATTCTGACAATCTCCCTGTGTTCTTTAGGTGTTTAAAATGTTGTATATGTATAAATGTTGTCCTGTCAGACTTCACCCTACTGGTACTAAGGGGTCTTTGGGGTAGAAATAACCAAAATAAAGTTGAGGGTGTAGATGAGGCAGACATGCTGGTGACAGCTTGATGGTAAATTAGATCCAAGGAGCTCCAAGTACAAGTGAAAGTAAACGAGTGTGGCAGCAGTGTCATTAGGTAGGCTTTGGTTTCATCCATTGCATCCCTTCAGTCCACTGAGGGTTGCTGAGGAGTGACAGGGGGCAGTCGGAGAAACTTCAAGGATGCTAAAGAGTTTAGATTCCGGAGCGGCCATCTGTCAAGTTTGTTGTTATTTGTGCTCTTCGATTTAAAAACCCTCCACTGATGTATGCCTGAGGCGACCGAGTGGAAAAACCCTGCAGAAGGCTCGCCCTCTTGAACACAAGGCTGCAACTGACAACTGCGTGAAGTGGCTGCTGCTGACCGCCAAATAGATGCTTGCATCCCGACTTGAGGGATACTTGGCATTCTACACTTCGCTGATGATTTATGAAGGGAGGCCTATGGGGGGGTGGGGGGGGGACAAGTCATTTCACATTGGGTAAGTTTCCGAGTCAGCTCACACTGATGTTAGTAATGTATGAACATCCCACTGATACTTCTGCTGTAGCAGTAAGTGTCCCCTCAACACAAACCTATAATGGAATATTTAATTTAGTTTAAATATCTTTTCTATGGAAGGTTAATGAACCCCTTACTTACTGGTTACACCTTAAAAGAGTATACAAACCTATATAAAAAGTCAAATAAATATATGTAAGTTGGAATGTGCTGATATGTTGTTGTTGGTTTTACCGGAGAAACACTGGGTAACTCAGGAATGGCATTACACTGGGAGTTGTTCAGGTGATGAGTGTGGATGACTCAGAATCACCTGCTGGGTTTGGATGTTCTGTGCACGCACACACACACACACATCATGAAATAACAGCAGTGCCTGCATACAGTAGGATACAATGCCAGTGTGGTTACCCTCCCTTGCTGCTCACACAAAGGATGTTTGCTATTTTTCCACCACATCCTAAATTTAGCATTTACTTGTAATTTCAGATGTGACAGTTCTTTGCAGAAACTGTAGTATTTTTCACCACCGCTTAAAGTCAAAGAGAATATTTATTAAGAGCGTTATCAGGGAAATAAAGTGGAGCAGTTGCATCCTCCTCTTTCGGTCGGGAGGTTTTGAGGTGATTTGTTTTGTCTTGAAAAAGTACCAAAAAAATATAGAAGATACAGAAAAGCTAGCATGAGATTGTTGCTAACAATTTACTTCCTTTGTCTTGTGATAGATGTTGCCCTGGCACATATACGTCCAGTCCAGCTGGAAATTATTATTGTATGTAATTACCCTCATATCGAGTGAATGCTCTTCCTACTATCAAATATTGATAAAAGGGCATTTCTCAGCAACTACCCTGAACATTAAATAAAGTACCTATAAAAGAAACCTAAATATATATTTTCTGATACGTACAACATGTTGACTAATAAGATCTATAATACTGTCCTTGAGGAGACAAAAAGAAAATCAATCCTTTTTTCCACATGACGTAGTATGACAGAACTGTCCATGGTGCTGAACATGGCCTTTTGTTCTGACCTGGGCTGATCGCCCAGTAATGGAAGAGACGGTTCGAAAAATATGTGACCATCAGTCTGGAGCCTGCACAGACCTTATTTCACGTATGAATCTGCCCAACATGTGTGTGTCCGTTCACCGACCTGCCCGCCTCGCCATCTCAGCCCCGAGACGCCACGGCGCGAATCACAGAGCGGGGCCATTACTCTCAACGACCGATCCTTTCTAAATAACTTCATAAATATTCCATGCTCAAAGAGGAGAGTCAGAAAAAGTCATGGTTGGCGCCTCATTGACGCAGATTCCATTAAGCCCTGTGTTTCGGCAGGAACACGGTGGTATAATTAATCTTTTAGGATCTAAAGCAGGGCAACAACAAGTGCAGGAGCGGGAGAGAGAAACAGAAAGGTTATGAATTAATGGAAGAAGGGGAGCGGAGAGAGTGACACCTGGATAGTGGCATGAATTATGTAGGATCTGGCAGCGCTGACAGATGATTCAACCAAACAAGCTGCCTTACCTCTGTCCTCCAGAGCAAATCTGCATAGAAATATTTCAACAATGAAACGTCTGAAAGCGGGGAAGATGAATTAGAATGGGAGGGAATCGGTTGACCCGAAAGTGCAACTGTCACTGCAATGCTTGCCTGTTGTTTGTGAAAAAGTCAAATGCTCTTTGTATTGCGGTTTAACGGTGACAAATTCATGAGAAAGAAAGCTGCAGCATCAAAAAGCACGAGCAACGAGTACAAGTATGAGATGGAAAGGTGTTCTTTAGACCAGCAGAGAGTAAATAAAAGCCCTGAACGAAAAAATGAGGAGTGAGAAAAATAAGGCAAGAAGAGCTTGAGGTGATGAGATGGGAGAAGAAAAGGCAACTTCAGCCTCCCGAGGGAAACCGACCATTCCTTGGTGTTTTAACCTCATGATAAAACAAGCAGAGAGTGTCTGGACCCTGCCGGAGCCAAGCTGACATTTCACATCGAGCAAATGAGCCACCAAGACATCCCCGCCGTCACAATTAATCCGCTGTCTCTTTCTTCTGCCCTTGTGCACAGAGGGGTGTGAAGCAGAGATTGGAAAAATGTGAGAGAAAAAAAGCAAGAGAAGAAGAAGCGGCTGAAATTAAATCTTCTTTTCTGCACCAGGGGTTTTTGGATTGGATTTATAGACACGAAATTTTAAAGACAACCATTACTTTTAAATGGAGAATTACATTGCTCTGGTGATCTTATTGGCTCTGATGAAGTTTTCTGGAGCAGCTCTGGTTCTTGTTTTTTCTCAGCACTATAAAAGATTTAGTGGGTAGCCTACATCTCCACTGACAGCTGTATTACCTTGTTCTTACAGGCTATGTATATGTCCTGCTTCGCTGAGACCTATGTGCAGTATCCAGGGTTATACATGAGGAGTAAGATGATGTCAGACGATGTGTAAACAAACAAAACGAAATAGTGTGAAACCAAGCTAGCGGGAGGCTCTGACCACAGGAGGTATGTGAAGATTTAAATTAGTGTTAGATTGTGTCACAAGGCTAAAAAAGGTGTTATTATATTTACGTGGTTATGCCGTGGTGCTACTATGATGTTGCATCGCTTTAAATGTGAGTGCTGCAAGGAATTGTGGGGCAGCAGCTTCTCCTTTCCTAATGGTCCAGTGTTTCATGTACTAAAGGAGATAATTCTGGATCATTGCACTCAGTTAGAAACTTTTCTAAAATAGACAAATTGGATATTCAAGTGCATCCTATGACTCATCCTCAAAGGTTCAGAATGATGAACTGACAGACCGACCAACATTTCCATCCAAAGAAAACACGCACATCGAAAAGAAACATTGACACAGAAAAATTCCGTCGCTCTTCTTTTACTCCTTGTGATTGGCTCAGTCAGACGTGTTTTCCCCACAGTGTGAGAACCGGTGCACTCGAGAAAAATAACCGGCTGGAAATGTCATTGTTCCATGTCAAGTTATTGGCAAAATAATGTACCCCAGTTTCTAATATTACTCCGACTCAAATACCACGCTATCCAAACCGATAAAACATTACGGAGGCACAGACAGCCACTCCAACATCCTCATTAGTGTCAGGTGTTTCATTGTTTCTCTGTGGAAAGGTCAACGCGAATAATGACAGTCGGTGCAGAGCTCAGACTCATTTCTCTCCCAGCCTTCCTCTGGGAAATGCACACTCATGCCCCTTGCATCAAGCATGCGTGCAAACACACACACGGCCCCATGCTTCCCTCTAATGACCAGCCGCTACCCACGAAGCATTTACAGCACCTGCCAGGCCCATGTTACATTCCTCCTCCTCATACATTCATTAGTGTGCGTTAATATACACAGGGCTAATGGGGTGTGTATGAAAATGCACTTAGCCCTCGACAAGAGAAGACGCAGTGCAGATTACGACTACTCTGGGACACATGAGGATAAGATGCAGATAATGCTCTGTGAGTGTGAGTTTGTGCAAATATTTACTAGGGTCGGGACAAAGACAGATGGGAACATGAGGATTTGGGACAACATCAGTATGTGAGTGTGTGTGTGTGTGTGTGTGTGTGTGTGTATAAATATATATATATATCAAACTATATATCTCAAAATGTCTTTCCTCTCCCCAGTTTCCTCCAAGGGAATTCGTTTTATTCCCCTTACATCTATTTTCTCTTGTGGCGTGCCCACAGAAGACCTACTTATGTTTACGGGAATCCTGTCACGTCTGAAGCAGATGTAGCTGCCCTTACTGTGGCAGCAGACAGCATCTATGGGCAGATAGGTCAGATGCTGCAGCGTATAGGTTCACCTTACCAATTCTTATCTGTTCTTCCGTTTTACAAATGCACACATAAACAGTATAACACGTCATTAATATTAATAGTAGCCACAGTCTCCGGGGCTGACAGACACGGTAAAGAGGACATTATACAACCACTGGGAAACGAGAGGCCCAGAGCTACGAGTCAAGGTCACCACCATAATACAACCCCAGCTTTCAGGCCTGCAGGGAAATATTAGCGCCCTAACATAAAAGTATCTTCAACAGTGTAAAAATATTTGCAAAAATAAAGTAGAGTAGAAAATGGGGAGCAGATTTTCTTAGGTAGGGTTGCACATTCAGATCCTTTGATTCAGTTTACTAAAAACACCCAGTCTCCCAGAAACAATCTCATTCATAATGATTCCCAGGCATTCATCCCAGGGATTTAGCTCTATTGCATAAGCTTTCAACTACATGCTGAGGAAAAGCCACAGAGATACAGACGTTTTCCCTGTTTTGGGACAGTTATGGTCGCTATCAGCTTATTGACATGAATGAGGTCAGGGGACATATCAAAACACTAAAGGAATAAAAAGCAATATTAATCTGTTAAGAGCGAAGGTCAAGAGGGCGTGTGCAGTGATTCATATTTGTATAAAAACTAATGAGATCCACGGGATCAAAGCCCTGAGGCACAAGAAGATGCTCACACAAACACTTAGAACCAGTATAAACCAGGTCACTGAGGCTACATCCATTCAACTACGTTTTCGTTTAAAAATGGTGTTAAGAAACTAAAATGATTTCCACATCTGTTTTAATCCCTGTCCATACTAACACATCTGAAAACACATATCACGTGACAATAGACGTAAACTGGGCCGTTAGCAGGGACAACAGGGTCAGAAACACTTGTAAGTAATTATCCATGTTGTGTTCTACACTGGTAGCTGAAGCTGAAGAAGATTGTTTTCATCCGCAAGGGGGTCATGTGACAGGAGTCTGACGAATCAGGGAAGGCTACGTGGTGACCTAGAAGACCAAACCAGCAAGAGGTTGTAACTAGCTTTTCCAGTCATCCCCCTTTCTGCCCGTCCAGACTAACCCCAGTGCAGGGCTTTTCAAACTTAAATGGGGCCAGCAGTGTTTCCAAAGCTTGGAGTAGAGTGGTTAGGGTGAGCATACGTAGCAGGGATGATGCTTTTTGAAACAAAAACATAGTAATGTGAATGTAGCATGAAAGAAGTCAAGCAAAGAACACACTGTTTGTGTGTGTGTGTGTGTGTGTGTGTTTTAAATTAGGTCGTTTAACACCACCGGAGACATGACCTGTCTCCTCACCTGAACTAAGACCCTCCACGCATCCACCCCAGTTTTTCTAGGTCAGAGCCATTTTGTCAGGTAACAATGTTACGCTAACTAAACACTGCACACAGCATCTTTCCACTTAAAACTAAATATCTGTGTCCATTTGTTTTTGCTGAGTGTGAGCTGAGAATTTGATTAGGACGGAGGGGGAGCCGGAGGCATTTTGCATTAGAGCAAAGTCTGGCAGAGATAAGAGAATATTAAAAAAAGGAGAGTCACATTATAATATGCTTGGAAATGTTTAAAAAATATGACTGCACCTTCTTATCTTGTATTTATACTGAGGCCGGGACTCTAAGGTCAAACACAGAGGAGACAATCCGGGTGGATTTCTTTAAATATTATTCAAAGACCGAAAACAGAAGTGGACACTGTTCTCCAAACAAAGTCCAACACTGCAATTTCCAAACAAGAGTGGAGATCCCTATAATGTGACTGAATCTAAATCATCTGTGGAGAAAACAGACACAGGCAGAGGAAAAGGGCAAGTGGGTTTAAAAGTGTGCTAAACATGCCCTCTCCCTCGCTTCGGGTCAATTCGGAGTGGAAGCGGGCAGAGCTTCTCTGTCTCTGTGCAGCACGCCCCCCAGAGGCAATATATTAGTCTGAGAGGGGCTAAATGGATTGTGGTGCATCACTGAATAATGAACTCCCAGCAGCACAATTACTGAGCATAATGGTTGCTTTCATCTTAGTGGGAAGGGGAGGATGTGTATGCAAAAGGCAAACAATCTATACGCACATGCTCAAGTACATACATTCATCTCTGTGGGTAAAGCAGCGTTTCTCCAACTGTCAAATGAGTGAAGTAAGACACAGAAGAGACATCATCTGCTGTTGACTGAAGGTGGAGGGGGTCTGGGTGCTAATGTCCACTTACGGAGCTCGCCCACTTTGAGAATCTCACACAGCATCTTCGTCAGCTCGATGCTGCTGCGGCCGAACGGACACTCGTGCTTGTCTTCTCGGCTGCTGTTCTCCAGGACGATCTAACAACACAAAGAATCAATGAGTCAGGACGAGGTACATCAGGAGCACATCTGCTCAGGGGTAAATTAATAGTCTAAGAATGTGGTGTTCACTTCTTACACTAGAATAAACAGCATTTTGAAGAATTTCCAGACTCTGAATATTATTTCCAACAGGCAAAAACCTGTTTTGTGAGGCCATCGTTACTGTGACCGTTGACCACCCAAATCTAATAAGTTAATCTGTGAGTCTAAGTTTGTGCCAAATTTGGAAAAGGACTCTTTTGAGGAGTTTTAAGATAACATATTCACAAGGTAAGGTCACACTGACACTGACCTTAACCTTTGATGACCAAATTCTAATCAAAACATTCTTGAGTCCAACTGAATGTTTGGACCAAATTTGAAGAAATTCCCTCAGTGTGTTCTGCTTTTACATTTGCATTCTTGTAAAAACTTCACTGGTTTACAAGGTCATTTTGCCCTCAACAATTCCATTATGGCTGATTCTATTAGTCATTATCTGACCTTATCTGACCCTCACGGCTATCTGATTGGAAGGCAAAACACATCAATGAAATCTCTACAGCGAATGAAATCAGCCTAATTATGTAGAAGTCTGCAGCGCTCCCTAAATGAGGCTATCACGGTCCCAATCCTTCTCGCCAGTGACAGTTTAATTTGGGAAAAAGGAGGCTCTGCTTTCTCCCTCTGGTCGGCTGAGTCGGCTCCGCTTAAACATCTCTTTTCTCAGGTCCGGAGACAGAGTTACTCACCAGCATAATGCCAGAGCGCACAAACAGACACACAGTCATTATCAATCTTGGCCCTGTGTAGTTTTACTGGGGAACATGACGTGTGAGGTATCGATGAATGGGAAGACTGTGGCGAGTCTGGATTGAACTTTCAAATCATCGGTTACTTTCTTCCTGGGTAAAAAGAATGGATATAAACCAGCAACCACTTCTATATTAATAAATGATGTGTTCTTATCTGCAGTTGGTGGGAGCGGGGGTAATATAATAACAACAATAATAATAACAAAAACGAAATTTGAATGACTTTGTATGATTATTAACAATTGTAACACGTGTAGTGTCTTTATAGTACCTTATATACATATGTAAACGGGTTGACACATCACTAATGACAGTTAAGACTGACTAGCGATTGGTCGAGCATGCTACCATGGATCTATCCCTGGTGTGAAGGATATTTTGGTTTCACTTCGAGATGGCGGGAGGAAGTGGAGACATGTCGTCCATCTTTATGTTTAGTCTATGCTTATATCCTATTAAAGACAGCAGTTGAGTTCATCACAAGTCTATTAACCAAAGCAATCCTGCTGACTGTCAGTGTAAAAATGACTGACTGACATTGGAAGGAATTAAATCAGTTCTATTGTCTGGGCTGAGCAGCCTCATGAAATTCCATTTTCTGTGAAAGAAAATTTGTGTTTGAGCCAAAAACTAGACACAAGCGAAGGAGCCGGAGGGAAGGAAGTTTGTGAGGAGGCGGAGGTGACGAGGAGAAATGATAAAAAATGGCGGGGCATTGTGTGTGTCAGAGTGTGTGTTGGTGGGACTACATGGGGCATAACCGTACAAGAAAGTGTGCGAGCATTCTTACCCTGATGTAGGCGTCCTGGTGATGTCTGGCAAAGTACAGCATGTTATCCAGAGCCAGCATGCCTGGAGGGATCTGGGTGAAGTCCACAGCTGGATTCACATGGTTCTGAGAGAGAGACAGAGAGAGACAGACGGGGGAGACGTTCACTTGAACACAATACTACAATATCTTTCTTTTTAATGCTTTGTTCTTTTGGGAGTCATCGGAAGAACATGCTCTTTTTTTCCTCATCCGTCATCGGAGTGAAACATGCGTTTGATTTTATTTTCATAAAAATGATTGAATTTTGAAACAAGTTTATTATTATTATAGTCAGAGAATTGTGGAGGGTATTGTATATGATTTATAGCTCTCACACACACACACACGCGCACACACACACACTTAAATATACTATGGTATATACAGATACAGACTGCATACATTGTCCTTATTCCACCTTCGGTTAACAGCATGGATATATTTTTGCACACACATCACTCTGAGGAGGATCTTGAGAGTAAAAGGTGAGACGGGATGTTGAAAAGGAAAAGTGTGAGGAAGAGGAGGAAGAGGAGGGAGCAGAGGATGAAAAGAGGACTGGAGGATCTGGCTCATCAGTTTTGTAACTCTGCCTGACATGCAGCTGACTTGGAGGCTCCAAACGGAAACAGACCAATACCCTCACTCTCATATGGACCCATGAAAGATATTCCAGCGTGTGTAGCAGTCCCCACTTAAAACACCTGAAGGAAAATCAATTATTTTCGCAGTGATAAGGTCTTTCTGGATGATTACAAATTATGGCTTGCAGATGCGTGTATATACACTGTGTTCATGTGTGTGTGTGTGTGCGCTGTCTAGCATGAAAAGCAGGCTAAGGAGGACTTTAGGGTTTTAGGGTTTTTCTCTACACTGGTGGAGACAAAGCCGTCCAATTGTCCTTATCTTGGCTGAACACTCTGCAGTGGGAGTGTGCAGGGAAGAGCCCTGAGACAAATGTGAGCTCACACCAAGCCAGTTTAGTTGTTATGCTACAGTTAGACCAATAAGATACGCACACAGTTCCCTATGGTCCCCACAACATGAGTAATACCACACACAAACACATGCACGCACACGCACACACAAACTTCCACATTTTAAAGTGAGGGACAATTATGTCCAATTATCCGTCTCCCTTGTGGTCAGACACTTTGTTTTCATTGCTGATCTCCCTCTTGAGTCCAGTGTATGTATGTGTGTTCGGTATCAGTAGTTTGAGGTTTTCAAAAACACAAACTTACAATAAAGCCGAGCTTCTTGTAGTCGCGGGTGTACATGGACTTGCGCTTCTCGATGCTGCCACTGTTGTTGGGCTCACACTCCACGTCGAAGGCAATTCTCCGCAGCTCAAAGATGATGTCCCTCTGAGCCTGCACACACAGAGGAGAATATTAAAGTGATGCTCATAACTCGATCCGTCTTCTCATCCTGTCTACAGGTTGTAAATTAAGGAATCAGTCTCATCTCCACTGTCTGGGATCTTGCAGTGCCCAAGGCTGCCTGGCCAGCAGCCATGTCTCTCAACTGTTTACATTCCTTGGCCAAACCTATAGTAAGGTTTTTTATTTCTTTGAAATCTGGCCGGATCAGGCCCAAACCGCCCACAAGCTGTTGAATAAAAGATGAATGATTTTTTACTCTTGCAGCTGTAGCATGCCCGCCTGTCCTGCTGGGGGATCCCTCTGTGAGAAACACTTTCTCTTTTTGGAAATTGTTCCTCTTATACCTGCAGGGACTGAGTTTTTTTGCAATAAAGTTACTTGTGCTGTGTTGGCTGTACTAGGCTGGACAAACGTGTCCTGACTACTTATTATTCTGACATTCTTACTTTTGATTTGAAAAGTCTGCTGGTATTCTAGATTTCTCTTAGTGGTAACAATAAACAACAGTAAATTGATCCTAATAACAAAAAATATGGATGTAGAGAAAGCCTGATATACCTCTATTGTACCCCATCTACTGATATATAATATATATACACTGCTACTGACATTTTGTGGAGCTCGATATATTTATTGGTTTGCCGATATAATATAATGAGAAAAGTACAAAAGCTTTACTTTATGTGCATTTCTGTAAAAATATTACCAATAAAGATTACTTCATTTTCTATATATTTCATACACAGTGTTGTAAATATCTATTGTGTATTCATATGAGCTTCCATGGCAGAATTCAATCTACCATATCTGTGAAATTACATTCCCCTCTTTACCCTTCCAGCACGCCCTCATTTATCCACCCCAACTTGTGTCTGCCCTGTTCCCAGTCCCCACCTGGTCCTGGGGATCCATCTTTGTCATCATGCGGTCCTCCAGCAGGTTGAAGGTGAGCACCTGCAGCACATACAGCTGGTGGGCCATCTCATCGTTGATGGGCGTGGGGCTCCGGATCACGTTCTGCACGGTGTGAAGGACAAAGAGAGGAGGGGAGAGGAGGCGGGACGGGAGAATGTAAGACAGAGGTTTCGGATGTGCAAAGAAAAGGTGAAGGAGAGAGGACGGGTTTTAAGGTCGGAGAGGCGAGACGTGGATTTTGGAGGAAGACGGTGAGAGATAACGAAGAAGAATAAGAGGATTTGGGAGTGAATAATGAGGATTAGGAAGCCCAAGTCAGAAGAAGGCAGAAGAGAGGGAGACATGAGATTTAACACGAGGGAGAGGATGAAGGAGGGAAAAGAGAGCAGGTGTGAGAAAGAGAGAACAGGAGATAATAAGCAGGGAGGTGAGACAGAGGCAGGAGTGGCAGGTTTCATTTTGCTCTCTGATATCACACTGGTGCAGAAGCATAAAACCAGAGGTAGGGAGACAAAGACAAACACAGAGAGACATAGAGATGAAGAGACGAAGATAAAAAAGATAGAGGGACAAAGAGAGTGAGACAGAGGGAGGGACAAACAGAAAGAGACATCGATAAACAAAGAGAGAGACGGACAGAGACAAAGATAAACAGAGAGAGAGGGACAAAGATAGCAAGACAGACAAACAGAGAGACAGAGACAAAAATAATCACAGGGAGAGACAGACAGAGAGACGAAGACAAATAGAGAGACAGACAGAGAGACAAAGGATAACACAGGGAGAGACAGACAGACAGACAGACACAAACACAGAGACAGACAGAGAGACAAAGGATAACACAGGGAGAGATAGACAGACACAAACACAGAGACAGACAGAGAGACAAAGGATAACACAGGGAGAGATAGACAGACACAAACACAGAGACAGACGGGGAGAGGCATGGTTCCGACCAGGTATGAACATCCGTCCTGAGATATTGGATTAGAAGTGGTTCCCACAAATAAGGGCTGAGTGATTGGATCTCAGGCGAATTTAGGTACTCAGGGCTGATCATCACGGATGTTGATACCAGGTCTGAAAGGCATCAGAAAGAACAACAGACTTACACCGGAGAGGAAGAGAAGTAATTACACTTACACTGAGAATGATGGAGCGCAGCTGTTTCTGGGCAAGAATATGGGCCATCTCCTATTGAGGGAGAAAGAAAAGGGAAAGAAAAGAATACAAATTCACATATTGATAAATAAATATACAATTATTTAGCTGGAGAGTGAGAGGGGGGGGGTGTGGTGAGAAACAACAATATATCAGCAATAAATGTAATTTCTGGGGTTCTCTATGTTAAAAAAAAAAAAGATATGGGCGCAAAAACAAAAATAAAGTAGTCACGGCACACGGCTGAGTCTGCAGTGACAGGTCATGAAATAATAAGGAAGCCATCCCAAAGGAGAACTTAATCTTAAAAAGGGGGAGGGGGGGGGGGTACTTAATGCATTAACTACATCTACAGTGCAAACTACAAAGTGTGCTTATCAAGGGTGCACTTACTGTCAGGGGACAATTTAGGATGTCCACAATGTGCTCATCAAACTACCATATCGTGTGCAGTGAGGAAACAAAGTCAGAGACAGAGAGACAGAGAGGGTGAGTGAATGAATGTGGAAAAAAGGACTAAACGACACTGACAGGAGGTAAAAAAAGAACAAAAACTAGTATTTGTCAGCGGTGCAGCTTTTGGAAGGGAGGAGGGTGGGGGTGAAGGGGCAACCGAGTCAGCAGAAAAGTGAGAGAGTGGGGGACCATAATAATAGCTGAAACGACGTGAATTCCGGTATTTTTTCAGTACTATGTTTATATACGTGCGTGTGTACATTTTATGGTACTTTCAGAAATCCGACCAGTACATGGCCTTTGCTGGCAGCCAGGACATGATGGCGGTAACTGCGATGTAATCTTACGGGGGAACTTTAACAAAAGCCCTGCACTTGAGAAAGAAATTGTTCACCTGTCACATAAAACAACCTGATAAAGTTGAATCCAGCCAACCTCATGAATCTGATCTGACCTCTGTCAAATTGCTAATTTCGCAGTGTGTGTTCAATTTGTATGCAGTTGTGCATTGTCGCTTATTTCTGCCTACCATGTCCTTGCAGCTTTGTATGCTGCATGAGACCAATACTGTGGGTTGGCCCATTCATTATTAATGCCGAGGCACATCCCTGGACCCGACGGTGCCGAGGCAAGAAATCATGTGATTAGCTACAGGGCATGTGACATCGGTGAGGGAGCGGCAGAGAGAGAGAGAGAGAGGAAGGGGAGATGAGGAGGAATGAGAGCATGTTGGAGCTAAAAGATCACTTCTGCAGAGGGGAGAGGAAAGAAAGATGAGTGGTGCTTTTATCGGTACTTCACTGCTAGATGTTACAGTTGCACTGCACTGCGAGTGTGTTACAGACACACACATAAACACACACACATAGTAGGTACTCTGTAACAGTACAAAACGCTGATGATAAAGTGAAGTACAGCTCGCTGCATCATGAACTGACACACACAGTCCGTATAGTGTGAGAATGATGCGTGTGCACACGGGGGTCTCACCTGTCTCTTCTCCTCAGGAGCTTTGAGGAACAGAGCGTTGATGACAGCGATGGTGTAGGTCTGTATGTCCTGATCAGTCCTGTAATTAAACAGCAGCACAATTAGGAGAATTCATTACGAAAACAAGCAATCAATTATTGTCGGCACAAGTTGTTTCCAATGCACTCATCCCTCCCTGTGCGAGTGACGCTGATAAATTACAATAAGTGAATCAACTTCACGCAGTCCACCGATCCACCCTCTTACCCCTGAAGGTGTGGGATGAGCTGTCCGATGGTGATCTCCTGCGCCACCTTGTGGTACAGGTCCTGACTGTTGAGCACCATGGACTCCAGGATGGCCAGGGAGCGCTGCAGCACGGCCGTGTCCATCGCCGACTTGTTCACGTAGCCGGCAATCTGCAGAAGGGACGGTGCAGGGGAGATGAAAGTGGGACGGCAGAGAGGTCTGAATCATTTATCAGCAGTAATGCTTTGGAGACACAGAGATGTGATAGTACAACAGGGGACAGATAAAATACTTTGGGAGCCTGGAAAAGCACATTATAAGTACATTTTGGATTTGTGTTTGTAGCATGTTCTGCAATCTGATGGAATAACGAGTCTGGGTAATAAAACAATATCAATTATCATCGCAATATGGACTTCATCAATATAAATGATACAGACTATTTATCGTGATAACTATCGATAGCTCCAAATATGAACATTTTAATCGTGATATATTGTTTGGCCTCATCCTGCAGCCCTAGGGGGAAACCATACAAAGCTAAACAAAGTCAACTGCAATGGGTTATGTGTTGTGCATTATTAATTTGAGATAATATGACTGCAAGAGCTCCATTTAGCTGATGGGTAGTAAAGAACACTTCAATTGTGTTAATATACTGCCGATGCCTCTATTGTCAGTTATACACCGATGTAACGATTACACACGTCCACACCTTGTAATGTCACTTGACCAGGGAGCTTTTATTATAGACGGCGTCAAAACCAACATGTGTGTGTGTGTGTTAAATCAATAACTTCCAGCCAATAAAGTGTAATCTAACAGCAGCATTATGTCAGTTTCGAACCCCTGTTACTGAATGAGTCATTTCCCTGGCTGACCTTCTTGATGAAGGCCACAGAGAACGTGTCCCAGGAGACGATGCCATGGTCCATCAGCTCCACAAAGGCCGTCAGAGTGAAGGACAGCAGGTCGCCAAAACTACGAGACGACACAGGGACACACACAAACCATAGGAAACTTCTCTGTAGCAGATGGCCTGGAGCGGTGTATAGCAGCAAAGCCCAGATGGCCGGGAACATAACGAGGAGCGAGCGATCAGCGAGAGACAAAGACAGAGGTGGTGGAGGAGAGGAAGAGGAGAGAGGACGAAAACAACAGAAGTTCAATGCTGCGACCGGGCTCGCTGAAGAGAAAGAAAGCCAAACAGACAGGGAGAGAGCAAGAAATTTGGAGGGGAGAAGGTTTGCGATGCAGCGCAGACAGACTGTCCTCGTGGAAACAGCAGGGGCCTGCAGGGGGCCAGCAGGAGCCGGGCAGCACAGGGTGGCGTTCAATCAGGACCAGAAAGCTACATTATAGAATGAAGTCATGCAGTTACACAAATACAGGGAGAAATAAATCACGCCGCAGGGAGTCGCAGGAGGCCAAAGCAGGGAACGCATTATTAAATGTCTGTTACATCCAAGACATATTACAGCAGGAAGTACTTAATGAAAAATGGAGGAACCGTCATCAAATGTAAAAACTTTTTCACTGGCAGACAGGTTGTGTTAAAAACAATCTAAAAATACAAGTTATTCAAGCTGACGTGTTGAAAACTGCTCCGTTAATGCAAGTTTGTCAAATGACTTGACGGATTGGTTTTACAACACTGACACCTACTGCTCAAACTTGGAATTGCAGAACTGTGTTTTCAACTTGTGCTGAAGTGTGTATGGGTTCGAGATTGTTTTAGTTAAATTGTATAACTTGCTATAATCTAACCACAATAAAAAATTTAAGACAAAAACTGTGCATCTTAAAAAAAATATCCAAACTTAAGTGGGACTTAATCAATTGATGCATTTTACCACTAACACTGTAACATCTTCTTGAACGTGACCTAGCATTGCCACATATGGATCGACAGAGAGCATCATGGGTAAGTGTGCCGCTTGGGAGGTGATTAGTTAACATTCAAATGGACAATTAGTAACCGACAGCTGAGGGACGAAGAGGCTTCTGCAGATGGCACTGGGCACTGAGGTGACACACTGGGGTTAAACTACTGGACTCTACATGAAAGAGCAGAACACTGATATTAGTGGATAGATCATTAAAGGCAGACGGAGAAAAGAAAACCTGGCTCACAGTGAGCCCCAGAGACAAATCCCCTCAACCCCCGAGCACCGCGATGTAAAGAAAACCAAGATTTATTTCACGGTAAGCATTGACTTACACTAGAAGTCATGCTCACATTAACTTTTACTTGCAAAAACAACATTTCATCGACTTCAATGAGTTTTCTTAATTTAGTGTTTTTAGTTTTTTTTTAAATCAATAAATCTTAGTATTCTATCAGTTTAGTCGGATAGTAAAGAGGTCGACTGATTCTGTTGCCCCAAAACCACATGCAAAAAAAAAAAAAAAAAGTGCCAAACAGATTCTGGCATTGGAGCCTTTAAGTGGCTGTGGTATACACGTAGAAATAATTTCCCATAAGGTAGTGGGGCCAAAGTCTTAATCATGCAGACTCGGTCAGCAGGTTAGGAAGAGCAGAGAGGCAATGACGTTACCCGGCCGGAGGGTTGGGGTATGGGGGGGTTGGGGAGCCTTACCATGGCTTCATTATCTTCTGTAGTTTCTGATAGCGCCTGAAAAGATTCGAGAAACTTTGGCGTCACAGTTGGGAAACAAAACAACCGACCACCTTTAGGTGTCAGCAAAGAGCAGGGAACAACACACATCACAGCCAGTTGACAAGGTAAAGAATCTGGCATCATAAATGAATAATTTCTTAGTGTACAAATAAGACACAAGTTCGATTTACTTTCAAGGGTTGAGCTATCGTGGTTATTATTATTATAATTTTTTCAGGCAAATTAATTGGCTTTTTGTTATTATACATTTCTTTTTCACATTACATTTTTTTATCTTTATATTTTTTAACTTAATGTTTGATTTTATGTTGAATTTTATTTTCCTTGTGTTAACAGACTAGATGGGTGCAGAGTACTTTTGATGGGTGGGTGGACGGGATGTATGATTACATATATACAATTGATTTTTTTTTGGCAGAGTGGGGATTGAACCCCCAACCTTCATGTTGGAGAACGACCACTCTACCTACTAGGCACACTAACTGTCCAAGTAAAAGTACTTTTAAACCTGCTTGTATTTAACAAGTATTATACAGGCAAGATATATATGCTTATACATATACTTTAGAGCCCATTAGTAATTGGCAATTCTATATAATTATTATATTGATATATTATTCTATACATATATAGACATATATCTATATAGAGAATTATATAGAATTTCCAATTAATGAATGGGCTCTAAAGTTTATACAATTATTCATCCTATACATTTAATGCTATTGTGTGAATTTCGGTTCATCAGGCGACCGAAAGTTTACATGAGGCTTTCTTTTAAACACTTTTATTTATCACAATGCTTATTAAAAGACCTAAGTTCAAAATGCCCCATAAAAACATGTTATTAAAACAAATGAATCTCATTTCCCAGTGGCCATTGCAATCTGTAATATATTTATAAAATGTAGTGTCATATTGTTTTTAATTATCCAAAAAAAAAAAAGAAGAAGCTGGTTGAACCTACACGATGCAATCTAAACAGTTGTTCCATATTTTAGTCAATAGAGGGCGGCATCTGCCTCGTAGAGCTGGTGTTGGCAGGAAACGCAGAACTGAGTTCCACATGAATACAGAATCTCTGGCAGAGGGATTGAGTCACAGCGACGCTCTGCCACCGAGAGTCGTCAGCACCGAGCCCCAGGAACAGTTACCGCTCACCAGGTTGGTTGTCAGGTAATCTGTGTGAGTGTGTGTGTACGTGTCAGACACTGATATCTCTATCACACACACACTTGTGCACCTCAGACGGACACACACGTTTAAAATCAACAGCCCTGAATAACCGATGCAAAGGCAATTTACATAAAACCACATTTAATGAAAGAGCCGAGAGCAGAGTCAACACCGGTGCTGCTGGGATGGCTCCTCACTGGGAGATCAAACTGGGTCAAATATCTGCTCATTTCTTACATGCAGAAACGGAGGAAGGGCTTTAATGACTCGCTTCAAAACGGTAGAAGTGAGCGTTATGCTAGAGGTGTCGTCTGATAATACGCAGAAACAGGAGACGTGGTTTCTGCTGAGCAAGATATTTTAAATACCTTCGGGGGGGGGGGGGGGGGGGGGGGCTGTGAAACTTTATAAGAGACGCAGAATAAGACACTGTGCACGTTAAGTCTATCGATGTGTGGCTGTGTGAAGTGTTTTGGGTGTTCTTGCTGACCCCTTGACCTTATGTCAGTGTGTGGTTTCGGAGCCAAGTTGTTATGCAAATGACTTCAATCCATCTTTTCTTTCACTGGGAAGAAGGATGAATAATGAGAATTGCATGAGGCAGAAAACGCGAGCGACCCGGGTGGCTGGCGGCTGCTGCCCTCCCTGCCAGTTTGAACCGTGGGTGTGCATGCGTGTGTGTGTGTGTGTGTGTGTGTGTGTGTGTGTGTGTGTGTGTGTGTGTGTGTGTGTGTGTGTGTGTGTGTGTGTGTGTGTGTGTGTGTGTGTGCGTGTGTGCGTTTTTACACTCTCACAGCAGCTCTCATCTGGGTTAAGCTCTGGCTGGCCGGCACCTTGCATTTACACAGAATGCTCCTGGCACATACACACACACACGCACACACACACACAAAAGGATTCATGCACAAACACACACACACACTTCCCCCTGGCATCATGGCTGAGAAATTCAACCTCAGCGAAAAATGTCCTCGCTGTAACCTTCGGATGAGACGGTCTCACGGGGCCTCCACCCACGTCAACATACAGTCGCGCGCACACACAAACACACACACACACACACACACACACACACACACGCGTGCACAGACACTGAACAGACAGAGACCAGTGCAGAGCTCTCTTCTCAGTTTACTGTAATATCAGTGTCACGGTCAACAAAGAAGACGAGCAGGTTCTTCTCTTTTGGGCCGTGATACTCATGGATGACACCTTTAGTGTGATAGAGGGTTTAAAGGTAGAACTGTGGATCCACTGTAGTTGTGGCACAGACTCATTAAACTGTCCAGTCACATACATTCTACACGGAGACAGACCAATCTGTGGTTGGTTGGGTCAAGCTACTTGTGTTCTATTGGACAAATTGCTCCTGACATATTTCGATAGGAAACGGAATACTTTTTCCTGCCACACTTTATAAGCTAGCTTATTCATTTTTTTAGAGCTAGACAAAAAAAATCTAGCCATTATTGGTGTTCGAATGGGAGTCGCAAATTGCTATGTAAATCTGCAGCGATCTAATGAAAGTCTGACCTTGGTATAAGAAACATGAAGAATATAAGAACATAAAGATGATTAGACTGAACTTCAGAATGCAGAGAGCAACGACAACAGAATATGGTCAAAGCTCAACCTGATCAGTTAAACCTATAATGCACCCGGGTCGTGTAAAGACTCATCACTGTAACAAATCCCTGGTTAATCAGAAAAGGTGGACAACACTGCAGAGATAGAGACGAGAGGAGATGGACGGACAGTTACTTACTCAGTCCCACTCTCCACCATCTGTGTGAGCAGGGAGATGCCGTCCAGGTTGATGAACTCCTGGGCGAAGGTGATGTCACGGGACGCGTTGGCCAGGTCCTTCAGAGACTCCAGCTTGGCGTCCATGCTGGAGGACTGGATCCGCTCATGGAGCTGGACAGCTGTCTGGTACTGGAGAGGAAGGACCTTTATCTTTATCTGTGCATTCACCCTGAACGTCTTTTCATATAAAAGGAAGAGAACTTACAGGAGAGGTGGTCAAGCGCAGGATTGAGCCATTCTTGATGTCATTGCGATTCTGTGGAGGGTTATGAAGATAAAAGCAGAAGTTAGAAAGGACGTTTTTAAGGAACGTATTTGACTCTTCTGGAGAAAAAGCACAAAGGCAAACCTTTTCTGTGATGTAAAAATTTGTTGCGTCAGCGATCTGCAGAGCAAAGTTTTCATGGTTCCCCAAGGACCACCTAAAGGCATTGGATGGGGAGAAAACATTTCATTGCTTCATTTCAACGTCTTCTGTAAAATACAGCTAGCAAGATTAAAGCACAGATAAGAGATGGAGGGTGACTTTTGCAGGAAGTATTATTCTTTAAATAATGAACACAAACACACACCCACACACACACACAGGAAACAGAAAATGCAGACTCACCCTTCACACACTTCTTTAATGATGGCTGAGAGAGGCTTTTTCTGTGGAGAAAGTTAAACCTGCATTTAGTCCAGGGTCCAAAGTCAAGTTCCTAAAACAACAGTCAACTCAAGAGTGAGCTGCGATCATTTTATATTACTGGACTGGCACAATGAGGCACTGTTCTGGGCACTGTTCTGCTAGAGCCGTTATTTATCTTACTGTACAACTGCTGATGTGGAAGCACTGACCGTGTCTGTCGCACCATTTCATTCACTATTACTGTTCGTGGAACGGTTTCTGCATCGGTTACACATATATTCTGTGGTGGAAGCAGAACTTTTGTTTATAGCATTTATATTTATATAGTAATAAATCGTTAATCTTACTCTGCACCACTAAATTAGCTTAGAATTGCAGTTTGTAAGATTCTATGCATCTTACCGTATAAACTATACCTTGCAGTACCACAAGTTGCAGTTTTTTTTCACTTAACAGTATATAGGAAACAAGCTCAGTGTTTAATAACTAAAATTAAATCAAAGGTTTTATGAAATATGTCATTAAATGATCAAATAAGTGGATGAACCAATTTGCCCATTAAATGCCCAACGCTTGATACCGACTGTCTATAACAGTCACATTATGTTGCAGTGTTAATGCATTAATAAAAAGAGTCTGTCAGGAATTCTGGACATACTGCTCCATTTTCCTTCGACACTAAAAATACATCTTGCTTTACAAGTCTGTGCTTTTGCTCGTGTGAAATTCTGAATGAAGGACATTGATATTTTTCTTTAAAGGGACTCTCCTACCTATTTTAAATGTGAAGGTCAGTTTACTCAGACTGAGAATATTCAGGCTGTGAAAACAATGGGAACATGTCTACTGAAACTTTGGAGGAGGATTCCTTATGTGAGGAGGTGAGGAGTTAAGGTGTTAACACATTAGGCCGGATGGGCCTGATGAATGTGTTCTAGTTGCATTACAGGACATAAACAAATGCATTTAAATGCATTTTCGGAGCTAGAACCATGAAAGAGACCAAAGTCAGGATGTCCTGATCTCTGCTGATCCAAACCACTAATCAGGAGTATCCATTTGAAGTATGGTTGTTTTAAAAGTAAAAAAAAACAACTGTTCTTTCACCAGTGTTGCTCCACTCACAGGCTCAGGAGTCTTATCCACAAATCCAGTTTAGAGCCGGACTGAACCCAACAGTCTCTTCATAGCACACAGGCACCGGCATGTGCATAAAACCACACAGTTCTAACCGTGCACATGCACAGACAGCAATTTGGCGAGCATCTGTAACATTGTACAGAGCATTGCGGTTTATATGACGGCTCTCTATCACTACTTTCCTGCAGTCAGAGCAGAAGAGAGAGAGAGAGAAGCTGCTTCAAAGAGCACAAGCTGTGGTGATGAGAATTTACAGAGAGAAGTGATGGTGGCAGGATGGGGGGGGGGGGGGGGGTGTTGTATGACAGGGAGGGAAAGACAGGGGGTGACAAAGAAGGAAGGTGGGCTGATATGAGAACAAAAGAGGGAACAAAAGATGAAACAGTGAAAAATAAATAAAATGACATAAGATGAAAGAAAAGCAACAGCGCAAACAGGGAGAGGAAGAGTGGAGGGGGCAGGAGAGCAGAGAACAAAGAGTGAGAGGAGTGGAGGAAAGTGAGGAACTTTAAAAATGTGTGTATGTATATATAATGTGCGAAACATCAGCTATGAGTTTCAAAAAGGCGCGAAATGGAAGAAATATATATGATATTACTATATATAAGAAAAATATACTGATTCAGCATCACACGCTATCTTACAAACGTTCAAGACCTGAATACCACTTGAAAATCCCGGATTTAACTCTAAATGTTTCATATTTCTTTCTTTCATTTTCATGAGGAAACTATTCATATTCTCATCCCATCAAAGAAACAGTTAAAGCTCTGCAATATCTTAAAAGGATATGAAACCCCTAGTGCCTTGCTCTGAGCCATTCCTCCTCTCATCAAAGCATCATCCACTTTGGACATGTATTATTAATAAACTAATACATTTAAACATGCAGAGCTTTAACTAATAATATAAAAAGCTAATAATCTTTTACCACATGTGCACATTTTTGTTTAAGCTATGATTATTTCTGCTCCCTTAATTCTGCCATTTAATCAGCTAAATTAGATCTAATATGAAAGGGAATAAATTGTAAATATAAGTTGATGTTTTCTGAAAGAAACAAAACGTCTTGCTTCTATTTTACAAGTACAAACCTTTGGTTTATAATGGGGGAAAAAAAGACCCATTTAATTTCTGTTTATGTGTTATCATTATTAATTTTTTTTTTTTAAGATGGTTACTTACTTCTGAATTATGCATATAGAGCCAGATTTGACCAAAGTTCAAACTCTCCTTTAGATGATTCCAATTAAAGACATGTACATCTCTGTACTACAGACAAAGTTAAAATGAGCTGGTAACCACAGTGGAGCATGTATCAGACATAGAGCCAGATATGAACCTCAGGGGGGAGTAATGGACTAATATCAACATGGATAGAAATGTAACCAAGCAATTTTCTGCTAAGTTTGCTTTATCAACGAATCATCTCAAAAGTCGATATGTCAGTGTTGCATTTACATCTCGACCTTCAGTTTGATTCCTGTTTGTTTCTGCTGAAATCCTTATGCTACTTAGAAAATCACACACACACACACACACACACACACACACACACACACACACACACACACACACACACACACACACACACACACACACACACACACACACACACACACACACACACACACACACACACACACACACACACACACACACACACACACACACACACACACACACACACCTCCCCTGTTATTGCATTTCTGACAACCAACAACACTAAAGCGCTTATTGAAATTGTCTGCGCTCGTACCAATTTACACACCACACTGCACAGATCTTGTACTTGTGTGCCTATAAGGCACAGAGGATGTTTGGAAAGAGAGAAATTGGTGTGTGATTTATGCAGATACACAAACACAGAGGGAAACAGCTGCATCTTAACACAACGCGGCAACGAGAAACGCACGCACAAAAATACACACACGGATACCCATATACAAATGGGCACAAGTACACATATACGCAGCTGTCAGCAAACAAGCACACACACACACTTTAATAGTAACAAGTATGCATGTTGCCACACAAATACACCCACACACCCTCGTAAACAAACAAAAAATACACACACAAATTGATATTCTTGCAAACACACACACACACACACACGCTTTCTCTGGGTCTCAAGACAGCGAGAGGAGCCGAAGCCCACTTCCTATCGCATGACTCAGACTGCCATATGCTGCTGCAGGGCCTATTGTACAGAGGAGATGAAGAGGGAGGAGGAGGAGGACGAGGAGGAGGAGGAGGAGATGGTGGTGGTGGGGATTTGACGGCGGAGGACAAGAGGAGGAGGAGGCGCTGGGCAAGTTTCACAGATACAACAAAAGACGGGGAGGAGGATTGAGGGGGGGGGAGAACAAGAGCAAAAGCAAAGAGGCTAGAGGAGGAGGAGGCGACTGATAGGAGAAACAAGAGGAAGACGACAGGAGGATGGGGGGGGAGACAATTAAAGAAGAGCGGAGGAAGGAGAGGAGGAGAGGTGGGTTTAATGAAGTGAAGACATTTTACTATTCAAACGGCAGATAAAGAGGCATTAAATACACAAACTACATCCAGAAGATCTACACTCCAGTGTTTACAGAAAACCCAGAAGCACATGTCCTCTGGTGTTCAGCGTTTCATTCAGTGGTTCATCCATTGAGAAGGGCAATCATGGCTCCAGTTGCCACGGTGACTCATAGCTTGTACAATCATTAGTCCATCCATGAGTCACGCACACACACACACACACACACACACACACTCTGTATCACACCACGCAACTGTAAACAGATTATCCCACCTCACACACACATGAGGCCGTCTCATCACTGTTTGGTTCTAATTCTTTTTTCATTAGAATGTCATCCAGTGTTAGTTAGAGCCAGACGTTCGCTGACCCACAGTTATCACCTTTTCCTGTGGATTGATCTGAAATGCACTGTGCTCTCTTCTAAAAGCCAGCGATCGGGGAATCAGAACCCTGTTACTCGCCCCCGGCCCGTACCTTTACAAACAGGAGGGTGTGTGTGTGACCTATACCGTAGTTGTTTGGGAAGAGAGAGGGTTGTGTCTGTGTTAAAAGGGTGATGACAACTCCTTTACACCAGTATTAGTGGGAATATGGATTTTTTTTTAAATGCGGTTAAAGATGCAAAAAATTGACTCATTTCTCAAAATAGAGTTGTTTTTTTCTTTTCCTGGTGTGTCCGGGGATAAAGTGCACTCTCACCTCAACTTAGCGCATTCACCTTGGTGTCAAGTTTCCATCGATGCCGACTGGAGCCGATAAAAAGCTCTGTCTACTGCAGATTCTGACCCGGGAGTGAATGCTGATTGTTACCATTCACTTTGTCGACAACAACCAGATGAAAGCAGGTGCTGGTGAGTTTTTTTAGACATTTGAGTCTTGTGGAAAGAACGTGGTTGGCTCAGGGTCCATCATATGAGGCCGTATTATTCTGTCCGGGGCTTAAGTAGAAAATCTGATATTCATGTCATGCATCTTGATCATGAATTCCAGTAAACTCCAGTATTGTGTAAATTACTGGAATATGTTAGGAATTTGTTATGCTGCCCTTAGGTAGTTTGATGGGATTTAATCAAATCCAGTGCTGAATTCCTTATCAAATCTAATTGTGTTTTCCTGTCAACATTTCCATGAAACCGAAGTCATTAAAAGAGTGAGTTTAGATCTGTGACCTACATAAACAGGCCACAGTTTTTAGGTCTAATTAATGTCCACAACCTTTAGCTTGAAGAGAGACACAGTGATGTTTGTCGTACGTGTGCTGGCAATAAGTCTTTCTGTGGTGTTTGGTCCTCAGAGACCTACCTGGTCTATCTCCATGAGCTTGGGGAAGGCCCCCGGCCACTCAATGGCCACCTTCACGATGTCTGCCGGCGGCGGCATGGCTGCCGGGAGGGGTGGGGGGAGGCGGTGTACGTCTCGCTGCCTCACACCTCTGTCACCACCACTGGAGGAGGCTCATCCAAACCTGCAGGACAGGAGTGAAGGGGAAAGGAGGATGGACACAGGAATGAAAGGGGGAACAGGGGGAGAAAAATGGACCAGACATTAGTAAAGATCTGGGTCTTTGCTTCCTCTAAACATTTTAAGAATATTATTCAAGACTAAAGAGAAAAGGTGAAAACGGGGCAGAGCCGAGTTCTGCACAGCTCTCGGGGGGGGCGGCTACTAAACTACTGATAACTCCAGCAGAAACTAAAGTGAGCAACTCAAACCAATTATTCACCCTCTTATATCATTTAAGGGTTAAGAGGAAATGAGTCAACCTACTTAAACTGGTTTACTGTTATTTATAGAGATGTACTCTCTGCACTCATTTATTTTCGCACCTCAAAAATATCTGAGGTCAGGCTACAATGCCAAATGTCTGTATAACCACAGCAATCGCCCACAGCTTAAACACTCTCTCCTGTTGACCTTAAAAACTTAGCTCTTCATGCAAATTCCAGCGAACACCACTTATACCAGCTCAAGTGGAGATACTGTTTATTTTTGGTATTTGTTCACGGAGATCCATTTTATTTGCAGCCGTTGCCCAAATTTAATTTGCAGTTGTTGACACGCAGAGCAGTGGCACGTGCTGCTGGGCCAGATAATTCAATAACTTGATTCAAATTGAAGATTATCTGCTAATGAGGTCACAGCAGGTAAGTGGGTTGATGGAAAGTCATTATGTTTTTAAGAATGTACGCTGCTCAGTCGGGTTCAGTCATTTAAATGCAGTCGCAAGTCACACAAATCACCCAGCAGCGTCTTCCTACAACTTCAACAGAACAGACGCCCCGGTACAAAGTCGTTTTTCGTACGAGTTGTGACATTTGAACACACAAAGCAGCTCTTTCTCATTCATGAGTTGTAGCAGCACTTATGTCACAATAGCAGGTGAGCATGCACGATACAGCAGCAGAAGCTTTAGCCGTCAGTCCAGAGAATTTCCCTCCATCTGGTGGAATAAAGCGGCATTCCACAAAGATTTACACATTAAGGTCGGTTTATCCGTCACGAGGAACACAAACATCCATCGAAACACAAACTTTGAATCTGGAATATTTTAATCTGATCTGAGGAAATCGGTCAATGACATCAGCCTGGTATTTATGGCTTTAATTTGGAGACAAACTACTGTGTGTGCCTCCTAAGGTCTAAGGTCTTTTAACTTTTTCTTTACTTCTTGTCTTTGAGGTTTTGTATTCTTGTTTATTTGTTGTCTTCATGAAGAATGGCTGTTTTAAAAGGTGCTATATATATATATTAAGGTATTATTATTATTATTATACCCAGGCCCAGAAATTAAGCACTAATATCAAAGCACTAATTTGATTTTATAGTCACAGTTTTCCCTATGAAGTTTAATATTTGAACAAGTTGGACATCCACTGTCCTTTATCCAGAAAAAAAAAATTTGAACCAGGAAAAGTTGAATAGATGCTACATCTAACAGAGCACATCAACAAAATAAAAAATAATCACAACCCTGAGCATCTAAAGCTGTCATTTTCTATTTCTATTACTGAGATAAACACAACTGAAGCACGCAAAAAGACCCTGAATCTGTATTTGCAAACACATGCACCGTGGTTCACGAAGAGAGCAACAAAATCTGTAGCACTCAAGCCTCTTTCATGTGAACACACACACGCACACACATGTAACTACACTGAACTGAGCTCGTAATCCTGGGCGGCTCCTCCCCGGCTCAGGTCCCTGTGCAGAGGACTCCTGAGAGAGCCCATGATATCTGACAGAGGAACAGGCAGCTGGATTGACCTGAAACCTTGTGGCTTTCTGAGATAAGCCAGCTGGACGTGATGAGCAAAAACGTACCGAATCAGAGTTACTCTAACCCACACAGGGGGGTATCTGGTTAAAGGCACCTTTCTGTGCCTGCAGGGGTCTAATGAAACCCACCACTGCACAGTTATGAAATAGAAAATATAGCATTGATGCCCCTGAAACTTACTCAGGGAGGCTTCAATAATTTACCATTCCAGCCTGTCTAGAAATCTTGGATCATCTTAATTCCTGGTGAAGAAGCCTGTTTACATATTTATTCTCAATCCATAATGCAACAACACCGGCTAAGACTAATTCCTGGGGGACAAGTACTGAGGAAAGAAAATGTGTGTCGATATATGCAGCATGTAGAGAGAGTAGTGAGTAATTGAATGTGTTTGTGTGTGTGTGTGGACAAACTGTGTGCAGACATAGTTACTGTGTGATTGTTTTAGATGAACAGGTATTAAGTTGATGATACTGTCGTATATATAATGAGAATAGCCTGGCGTTGTATGTGTGTGTGAGTGTGTGAGTGTGAGTCAACCCATAATAATCCACCTAGCATTTATTCAAGGGCCCGTTGCCATGGCAGCCGCTGCATCAAAAGCGGGAGAGGTGGATGCATCCCTCTGTCTCTCTCTCTCCCTCTCTCTCTCCCTCCTAAGTGCGTGTCATAGTCAAGTCACGTTTGTCACAACTCCACAAAAATGACTCAATCCAACCCTCTGCTTTGAATTTCAATAGTGAAACATGAACGAGTGTGTTCATTGAGGATTATAGTGCTTTAGTAACATATGTTAAATACTTTCTGAGGCAATTCAGTGCATCTCTGTGCCCCCCCCCCCCCCCCCTCTGTAACCTCACACAGAGGGGGAGGAAAAGCTCATGGTGGTGAATGAGATGTGGCGAAAACACTAAGGCAGATAAACAAAGCTACATGAGCACAATCCTGCAAACATTACAATTAATGAAACAAACGTGTATCGTTTAAAGAATAACAGCAGCAGCATCCTGTTTAATCCCTGTTGGGATAATAATGAGCCTCACAAACACAGCCCTTATAATAGTAATCTACTCTGTACACAGATTTGAATCCTCCAGCTACAGCTGTACACAAAGATGGACGACGCGTCTTCATTTCCTCCCACTATCCAGAAATCCAGCCGTATGCTGCCATCGCGTGTGATTAGAACCGGAGCAGAGTCTGAGCAGCATCATATCATAAGAGGAAGCCACAGTAGCGAAGTCCTGTCAATACATACCCTTGACCAATCAAGAGTCACGTCACTTCATCTTTATAGCCTCAAATAACTTATTGCAACCAAACTTACGTAAGAATCTGCTTGATAAGAACTAGATTAAATGATGAAAAACACTTTGACTTTTTAGTACAACCCACTAACATGGAGGAGATGGGATTTATGACCTATACTTAACCCAGCCACACGGTGTTGTTTGCTGGTCACAATTCTTTAAAGAAACAATTTAAGGATCCTGTTGTCATTGATTTGGAAAATATAGAAATATAGGCAAATATATCATTTTTGAATTGATCAAATTCTTAATTAAAATTGACGTCCCAACTTCGGACTGGTTCAACTGGTTTAGTTTTTGTGCACAGAAACAGTTTCCCTGCCACCGACGGATTATTCCTAACATTTCAGACGACTTACTTTCACTATTATCTCTAAATAATGTGATTCTGATCATCTGACAGAACCAATTTGCTTTATATATCTGTCTAATGGCTTGTTTTTCTGGCCCAGTCTGTTTTTGTGATTAGCGATGCTTCAATATTCCCGTATCTCAGTAATTCATTTGGTGAAAACAATGCAGACAGAGAGAAGCAGAAAATAACGACACAAATTGAGATAAATATAAATGATCCCTTACAATGGAGAGAGGAAAGTTAATCTGTGTGTGAAGTCACAGTCCTTTTGAATAAGGGTTTGGGTTTTCCAGTAACGACAGTGTGTGTGTGTCTGTGTGTCTGTGTGTCTGTGTGTGTGTGTGTGTGTGTATTCCGAGCACCTTGTCATCATCTTCTGAGAACTATATGACTCAGAGATGGACGGCCTTGAAGCTTATTGATTGGACTGAGACACACACACACGCACACGCACACACACACCACCGTAAATCCCTTGAAAATGGTCTCAACCGTAATTGAGAGACACAGCGGTTTAACACACCGCCATGAGCAGCACCCATTGGATCAACATGTTTTTCCTGCAGTGGACACACACTTGCAACAGCCGACTTTCTCAGGCGTGTGTTTGTCTCCATGTATCCTCCCCATGTCGTCAGTGAGTGTTTACTACGGCCTGCGTATCAATCTGTTGCTCTGGCATCTCCTCGCAGCCTCCTCACACTGTAAATGGAACCTTGTTATCGAGCTCGCTGCTGTCAGAACTCATCACACCAGAGCAGGTGATTTGCTGCAACATGGTTCAGTGCGAGCGCGAGTGAGCGCTGGGTTTATTTCTCCCTCTGCCAGAGGGTTAAACAGGCCAACGGGACACAGAACTCACTCCATCTCTTTCTTTTTCCAGGAGAACGCTCCAGTCAGTTTGTCAGGATGGGACCTCGCTTCCTTCCTCTCCTCCTTCACGCATGCATTTATTTTATCTGACATCTTCAGCTTCCCCTCTACTAAGTGTTTTTCTCCACAGAACAAATTATCTTTTCCGGATTATGATGAAAAAGAACATCAACCAGTTGCTCCACACCATGTCCAATCATTGGTTTAACAGGCATTTAAAATCCGGCTGCTGGCGTGATTGCACTTTTTACGCTTTACGCAATAACACGTTGCCAAAACCATCAAACCACTCGTTTAACTGGATCTAGTGGATCAGCAAGGTTGTAATTGTTCAATGTGTCTTCAAACACCTGCCGTAACCAGAGAGCGATGTGCCGCTGCAGGGATTAGTTTTAGTTACAGTAGCCCATCATTCTAACAGATTAACTGCAAAAGAGTGTACATAAACTAAATCTCATGTTACGCTCAGGAACCTGCGACCTGATCCGCTGCCAGAGGTCGAAAGCCAAGAACAAAAACATCAATAAACAGGGGAGAGGGGGAAAGAGGAGAGGAAACACAGAGTGGGGGGAGGGAGGGGGAGAGAAGTCCTGTGATTTGTTGGGCAGCAGAAGAAGAAGAGTGCTGGGTTTCACCTCAATAATTCATGATGAGCAATCTGAGGGTCACATCATCTGTGGAGGGAGAAGGGAGGAGGGGGGAAGAAACCCAGGTGATGCAGTGATGAAGGTGAGAAATGAAAGAGGAAGGTTGTGAAGAAGGTTAAAGTGAAATAATGACCAGAGAGGTAGACTAAAGTAAAAGGTTATGTGATGAAGGAAAAGTATAATGAAGAGGGCGGCACTGTGGAACAGTGGTTTGCCCTCACAGCAAGAATGTTCTAGGTATGAATCTGAGTTCATTTCCATGTGGGATTTTCATTTACGCTGTCTTCCTCATGGACTCACACGTATGTGTTGGATGCATCAACGGAAACACTGCTCATTAATTTTGATTGGGACGAAAGCATCAATCGCACCATGTCCGAATCACGTTGATATGCGGAGCCAGAGGCAGCTGGCTAACCTGGTGGGTGTTCATGTGGTTGTGGATTTTATTTCCCATTTACTCTTCTCCAGTTTGAAATCCAAGCGGCGAGCACGGCCACTGTCAGGCGCTGACGCAACACAAACGTGCAAGCACAACGAAAGTCCAAAACTGGAATCTCTCACTTGACCACGAAGGTGTGAATGTGATATGTCTCTTTGTGTTGGCCCTGCGACACGCTGGCCTGTCACCCAATGTCTGCTGGGATTGGCTCCTGCCCCCTCACAAAGTTGAAAGAATATAAACGACACGGATAAGGACGGATAATGAGGAGGAAAACAGTTTGAGACATATGAGGGGGGGGGACGAAGATAAAAGAGCAAAATAAAACATGCAAGAGGATAGAAAAAAAGAGAGAGTGTTGGAAGTTAGATGAAGAACGACTTTTCCAGAGCTATACATGTAAGTAATAAGCAAGTAATGGTTGGAGAAAATAAATCAAATCATTATTTTCTACACCTGCACCCTTCATATAATATATAATTTATTTCCAGATGTTAATTGATCTATCAACACCACCTTCTAATGGGAACCTCTCGAAAATAATTTGTATTGTAACACAATGATGTCTATTTGCTTTTTTTCAAAAGGATTTTTTACACTTTGATGTTCTTTTAATTAAAACTATAGCTTATAGAGCCGTAGAGAGGAGGATGGGGGGAGACAAACAGACTTAGAGCATGAATATCAAGGGGAACGTGATCTAAACTAAAGTGCAGCCTCTCCCACTCTGCTCCTCCTGGGACCTTTTAGCAGGAACCCTGATGGTGGGAGAGAACATGAGGCAGCAGTTTCTTACAATGTCAACCCTGATGAACCTCAGGCTTATAAAGGAAAGTCTTTGTTGGCACATTCCCTAAATTGTCTGTGTTTAAATTTTAGGAGATGACCTCAGGCATTTGCATTTAATTGCCACTTCATTTGAAGCAGTCTGCCTGGCCTGAAACGTACAACACAGTTCAGACACTGGGATCCTCCAGAACCGCTCCACCCGTCGATTACATGATGAAATCTCTCATTTAACTCACGTCTAACTAAAACTAAAGCAGTTTAATACAAATATCCTGCCATAGATCCTGCCTTGAAGGACTATAATGGAATATAAAAATCATAAACTAGTTTTTATTAGTGTATAATGGCATGAAAATTATACATACAATAATACTACGTTTTCCAGTGATATCTGTTTTTTCAAACTAAGGTCTTTTTTTCCAATAAAGCATTTTTGGCTCAGTATCAGGTTTAACCCCGTCCATACTAACACGCCTGAAAATGCACATCATGTGACCTCTCATGTACACTGGGTACGCACAAGCCCATCTACACAAGAGTTGCTGGAATAATATCTTGTCTCCTACGCACATAAGCAGCTGCATTATTTTAAAATGCCGATTTTAAGTGCACAACATTTGTAAACAGGGTCAGCAAAGCTTGTAATTGATTCTCCATGCTGCGTTATACACTGGTGGGTAAGCGATAGAAGCCTGATGAATCAGTGAAATTGTGACCGAAACGGTTGAGAGTGTTTCCATCATCGTGTCCAAACCTCTCAGTTTCTACCCGGCCAAACTAAATCAAACCCTGGAGTTCTCAAACTAAAACGAGGACAGGAGCATTTTGTGGGTGGACACAGGTTTATCTGAAGCTGAGTTGGTGCATTTTCAAATTAAATGTAGCAGTGTGGATGTAGCAGAATCCCAGTGTTTTCATATCCTTAGAATAAGCTTCTGCAGTAGCCCAGAACATGCAAACTTAACACCGGCTCTTCAGTGGGTCTAATGGTTTTTTACAAAGTAGGTTCTCCTATACTACGGGTATAATAGAATAATATTTTAACAGTACTTAGTCAGTTTTCTCATTAGATGGAGGGATACTAAATAAGAACTCTAATGTCAACAAATCACGAAGACTACAAAAATATTATTTATACAAATGTGCATCTTCGGTATTAGTTTGCAATATGCAACTTCACAGCTAGATGCCACTTTTTGTCAGGGTCATTTCACAAATGGAAGTGCAGAAATCTGAGAGCATAAGTTCCCTGAGCAAACAGAAGACCAGCCTGAGTGAACTCAAACCGAAGCACAGGTTGCTCATCCCGAGACAAACCATTTTTAACAGGAAATCTGACTATTTGAGAGAAACAGCACGGTTTTGAGGGAAAGCACAACAACACCTCAAAGTGAAATCCTCCTAAAATGATAAACGTGCTCTTGAATAAAAATAGGAGAGAAACTCCATACCTATATAGGCATATATGCAGACATCTGCGTGTGGGTGTGTCTGTATTAACCTATGCACGGGGTGAATTTCAAAAGGAGCCTTTCTGGCTCTTCACCCGATGCCTCTACAAAGGGCCCCGCCTTGCCACGGGGGCCCTGGTATGTGTAAGAGAGTGCGTGTGAATCTGTGTGTGTGTGATCCTTTATCTGAGAGCTGAGACAAAAGACCACTGACAGGGTGCAGAGAACCACAAGTTATTGTTGCTCAGAGCGTGACGCCTTAACACACACACACAGACACACGAGCCACAAGGAGGTCATGTTACAGCCTAGAGGAGAGGTGTGTGTAAGACAGAGATGCACAGACCTCACACAGTCTCTAAGAAGTCCAGATAGAACAGTGGTTCGCACAATCCCTTTTATTCAATATTATTTAATCATCACGATCCAAAACTCAATAGTGGATGTAACAATACTTTTTTGATCCAGGAATTTCTGTTCCACTTTCTTTAACATTGTGAGATCAGGTGTTTTTAATAATTTTCCTTAATCTCTTGGAGAATAAACTGACCCGTTTAGAGGACTGATATTTGTGTGTCTGTGCAATTTGATACAGATTGTAACAAAAATCAGGATCTGGATTCACAAGGGGACTGTGGGGCCGTGGTGGAGGTATGTGCTCCACTGAGTATCGTTCTAGTTCAATATTAACTTCTATCTTATCACAAGGTTTGTTACTCAATTTTGAAAGTGCAGAAGTATCTACAAGGTGCACAAGTGCTGCTCATAGAGAATAATAACACAAAAAACACACCAGAGTGTCAAGACAAAAAACAAAAAGGCAGAAGCAGAGGATGAAAATGCTTGTGTTATGCCCAGTTCCCCAACACACGCACACACACACACACACACAAACACACACAGACACAGATGCACACACAGGAAACTGCTGGCTCGAAGACAAAGGGCTGACAAAACAGCTACAAATAAAAGGAGGAAGACAAAAGGAAAAGGGGGAAGGCTGAGGTCAGGGTTTAGAAATATGTCTTCTGCACTCAACCATGGCAGGAACTCCAAGAGCCTCAAGATGCAACAATATTCACAATAACAAGAAAGAAACACAAGATCATAGACTGGAATCACAAAGCACCAGATACTTTTCATGAACTCAGTACGGCACCTCCTAAAGTTGCGAGTTCTCTCTGCGTGATTCATGCTGGGCCGCTCAGCAGGCCTCTCTCTCTCTGTGACAAAGCCGCCCTAGTTCTCGCTGCACCTCTGTAACCAGGATATCCTGTCAAACGTTGACACCAGCGGATGGTGACATGTCTCTACATCAGCAGACATCCGACCCCCAGCACAGGCGTGAGCCCTTTAGAAGCACATGTACAGGGGAATCTACTATTTGTGTGTCCTTGCATCAGAATCTGCACACACAGGAAAACGGGTGAAGCATAGAGCTACGGCAAATTGCAGAACAAGGCAAAAGCCTGAGCCTAAAGAGTGAGTTACAAGCAGAGCAAGCCAGCAATTTGTGGTGAATAAGTGAGTCAGGAACGTATAGAGGCACTTGGATGGCATTCTGCAAAACGTTAGGAGACAAGGACACGAGAAAACCCCCACAAAAGCAGACACTCGCCAGAGGAAGAAAAAAAAACGAGGCAAAGTTAGGGCTACAGGCGCACAGCTAATCCATAATGTGGATTGTGAAAGAACCTTCATACTGCCAAGTAATTACTTTCCAACATAGCCGATTTATCAGCTGTGTAAGTATGCGCTCTTTATCCTTTTCAGAATCCTAAACTACTGACACCACATTTCCATCCCATCAGAACCACGAGGCCACAACGCTGGAGTGTCTTAAAAACATACATCCTCGCGACGGCATTTCCATTCTTTTCTGGTTAAATACGGAAAAAAAAAATCAGTCCAGTGTCGAGTCAGCCAAGAAGCATGTAGAGTATAAAACAAGACGTGTGTTACTCCAGGCTGCAAACATCGAACCACAATGTGACTGCCCACTGGTGACACAGAGGAGGCAGGAGAGTGCACGGAGCCTCACCCTGAGGCCTGCTGCATCCTGTGGGGCACGAAGTGAGAGTAACACAAAGAAGTGAGGACTCACCCGAAGAACTTGTGTTTTCTCTCGCAATCAATGAGTTTCTCGCGCCGATATCTTTCTTGACCTCTCAAGTTTAGTCTGACTGTAGGTGGAATCTCCTCAGCATCATAAGCTACAGACAAATGCCTCGCGACTGTCAGTGCACCGTCTCGCCTCAGGCAAAACAACGACCAAGAGAGTGCCGAGAGAGACAGGCTGAAGGAGGAAGTAGGCGTTTGTCGAGAAAAGAGGAAACGGGTCTACGAGTGAGAAGGAAGCGGCAAAATTCAAAGCGAAGACGACAAGTGAGCGGGAAGACGTGGCTGGAGTCTAAGGTTTAAGGTAAAGATGTGAAGAAAGATAAAGCAAACAAATCAACGCTGTGAATGAAAACATAATTGGCAGTTATATCTCATATGGGGTCTACGTTCTCCACCTTCTGAAATCAGTCCTACAGCCGATTTCACACATTTGTTTTCTGAAAATGTTAGGAAAATGTGCTCTGGACATTTTAAGGAGTTTGCTTTTCATATATGATGAACAGATGAAGAAGATTGACGTGTTCCGCAACATTCAGGCGACAGCATCTGGGTAGAGCACGCAGGAGGGAGGACATGACGCATGATTTACGCTGTGGAGGTAACAGTCTTTTGTGTTTACAGCACATCTGAAATCTCCTTGTCGTTTCCAAGTTGACATCTTCATCATGTGTGACACCTCTTTTCCATCCTGAGAACTTTTTATTCTTCCAACGTCTCATCCATCACCTGATAGAAATATCATCAAAATGCCCACTCGCTCTCTGTGAATTCTCCAGACATGTTGTTGCTGTGCTCTTAAATGGGCTTACTCAAAAATGTGGAGTTAGTCGAGAAAAACGGACACTACCATTTGCACATAGAGTCCCTCTAGTCCCCAGATTTCAGTTAAAGTATTAAGACAGAAGGTTGGAATCAATCTCCTCAAAAGAACGAAAGTAAACAAAAAAAGACTGCTACTGCGCTTTAGAAATGCATGTGGGAGGATTTTATTTAGAGCTTCTCTCACTGTTTCTTTCTAATTTCAATCATTACGCTAATCACCCCTTGGCTGCTGCAGCCTCAGATTCGCTGGACAGTGTCGTCTCAGTCGTGCAATCCATAATTGGATTTCCCAAAAATGTTAAACTCCTGATTTAATGATTTACAGTGAAAATAATTCAACCCGTGTGTCACGCCCGGGCCACAATGGTAGCGTGTGCAGTGCGTGACTGCTGTAACGCTGATCTGCTGCGTCTCGCGAGCGTCTGTTGTTTACACAGGGAGCGTGTGTCAGCTGCATATTTGCTGCAGAGCTGCTCCAGGTTCCTCGTATGACGACTGCTTTTAATTGAATGAAAGCAGGTCTACGCACTCAAGTGAATGCCAGCACACTACAGGATAAAGACGTTTTACGTCCTGTCCTGCAATAAACACAATTACAACAAAAAAAACTTGTTAAAAGAAATTAATTGGATTCAGTCAACAGAAACGCTAGAGTGCTTTTACTTTGAAGCATTTACAGGAAGAGTTGCAAATATTGATGTTCCGTGCGGCACGCAGAGAAAATGGGCACAACTCAGTGTGGCGGCTCTAACCTGATAACATGGGCGCAGCAATAAAAAGAAAGATTATGCATTTTGCACATTGGACCCTGTCGCAGCCAGTGAGGCCCGAGCGATAGTCAGTGTGCCACACGAGTCAGAGCAGACGAAGCTCCAAGACATCCAGCCAAGTAAGTGCTACAGGGAGGACTTCTTCAAGAATACACACATTAACCTGACGTTTTGTCACTACCACAGACAAGCTAGACTCAGTGACGCATGTAATACTGTCGTCTGAAGGTGATTACCACTTTCACTTCCACCTCTATACCGCCACACAGTCACTGCTGATGCAACAAATCTAGGAGTGTACAACAAGCACCGGCAGAGTGACTCACATGATTTTTGCTGTCAAAAAAAAAAGGAAAGAAAGTAGAGCACTGATCATGACCTAAGAGGCTAAAGGCCCAGATGAGACGCTTACTCGTTGGAGCAGGGCGATGACATCTTCGTTTCAGAGTCTGAGAGTCTCCAAGTGCAGTGTCACACAAAAACAGATGTTTACTCCACCCAGGCTGAGGTCAACTCTGCCTCATACGAGCCTCATAAACCAAACGTCCCAGACTTTTAGTTCCGACTCAGAGTCCCAGAGGGCCTCAGAAAAACAAGTAACCAAGTAACGCAAACACTTCAAGGCAGCAATACCAGTGTAAAGTAAACAAGCAAAGAGAAACATATCATAATATCATATCCCTAATGAGTCGTTGAATGTTAGAGAAAGACGACCGTGAGGCAAGATGCTCACTGAAACCTGAATGCAACTGAGAGCTGAGGAAGAGAAAAAGTTTAGAGGACCTGTATCACTAATGCAGTGGTTCTCAAATGGGGGTACGCGTACCACTGGGGGTACTTGAAAGTACTCCAAGGGTACGCAAGATTCTCTTTAAATATATTTTAATTAGCATTCATTCAAAAATCCTTTACAAATTTTTATTTAATAAATATTCAATCAAATATAAGACTAAGTTCATCAATTGAATTTTATACTCAGTAGAATATTCAATTTCATTATCCTAAATACCCAGAGTCTCCCCCATTCCGATGGTTTGACCCAACCTGGCACATGCCACCTGTCATCACCTGTCATCACTGCCGCCTTGAAAACCCAAACAATGGAGTCGTGGTTGAAGCGTCGCAGCAATGCCGCTGAAAACACGGAGGGACAAGTGCCAAAGAAGGCGAAACCAGAGCCGGCAAAATTCCATCAATATTCAGAAGAATATGTTTTAATGGGATTTACGTCCACGAGTTGAACCCACCGAAGGGTTTGTGTTTTTTCTGTGGGGAGAGATTAGCACATCATCAATGGCATCTCAAGACCAAACATGCAATTCACGTTGGTAAGCCACCTGAGATTTTTACAAAATTGAACGAACTGAATATGTCTCTGCAGGGCAAGGACTTCAGAATTTTAAACCTGTATGACAAGGTGGGTGGCTTCCTGAAGAAAGCAGAGCTGTGGAGAAGGGCCTCTGCAAAGGGGGATTTCACCTGCTTTCCACAGGTGGATAATTGGATAAGGATGTGGACAGAGCTCCAGTCAAGTCGGTCATAATGGGCCATTTGACCAACTTGATTCAAGATTTTCATTTCTTCTTTCCTGACATGGAGGAGAAATCTGCACAGCTGGATTGGGTGAGAAACCCATTTCTCTTGTCTGTAGCAAACGGAAGCAAGCTACCGATCACTTATCAGGAAAAGCTCCTGGAAGTGTCATCTGACCGTGACCTCCAGATGAAGTTTGCCACATCCACACTTGCCCAGTTTTGTGTGTGTGTGAAGCAGGAGCACCCTGACCTTGGACAAAAAGCTTTGGAGCAGCTACTAACCTTTGCCTCAACATATTTATGTGAGGCCTCCTTCTCTGCAATGACTGTTATCAAAACAAAGCAAAGAAACAGACTGTGCCTGGAGAAGAGCTTGACCACAGCAGTTGCTTCCCTGCCACCAAGACTGATCAAGATCCTCAGTGAAGCACAAGCACAAGTTTCTCACTGAAATATAAATGCATAAGCAAAGAGGGTGCTTTAAGTTGTAAATAATTTGTATGTGCACAAATCGTTATTTATAATTGAGATAATAATTTTTTTGTGAAGAAGTGTTTCAAATTAAGTTCGTAAGTTCAGTTTGAGAACATGTCTTTGTTATGATCACGAAAGAGGGCACTTTAAGTTGATAATTATTTTTATGTGCACAAATCTCTATTTATAATTGAGATAATTAATTCTTTCTTTGGTTATATTGATATCTTTTTATCTCCAAATTGTTCAAAAGAGACCACTACAAAGGAGAAATGTTATGCCCTTTGATGAAGTTGTAATTTGAAAGTTTCTAGTTACAAAGTTTTTTTCAAAGCGGGTACATCACTGAAAAAAAGGTTGAGAACCTGTAATTTAGATCATAGACAAATCTTGAACCTCTGATAAACTGATCTTTAAAAAAACAACAGTTGACATGTATAAAGGGTTTATTCTTTATGATGTATTAATGTAATTGCTTTTATCAAAGAAAAGTCTTTGCAACCTAAGAAAAGCCTTTGACCGATTAGGCAGGTAGTCGCCACCTGTTAGCTTAGATAGCAGTATATTCCATTATACTATTTGTTGTTGGTTGGAACCTGCCAATACACTCTCTAAGATGGCTAAAACAATAATGGATTCAAACAACAAGAAAAGACCTGATGATGTCAAACTTCTTCGTGTGCCAGCATTATCCAATGCATTCTGCATACTGGACAAACTGGGCTCTGGGAGTTTTGGAATAGTTCAACAGTGCTTAAAGATGGACACTAAGGAGATTGTGGCTCTGAAGTTTGTCTCAAAAGCAGAAGGCCAAAAGGAACTGGATATTCTGGAAAAACTCCGGGAGATCGGTCAAGACAAGAACAACTTTGTCCGGTTCAATGGGCATCACACACACTGTGATCAAATTCTTCTGGAATTTGAAAAGCTGGATAAGACTTTGTTTGATTGGCTTGGAATATCCGGGGAAAAGGGGCGGCCTCTGTCTGAGATTCAGGCAATCACAAAGCAGCTGTTGGTGTCACTCACTGCCCTGAAGAGCCTAGGTCTGGTGCATACAGACATAAAGCCAAACAACGTAATGTTGGTGGATCAACAGCGACAGCCTTCAAAGGTGAAGCTGATTGATTTTGGCATGGCTACTCGGGTCTCCGAATTGAAAACTGGACATAATTTCCAGATTATTGGTTTCAGGGCCCCTGAAGTCATGCTGGGACTTCCTCTGAATGAGGCCATGGATATGTGGGCTCTCGGTTGCATTGTGGCCTACCTGTACCTCGGCACATGTCTGTATAAACTAGGGACTTGCAAATATCAGGCCATGAAGAACTTGGTACAGATAAATGGTCAGCCCAATGACAACCTGCTGAATTCTGGAAGGTACACCAATGTGTTTTTTACAAAGACAAAATATACCAAAAAACAATTGTGGAGCCTGAAGGAACTTTGCTGCTGCAAGGAGTGTGTAGCACCAGGAGGGAAACGCACAAAGCCCTCGCAGAGCAGCAAGGGGAGCCCAGCATCCCCTACGATTCAGAAGCCCGGGCAGTTTGCAAGTCTTGATGACATTGTGGTGACTCGCCCAGGTGTGGCTGAAAATGAGGACACGCAGGCCTTTTTAAGCCTGCTGAAACAGATGTTGCATCTCGATGCAAAAAAAAGAATCGACCCAAGCGAAGCTCTGCGACATCCTTTCTTGAACATGAAGCACTTTCCTAGTGAGTGTGTCTCCAATCCTGACACGCCATCCGCCCCTGGGAGAAGACGAGTTCGCCGATTGGCAGGATGCATTGCAAAGGGCAATAAAACTTGTGTAGTAGGGGTAAAAGAAAGATATGACTCGTCTGCTATCACAAGTAAGGCTGAGGCATCACCTGAAAGGGCAAGAGGTGCGCGTGGTGAGAAATTCTCTTCCACTGACAAACGAGCCAAAGGTGATGCTGAAATTAGCCCCCTAAAGAAGCATATAAAGAACTTTCCCAGTGAGTGTGTCTCCAATCCCGACACGCCATCGGCCCCTAGGAGAGGACGAGTTCGCCCATCGGCAGGATGCAACTCAAAGGTCAATAAAACTTGTGTAGTAGGGGTGAAAAAAATAAACGACTCATCTCCCAACACAAGAAAGGCCCAAGCATCACCTGAAAGGGCAAGAGGTGGTCGTGGTGAGAACATCTCTTGCACTAAAAAAAGAAACAAAGGTGATGCTGAAATTAGCCACAGAAAGAAGATTATGAAGAACTTTCCCAGTGAGTGTGTCTCCAGTCCCGACATGCCATTGGCCCCTAAGAGAAGACGAGTTCGCCCAAAGAAGATGATGAAGAAAGTTATAACATTTTTTAAAGGGCTGTTACCTTGTCGCAAGGTTGATGTTGCCAATTAGACTCATATCTGACCTATAAAATAAACACAGAGCCCACAGTGCATCAAAATGTGTTACTGTCAACAGATATTGGAAATTCTGGATAAATTGATTCCCAATGTTCACTATAATCAATGAAAAATGTTCATATCTCGGTAGATCCCAAGTGAAACATTTCAGAATTTTATATCAGTGACAGAATTGTTTCAAATGTTTTGAAATTTGTTATCATCTCAACATCTTTCAATGAGTTTCTCACTCATGGAGCAATAAAACTTTTTTTAAATATACTACAGGCATCCCTATACTGTCAAGATGAAGTACAGAAATCCACACAATTTTATCTTGATAACCGCATTTGTTTTTTCAGTAGCAATAGTTAGAACCCTACAGACAGCTTTAGTTTGTCACGTTACATCATGAGTGAAGTGAGGTCACCTGGCAGGTACTGTAGGTACTGGAGCGCATTTAATATGGCCCTGAATGGAGCCATCCCTGCCTGGCCCTGACCTGAACACTACTCTACACTCTCAATTAATTTAACTTGAGAATATTGTTATTAGTTTTTGGTGATATATCAGCAGGAACAGGTTGAGGGAATGAGGAGACACACAAAGGAATGTGATGCTTTTATATTTGGAAAATGGCAAGAATCACAACACATACAGCACAAGTTTACATATGAAATTATTTATTATAATTATTTAAAGCAACACCATTCCACTACATATTCTTATATATTTAGATATTTATCTAACATATATTTCTGCTGTTTTTATACATATATACATTTGATATTTTATTGCACTATCCAATCCCTTTACTGGCTATACTAGCCCCATGCACAGACTTAACCACTACATATTCTTATATATATATTTCTGCTGTTTTTATATATATACATTTTATATTTTACTGTACTATCCACTGCAGCAGCACCATAACACTTTCCTACTGGACACTGACACAATCACATCATTGCATTCCATTCCTGTATCTGTAAATTTGTTCTCCGTATGTGATTTATGTATGTATGTCAGTGATGTGTTAAGTGTACAAGCTACTGGATGTGCAAAAATCTCTATTTATAATTGAGATAATTATTTCTTTTTTAATAAGTCTCTGTTTATTTTTATATCTTTTTATTACCAAATTGTTCAAGAGAGACCACTACAAATGAGAAAGGTTTTGCACTTTGATGAAATTGTAATTTGAAAGTTTCTAGTTACAAAGTTTAATAAAACAGCACTGTATTTTACATCTTTTTTTCAACCAAAGATGCTTTGCGCTGGTTAGGGGGTACTTGGCTGAAATATTTTTTTCTAAGGGGGTACATCACTGAAAAAAAGGTTGAGAACCTGTGCTTTAGATCATAGACAAGTCTTGAACCTCTGATGAACTGATCTTTAAAAAAACAACAGTTGACATCTATAAAGGGTTTATTCTTTATGATGTATTAATGTAATCGCTTTTATCAAAGAAAAGTATTTGCAACCTAAGAAAAGCCTTTGACTGATTAGGCAGGTAGTCGCCACCTGTTAGCTTAGATAGCAGTATATTCCATTATACTATTTGTTGTTGGTTGGAACCTGCCAATACACTCTCTAAAATGGCTAAAACAATAATGGATTCAAACAACAAGAAAAGACCTGATGACGTCAAACTTCTTCGTGTGCCAGCATTATCCAATGCATTCTGCATACTGGACAAACTGGGCTCTGGAAGTTTTGGAATAGTTCAACAGTGCTTAAAGATGGACACTAAGGAGATTGTGGCTCTGAAGTTTGTCTCGAAAGCAGAAGGCCAAAAGGAACTGGATATTCTGGAAAAACTCCGGGAGATCGGTCAAGACAAGAACAACTTTGTCCGGTTCAACGGGCATCACACACACTGTGATCAAATTCTTCTGGAATTTGAAAAGCTGGATAAGACTTTGTTTGATTGGCTTGGAATGTCCGGGGGCAAGGGGCGGCCTCTGTCTGAGATTCAAGCAATCACAAAGCAGCTGTTGGTGTCACTCACTGCCCTGAAGAGCCTAGGTCTGGTGCATACAGACATAAAGCCAAACAACGTAATGTTGGTGGATCAACAGCGACAGCCTTCAAAGGTGAAGCTGATTGATTTTGGCATGGCTACTCGGGTCTCCGAATTGAAAACTGGACATAATTTCCAGATTATTGGTTTCAGGGCCCCTGAAGTCATGCTGGGACTTCCTCTGAATGAGGCCATGGATATGTGGGCTCTCGGTTGCATTGTGGCCTACCTGTACCTCGGCACATGTCTGTATAAACTAGGGACTTGCAAATATCAGGCCATGAAGAACTTGGTACAGATAAATGGTCAGCCCAATGACAACCTGCTGAATTCTGGAAGGTACACCAATGTGTTTTTTACAAAGACAAAATATACCAAAAAACAATTGTGGAGCCTGAAGGAACTTTGCTGCTGCAAGGAGTGTGTAGTACCAGGAGGGAAACGCACAAAGCCCTCGCAGAGCAGCAAGGGGAGCCCAGCGTCCCCTACGATTCAGAAGCCCGGGCAGTTTGCCAGTCTTGATGACATTGTGGTGACTCGCCCAGGTGCGGCTGAAAATGAGGACACGCAGGCCTTTTTAAGCCTGCTGAAACAGATGTTGCATCTCGATGCAAAAAAAAGAATCGACCCAAGCGAAGCTCTGCGACATCCTTTCTTGACCATGAAGCACTTTCCTAGTGAGTGTGTCTCCAATCCTGACACGCCATCGGCCCCTGGGAGAAGACGAGTTCGCCGATTGGCAGGATGCATTGCAAAGGGCAATACAACTTGTGTAGTAGGGGTAAAAGAAAGATATGACTCATCTGCTATCACTAGTAAGGCTGAGGCATCACCTGAAAGGGCAAGAGGTGGTCGTGGTGAGAAATTCTCTTCCACTGACAAACGAGCCAAAGGTGATGCTGAAATTAAACCCCAAAAGAAGCATATGAAGAACTTTCCCAGTGAGTGTGTCTCCAATCCCGACACGCCATCGGCCCCTAGGAGAGGACGAGTTCGCCCATCGTCAGGATGCAACTCAAAAGTCAATAAAACTTGTGTAGTAGGGGTGAAAAAAAGAAACGACTCATCTCCCAACACAAGTAAGGCCCAAGCATCACCTGAAAGGGCAAGAGGTGGCCGTGGTGAGAACATCTCTTGCACTAAAAAAAGTACCAAAGGTGATGCTGAAATTAGCCACAGAAAGAAGATTATGAAGAACTTTCCGGGTGAGTGTGTCTCCAGTCCCGACATGCCATCGGCCCCTAAGAGAAGACGAGTTCGCCCAAAGAAGATGATGAAGAAAGTTATAACATTTTTTAAAGGGCTGCTACCTTGTTGCAAAGTTGATGTTGCTGATTAGTCTCATGTCTGATGTAGAGATGTCACGAGAACCGATACTTACGACTCCTTTCGATACTAAAATAACAGAACACCGACGATGCCCATTTTTTTTTAAGCACCGTAAGCACCATGAGCGCCGATGCCAGCTGTTAGCATCGGTGCTGCGCCTCTTCTGGAGCTGCGCGCTGATCTCTGAGCAGCTGAGACCAGAGAAACTCTGTGTTTTCACTGTTTCCACTGATAAGAAGCTGCCAGACAGTCAGTCAGCGGCTGCCTCACGTGAATGAGCTCTGATCTCACTGTGTGAGTCTCTGAGCATGTCAGAGGGGCGGAGCTTTGTTTTGCACAGTTTTTTCACAGTACCTTTTGAAAATATGCCTGGAAGTCTGGAATGTGTCTAGGGACACTAGTTGTTGCACTTTGACAATAAATTGCAATTTATTATGTTGTGCTATGTTCTATTGCACATGATTTGTATGTCTAATGACATTTTTATATTTTTCAAATATTTTAATAAAGTAAAATTCATGTTTCATGTTCAAGTAAATGGTATCTTAGATTTTTTTTTACCGTGGTATCGAAATTGGCATATTATACTGTCAACAGATATTGGAAATTCTGGATAAATTGATTCCCAATGTTCACTATAATCAATGAAAACATTTTCCTATCTCGGTAGATCCCAAGTGAAACATTTCAGAATTTTATATCAGTTACAGATTTGTTTCCGATGTTTTGAAATTTTTCATCATGTCACCATGTTTCAGTGAGTTTCTCACTCATGTAGCAATAACACTTTTTAAAATATTTTACAGGACTCCCTATTCTGTCAGGATGAAGTACAGAAATCCACACAATTTCATCTTGATAACTGCATTTTTTTTTTCAGTAGCAATAGTTAGAACCCTACAGACAGCTTTAGTTTGTCACGTTACATCATGAGTGAAGTGAGGTCACCTGGCAGGTACTGTAGGTACTGCAGCGTATTTAAAATGGGCCTGAATGGAGCCATCCCTGCCTGGCCCTGACTTGAACACTACTCTACACTCTCAATTAATTTAACTTGAGAATATTGCTATTAGTTTTGGTGATATATCAGCAGGAACAGGTTTAGGGGCTGAGTAGACAGAGACAGACATGAAGGCAGTAAACACAGCGAAAATTTGGGAGCGCTGGTAGAGCAAACCCCAAACTGTCATTCTGACATACAGCCCCATCTTTCGCTCTGTGCTGTTGAGGAGGATAAATCCTGGGACCATATACAAGCACATGTATGAAATTATTTTAAGCAACACCATACAACTTCAGCAACAGCGCCCTCTGCAGTCAAACGATATGATTGTTGTGCTCCGTGTCTGAGCGATTATTTTTCCATGTCGACAAAAAACAATGTCTATCAATGTGTTGAGTGGAGCTCTGACTGTGTACGCTCACCCATGATCCCCGGCTTCCTGAACCAGAAGAGCTGCCGTTCAATTCTATTGTCAATATTTAAAAAAATTCCACACTGAATATTGCAGATAAAAGCTGCTATTAGTAACTTCTCACTCGCTTCAGCCAATCTACAGCTCACCATTACTCTTGAACTTGCTGGGACTGATTCTGGCCATTTAAGCCACGACTATCAGTCAGTTACAGTCATCTGACTGAAGGTCGAAACCTACTCACCAAAGTAAGAGCACGGACAGCCATCTGGGGCGAGGAGTGGGAATGAAAGTGGCCCCATTTTATCTCCTGATTCCAAGTCAGTGAATCATCAATCTAATTTCCAGGGGGCTATTTTAAGATTAAAAAGTTGGTTCATGTTGCTTTAAAGAGACACGTCAATGGCTTTACTAGATTTGACAAACTAAAGGTCTTATGATGCTGATATTAATCTGATGACCTTATTTTGCTTCTCTTAGGGACACAGAAGGATGTGTTTGCAAAGAGATTGGTTATAATGTTCAGCTGTTAATGAAGTGTGAAGAGGACTCAAGTGAATCTCATCCGGCTTTGAACTGGCCTGAGTTGGTGTCACCTGCCCAATAGGACATTAGAGGTGAATTCAGATTCAAATGAAGATGAACAATTAGCAGACAATGAATGGTGCTGCTTGTGCAGTTTGCAGACACACACAAACACACACAAAAACACACACAGAGAACAAGTCAGGGACAGAGGATGGAAGGGGAAAAGGATTTAAGTCTGTGAAAGCTGCAGCGTCATACGCTAGAATGAGTCCTTGCTGCACAAAGAAAAATATTTGCGCGAGCTCCAAACAGCTGTCCGTCAGAGCCAACAGCGCTGAGTCAGAGAGTTCAGCGGGGACTCCATGTCAGAGCTTCAATAATCCATCCAAACTGTCTCCGCTCCCCCGAGGACATCCCGAGTGTGTGTACGCCTTAAGCCTGACTGACCCTCAGTGCAGGAGGCTGCACCATGTTCCTCCTTCACTCCCTCTACAGACAACTACCGCCAAAATTCAAAACGTGTATGTCTGGGTACAACACTATTGCACTCCCTTAAAGCAGTGCAACAATTTTGGTCATATACAGACAAAAAGGTGTCATTTGAAATGATATTGCCAAACCCACCAAGCTCCAGACATCGCAACCACAGGACAATGTCTGGGACATTCAGACAAGTGATGGTGTGAAACTGCCAACTGTTAACAGCCAATTTCAAAAAACTAAAATCGAATGAGCGGGTGTTTAGAACAGATTATCAAATCACTTCTGGAAAAGCACATTGCAAGAATGACATGCTCTGTTTACACCGTGTTTGCCATTTGATCGGGTTTTTACAAACTCTAATCAGCGGATCTGAAAAGCATCTTCTCCGGAGCCGAAGATTGTCTGGGCGATAAACTGACTACAGCTGCTTTTCCCGATGTATGTTGTTCCAATCAGAAGCTATTCAGCCTTATAATGCAAGACTGGCTGTGCTGAAGCAACGTTTGAAAGAAAAACAATAGGCATGATCACCGCTGAAACTGAGAAGGATGGAGATTCTCAGATTGACGGGTAAATCACAGAATCGTATATGCTACGTTGATTTAGAGGTAATTGTTTTATTTATAAAAGACATGAAAAATGTAAATGTAAGTAACAGTGTACATAAAAATATATAGGATATAATGTCGGGCGTTGTATACTGTAAAGGTTTAGAGAGACAAAAATGTGGAACCTCAAAAAAAAAACTGAAATATCTATTTGACTCATTCCAACTATTTTTAAATATTAAACTAAAAGTTACCGTAAGTTACGTTTTTGTTATTGAAAAACATTTCTGAACACATATCTGTAAGTGGAGTAGTGCAGATACATTCCCTTCTTAATTCTTCTAAAGCAAGTCTCACCCTACTAACCAATCAGAGAAGGCCTAAGTCAGGGGTGGAAGGTCGCAGCTGTCATCAATAGGTGAACATGCTTCTATTCGACTACTCTCACACCGAGGGGTCAGGCTAATATTAGCTGCTTTAAAATGTGGATTTAGCAGGTTAAGAAGCTGAGACAGAAAAAACATGGAGGGAGCGGAAGTGCTCTCAGGAGAAAAGTGCTTTTGAGTCTCATTCTAGTTTTTAAAATCCTAATCAGGAGATAATCAATCACTGCAACAAAAGCCTGACTAGTCATGAAAACAAAGGTTTTCTGGTGCAGGTCATTCTGGTTTGTACTATTCAAGAGTCAGCTGCGTTTCTGACACTGGCCCACATTACTACTGTGTGCTGGCTCTGGATAAGAAAAAAAAACAAATCCTAATTTGGATTTTGAATAATGTCAGAGGGCGATTGATGTCATTCGGTCGATTAGTGTTTCATAACCCCACCGCTCCAATTTCTTTTCCTAAAACAAGAACTGAAATGTGCACATTCCCACAGTCGGCTTGCAGAGGAGGCTGTAAGTCAAAGATAATTCTGCGCCTCAGGGGATCATCTATTATTCAAAACCACATTCAAATGTATTCCACTTGAAGAGCAGTAACATGCCTTACTTGTAATCATCAAGCTGAGGCGCTTATGATCCATGCATTTCAACGCTCACTCCAGTGGTTTGAGCAGACACCGGAAATATAGGCCATGTTTTTATCTTCCGAACTGCACCTCGTCTCTCTAAACAACGCATCATGTACACCGGTGTATGATCACTCAGAATATCCTGCAAAAAATAAACCAAAACGACCTGCAGCTGGTTGCAATAAGCTACCATTCAGTACTGCCTTTATGAATGTGATTTAAACACAAGCCATTAGCCTGCTGCAGATATACAAAGTTCCAGTATTTCCTACATTGAACAGGACAGATCTCCTACTCATTAGAGTCTAATGAGGAAGTCTGCAGCGGGTATGATTTACTGGTGGGCAACCTGTAATAAAATTATCACGGGTCATATGTGATTAAGAACCAATCCCATGGGCGGATGATCTCCATTGAATTACAGCTCAGAGTCCAGATCATCCTCATCATAATAAACAACAGCACCCCCCCCCCCCCCCCCCATCTATACATGTGCTGGTGGCAAATCATAGAAACAACAGAGATTGAGGGGCCATCGCAAATGAAGCACTGTGAGAACTCAACCGCAGAAATAGTGTAAATGCAAATGTAACGTGACATCATCTCTCCTCTCTATCATCTGCACACAAACAGTTAATAATCAGACTTCTCCGGGGAAATGAAGTCGACTTTCCAGCATCAGTCCTGCGGAGGGGACCACAGAGGCAAAGATAATAGGTACACTAGCTGCTGTAGTCCAAGCAGATTCTTAATTGGACCACTCCTGAGCCCATCTCACTGCAGGAGATTTCAGGCAGAGCTACGCTGTTAATCGGGTCGGAAGCTGCCTTCAGGTTGTGCAGGTATCCTTGAATTATCGTCCTGGAGAGTTAAGGATTCCAAAATCAATAACAACAATAACAATAATAATAAGTACATGCTCAGACAGGCTGATGTGCTGTTGTGTCTTTGATTCTCCCACTTATTTTTTTATAACACACTTAATTGGATATTGAGTGAACCCGAGACAAAAAATGCCATTTCACGTTTACCCATGCTGAGATTTTACTGCTTTAATAACAGTTCATAATAAATTTGGACATTTTATCTTTCGTTTCCTTCGTCTACAGTGATCCATGGTGTTCATTAAATAAACCTCAATGTATATGTCACAGTCAGAGAAGCACCAGCACTTTTTTGCCCCCCCTCTCCCCAAGCCAAGATGGCTAAACCATCTCGCCTCCAAAGCTCACTGATATGTAATTTCTCACAACTCTTTACACCTTGGATTACAGATTAAACAAACAAGATCCAACCTTGGGATGTTTACACTTTTAATACAATGCAGAGCTAAACAGCTGCCAGCCATAGCTTCAGTTTAATCATGCAAATAGTGATGGCAACAAATTTCCCCCCCAAAAATGTTCTTTTAAGTAAACATGATGAGACAGAAAATACTGAATAGATGTGCACAAACACACACAGTGTTAAAAAGTCAGAGAAAACACAACACTGCTCATAAATACAGGTGAAATGTTTTGTGTTTTAAAGCCGGTAGCCATTATCTCATTATCTCGAAATCGTGTCTGATTATGACTGAATTCATTGTGTTTGTTTGTCTGTATTTCCACGTAATTAAAAGGCAGACAAACAAGGTGACACATTGTTCCCATATAAGGTTCATCACTGATCACATCCAACTCATGACATGATATTCTAGGATATCCAAGTGCTTATGACACATTATCTGCTGCATTAAACACACAGTGTGTATATTTTCATCCCGTGCACTTTAGGCTTGTGTATTCAAGAGCATTATGTAAGGTGATGATTGCACATGTTGGTTTTTTTCCCTCCATCGCCCGGCTAACCTGAAACACAATAGGCTACGTGCACCGGTCTCACACACAATCTCCTTTCTCTTTAGATATAAAAATAACATGCAATCCTCCCACGTTACATAACTCTATCAGTCAGCATCAAGGTCTGTAGTGAGAGCTTCACAACAGGAGGCAAAACAATTAGATGTTTACCTTGCAAGCCTTTTTACTGACAATTAGGACAAGTGTGTGTGTGTTTGAGTGCAACGGTGTGAGCTGGGAAATAGTGAGGACCATTTTGAGCGAGGACCTCATGGAGTGAGGACATTTTGGCCGATCGTCCCTTTCCAAAACACCTTCACAAGGCCAGTGGGTTAAAGGGACGGTTAAAACTGGGTCTAGGTGTAGAATTAGATTGGTGTTATTGTAAGAGTAAAGGTGAATTAAAAAGGTGTCTCTGTCCACTTCGGTCCTTGTGATGTAAATGCAGTGGTGTATAAAGTTCTTGAAAGCCATACTTGAGTAAAAGTACAGATATCTTACTTGAAAGTGACTTCGGTAAAAGTAAAAGTCACCCGTCAGAAAAATGACTTGAGTAAAAGTCTTAAATTAGCTCATATTAAATGTACTTAAGTATTAAAAGTATCTGGTGTTGAAATTTACTTAAGTATAAAAAGTAAAAGTACAAGTACCAAATTTAAAAATCTAAAGTGCTTTTTATAGTCTATACAGACAGAAAACTACCAAAAATGTTTCTCCTCAAGATTTATTTCAACTGACTGAAAATTTATAACAATATGCATATAATCTATAATTTTACAAATTTTAAACCCTAGATACTGAGGTTCAAATAGTAATGGACCAGTGCATCTGAACCTCTAGAGAAAACAAAGAATCAACACAACAGAATAAACAAGTGCCTCTTGTGTCTGCCTAAGAACATTAATAAACCACAGTATAACAACTAAAACATTCTGTAAATATCACAAAACCTGGACCTTTCATCAGTAGCAGGAGTGATACCCAATGCCCCACTCTGATAACTCAGTAACCGGAAACAAGTTCTAGGCTAACAAAATAAGATAGTTTCTCTTTTGTTAACAGCTGCACTTTGCTAGTACAAATAAGAAAAACTCACTGGACACAATCTTGTTTTGCTGCCAAATTTCAGACCGAATAATGAAGACTGAGCTGAACCGAGCTCCTGCAGGAGAACCTGGATCATTATAAAGGGAATAAATGGATGGGGAATGTGCTGGTGTTGATTAAGTCCCTCCTCTTTGTACACACATCGCTATTCCTCATTGGATGGTTTAGTGAGGTCCTCGGATCGGCCCCGCCAGAGTCGGAGCGCTGAGAAGACGATCAAACTGGAATCTAGAGGAAGTCAATCTCGTAACAGGGTTCCTGATGGTGAACCTGCAGCGGGATCATGACCGGTACAGCCTGCTTGACCCCGGTCGACCAAGGCAGACCGGGGTCGAATTAGGTTAATTAGGCTGGGTAGGGGTTGGCCTTTGAGTTGCGATTGTTAAAATTAGGATAAGTGGCTCGAGAATACATTATGTCAACGAGTGTCCTTACAAAGCCAGTGTAGCCAGTATGTGAGTGTGACCTTCTGCTCTCAGGCTTCGCAGCCCTGTCGGAAACAGCCAATACAGGTTAAACACCCACTCTCCGCGGTGTATTTATTCCAAACTGACACGTACAGTATATAGGAGGACTAAATTATAGAAATACTGTCTGCTCCAATCTTTCTAAAGTTGATCCAGACCTTGGGAATTTCTGCAGCAGCTGGAAACATTAACATTGCAGGAGCTGCTGGATTCGAGCAATCGGTGAACCGTGTTGTGTGCATGCTGACTTGTGCAATTAGCAAATAAGACATCAGCAGCTATTGTATTGTGGTGAGCAGGCTGAGATCTTTAGGAATAGGGATTTACTGCATAATGAATACAGCCCGGGTTGCTATGAAAGACACGGCACCATCACAAATGTTCCTCCTAAGAAAATGTCTGCACTCTCCATCACGTTTTCACCAGAACGCTTTGGGACCCCAGATTAAATTCTGAGGCTGATAACAGTGGTTTCTAAACCTTAAATTACCTCAGCTTCACAGAGAGGAAAGATGCGGGTAAGGGAGATAAGCATGTCAGCGATGCTATGTGGGCGCTCTGCAGACTCCACAGTGGCTGGTCTGGCTGCAGGCCCGTGGGGTCTTTGGCGTAATCAACTTACATAGCTGGACCGTCGGGAAGAAGCTGGAAAGACGAGCCTGGGTGTTTGAAAGGAGCAGACTGGAGTCGGTACCGCTCATAAACAGTGGCGGCGTATGGATATAATCGTCGTGCGGACAACCATGGAAGCAGTTATTTCGGTGTACATTTACACTGGTAATATGCTGTTTTATAAAGACATTTCTCATAAATCATTATTGAAACATAAAAAGTTAATGACAGGGTTTCAGCTAACAACAGGGAAAACAAGTTACAAGAGGCTCATGTCTGAATCCTTCTCATACAGCAAACTAAACTATAGGAAAAAAGTATTTCTGCCGTGATTCTGATGAAAAGATTGATATATCTTTCATATCTGTTTGTTCACTATTTAGCATGTTAAATCCAATTGATTTAATCCCAACAACAAAAAAACAGAGTGAGACAAGTTGCCAGGCAACCAGTGGAGAGAAAGAAGTCATTGCACCAAACCAAGTAGTCTGACTCATAACCCTTCATAAATACACAACTTGTTCTCTTACACTTTGGTCTATATACGACTTGAGCAGTAAAAAATTCTCGTAATATTGCCACATTGGGAAATATAACTAATTTAATAAACTTTATTTTCTTCAACTTTTTTTATCAAAAGCAAAGTTGAACTTTTTCTGATATCATGAAACATATAACTTTTGCAGGGAAAAAAACGGAGCAACTCAGACAAGTCAAATGAAATGCAACAAAAGCGAGGCTCGTTTCCAAAGACACAACAGTTTTCGATGTAAAGAGACATCAAAGTGTGACTCTTCACAAGCAGCGAGGACTTTTGGGGGAGGAGCGGGGGAGGGCCTGACCAGAGGAACACAGACCCTCCCCTCCATCCCTCCCTCAGATCACTGCAGACAATGATCGGAGCCTCTGGGGCAACGCTGCAAGGAATGAGCCATCCTGGAAAAGTTCACTGGACCCCTTTCTGTCCAGTTTCTGTGTGTGTGTGTGTGAGGGATGGGGGGGGGGCGGGTGTATAGAGGGCATGAGTTGCAACCACACAAAAAGCCTGCCAGACCACGTGAGTGAGGCGGGGTTGAATAGTGCTTTCTGGTTGGTCGGTGGGGAAGTCATGGAAACAGGTCTATAGTTCCATTGTCTGACTCTGACGCCGGTATGCATGTTTGTGTTTGTGTGCGTGTGTGTGTGAGTCGGAGGAGGCGTCGTTGCATCGGTGGGGACCAGCGCAGCATTCTTCATTCACAAGCAGAAGAAGAAAAAAAACGCCTCCATCATAAAGTGACCTTGACTACGCCAGTCGATCACAGAGCGCATCCGAGCATCTCCATCACACCCCCTCTCATTCCAAGTGGGCGCATTTTCAGAGAAGCCAAGCGAGCACATAAACATCAACTGCCTATCGTCTATAAAAACACTGACACAGTTATAAACCGGGGGCTGCCACTGAAAAAGCGAAACAAAACAGACATTACATTATAACCGGTTTCCACATTGTGTAACTAAACAGACCACGTAACTGCAGGGCAAATCAATAACTCTTCTCCTACACAGCAACTGGACAGCCGGGTTTCATCCACCACATGCCCGCTGCCACTCTACCTCACACAAACTCCCGAAACTGAAGTAAAAAAAATAACCCTTACAAAAGCAGCAGTCGGAAAATCCAGTTGCAAAAGAGGAGACCTTGTTTCGAAAATCTATCCTCATTCCCTCAGCCAATCAGTTCAGTCTTGTGACGCTCAACTGAGTTTCAGTTCTACTAAAAGTTTTGCCATATCGAAGAGACAAAAAAAGCCACTTCCTCAAAAGTGCTAAATTTACAGCCGAGACATCAGACGGAAAAGTACCAGAAAAAAGGTTATTATGGAAACGATGGGCACGCAACCACCAGCGGGTACGCTGGCAAAAGACAACAGACATTTAACTGCCTTTTCTATTCTCCTCTGTGGGGCTTCTCATTCATAAAACACAGACAGCGGTTATCGCAACGCAGCTAAACGGATACAACCCCTGAGGGATCTTCCAACGCTCAACTGAATTAGAGTCGTTCGTGAGGAAGATAGTGTTGGTGCACGGCCCCTGTGTGCCAATTGAAAAGCATGGCAGGTGCAGCTGGAAGTCACTTCCACACACACACACACAAGAGCCCAAGAAAAGAGCTGTGCACTCTGCCGACCAAGCATGAGGCGCGTTTAAGTCCCAGAATAAAGCTGCGGCGATTATGCAAGAACAATACTGTAGCTAAAGGCTTAGTTTCACTCGTTTTAGAGAGAAAGGAGAATTTTAGTGGCCCACAGCTTTGGCAGAATGACAGAATATGGTAATCACTCGGAGTGTAAGGCTTCATGTGTTGCGGTGTCTTATTAAACATCCTTCTCTATGAAAATGAACACATGACACATTTGGGTTTAAAAAAATGTAGGGAAATCTCTGTCGTATAAAGTTTACTTGGAGCTTTGGTTCAACTGAGATTAAAACTAGGCATTAATACCACAACTTTCCATGTACAGAGAAAAAACAATAAAGTGCATCCACTGTATGAGTTCTTCCAAGAAAAGAAATTAAACTTTTAATTACACTTTAACTGTGAGGTGTTATAACATGAAGCCCAAGGCACACTTGATGCTCCAGCCGTCACTGATGGTTGTTGCGAGGGCTGTAGCCTCTCGCCCCAACACACACGTCTTAGGACAAAAAATTCTCTACTTGGGATACATATCTGCTTCTGATAGGTCCCCTTTTATTCTGAATCATGCTAAAAGTTGAAGTAATGTAACAAGAAAACAAATTGAGTGGACGACAACCTTAAATTGAACTGAGAGAAAGTTAAACAAACAACACATTTGGTTGTATTTCTAGAGAGAAATGTTTTCGAAACTACTAATGTGTTTATTGAAAAAATATATAATCCATTTGACTTCGATCCACAGTCCATTATGACCTTTTAAACAAAAACGTACACGATACACTGAGCATGTTCATTTCACTGCCCACTGTAAAAGCCATTACGGTTATGAATCTAGTGTTAGTGGGGTTTTAAACTAAAAGGTTAGTGGTACGCGGATGACTCGTCAGCTTTTGTTCAGGCCTGCTTTGTTACATTATAGCAGCTTAACTCGCTCTGTGCAAAGTGCTGGCAGGGCTGCCATGTGCTCCACAGAGTTTAATGGGATTCGAAGGACTGGGCATCGCGGGTCAGGGAACTTCCTTTGCAAAAGAATGCTGAGCCACCAAGACCAGGCTTTTTCCTCTGCTCATTCTTTAGATAAACAAACATAACCAGGGTTTCTTGCAGACCGTTTTCATATCAAGGGAGACGCCTACAGACGTACACACTGGAAGACAGTGTATGTTCTACAAAGTCTTTGTATTTTCCCATGAATCTCTCCGTTTCTGGGACTTTTGATGGTGTGGATCGGCCCAACACGGTATGACGAGGTCTACACCAAACCACCCTGCATTTACAATATATCTGCATACCAGTGTCAGAGCTGTGACAACAGTTGATGTCATAATAACCTTGGTCAAGTAAGTAATGTCATTTTATTGTATTGCCGCTTGTCTGTGTATCTCTGCAGGATTATTACAAAAATTATGATTTCCCTCTAATTTTGAGGAGGTGTGGGGCATGACCCAAAAAGACCCCATTACATAAGTGGGTGACTTCAGGACTTTGGAGGAGGTTCATCCAGTCATGATGCCTTCTGTTGGAGGTTTACCAATCTGCAGGAGACCCCAGAACTCGCTGGAGGGATTACACATCCCATCTGACCAGGGAACGCCCTATATCCCCCAGGAAGAGCTGGAGAGCGTAGCTGGGCAAAGGGAGGTCTGGATGCCTGCTACCTCTGTGAACCAAGCCCGGATAAGCAGATGATAATGGATGGATGGATCCAGGACTTTCTTTAACAAAGAGCTTTCAAGTTCAAGACCGTCCATGGAAAAGGTTTCCTGTTTGTCCGCTTTTTTAATTAAAAAATATTCTTTATCTCTCTCAAATGCACATTACTTTCATTTTTGCTCCTGACCATTCTGCCTGTGGAACCCTTTCCTATGGTACAACATTGTGATGCTTATTAGGAGAGCCGGGTTTGATGCAACAGAGCTCCCTGCTGCTTCCTGCAAACAGCACACAATCAAAAAGGAAACCACATCAAGGCAAGACAAGAAAGAGAAAAAAACCATTAATGCTCGAGCTACAGAAACAGTAATATCATCTCGGCCAAGTCCAGGCTGATCTCTCAGCTGATGTATTGCTGAAGTGAGCAGCTGATGCCGACAGATCTGATACTGGGACTGAGATGGTGCCAGACTCTTTACCTTTCAACTGAGATTAATTAGAAAAACGTTCCTGGTATTTGTGGGAAGATGAGAATAATGAGGACAGAAGTAGTGTACTTAATGGGAACATTGGCTACTTCTTAAGAACAAATTGTTTTTTGTCATTTTTGAATAGGTGGCTTGTGCACAGAGTTGAAAAACTGGAAGGAATGTAAACTACATACAATATATGCTCGTCCTCGCCTGCTGATGAATCCCCACTACCCCTTGGCCCAGCAGGTCTTTTCACTTTGTCACATCGCTTGTGGAATAACACAACAGCGTAGAGTGCGTGACATTTCTGTGCTCACAATAATTTGGTCTGCCGCGAACCGCTGCAGCAGTGCTTAACACGTCATATACATCTCTTAATGGAAACACGGCCTCCACTTAGCTAAATTAAATAGCTCAGAGGATTACCATCTCCACTGGAGCATGTAATAACCAAAAGGTCATATCGTCATCATAACTCAACAAACCATAATCTGCCGCTGCCTCTTTAATGGCTTTTAAAGTGTGTCGCAGCCACCAGTAACGTTTTTTAATGAACACGCCCGCCTCTCAAGTGCCAGTCTGCCAGTCACGCTGCCCGGTTCTGAATGCCGTGACACTCCATCCCCTGTTGGGTTCGCGTTAGCCTAGATCGAGATGTGCGAGGAGCCGGGGAACATTTGGGATTGATTTGTGGCTATTTATACTTGTCCTACTTGAACTAAATGGTCCAGATAGTCAGAGGAAGAAGTCAGGCTGAAAAGGCTTATTGAACTCGTGAAAAAATAAGAAAATCATTGGAAGGCTAAATGCTGGTGGAAGAGCGGAACACTTCAGTGTAGAGCTTTCAGGGGAAAAAACACCTTTTAATAGAAGAGGGGAATAAGCAATTACATCCTCCAACTTGGCGTATATTCAAAAAGCTGATGGCATTCTGAGGAGGAGGACTATTAACGTGCTGCAGATAATAAATACCCCTGTGAACACCGGTTACCAGACAGGTTTAATAACAGAAAATAGTATAAGGGGTCTCAAATGACCTCACACGTCGATGAACAGAGTAGCAGCATTTCATCCAGAGCAAAGATTACTTGTCTTATTAAACTATAACTCAGGAGAGAACTCAGGCCCTGAACAACACTCATTACCTAAGCATATAGCAAACTGGCTGCTGCTACAATTATGTTTGCACTGATGACTATCATCAAAGTGTAATGAGCTCTTATACGGGGAGCACTGGCATTATGGGAGATGGTTTTGGGCTTTCTCGTGGAAATCTCCTTCTGCCAGATCTCGGTGGAAGAGGGTCATGCAAACACGCTCAGACACACGAGCTGCGGAGTGCGGAAGGCCGATGTAAAGCTCGACTGTATGTCTGGTCCGGGAGCCGTGAAAGGATTCAGTCACAGATCGGCCATCGACTCGCTGTGACTGGCACAAGTGAGTGGGAACAAAGGAGTCAGTGTGGCTGTCACACACACTCATCGTTACACTCACGTCCCTTTGCTCTGCCAGCTGTCTCTCTCCGATCCCTCCCACAGCAACCCCGCCGCCCCACCCTCCGTCCCTCCAGCTGTGGCTTTACATCAAGCAACCCTCAATCCACACACACACTTAAACACTGCACATTGCAAAGACACCCACCACCGTCACACATGTCTCGGTGTGGCGCAACGACCGGGCCTTCCCAAAAACACTCCCTTCCTCCCTGCTGGGTGCTCTTTGTGTGTCCGCCACACTCGCTGACTTACTGCACCGTTGAAGGCACTGTGTTATTCACCAACCACTAACAGCTCATCAGCATCACACCGCTGCACACAGGCTCAACGCAAGTGCTCACGCTCTCTACGGATAACAAAACTTGAGCAGGACTTTTAAACATTTTCCACATTTCTTGTCTCGCAGATGCCTGTTATTGTTCCTCTGCTCTTGCTCCGAGATTCTGCCCAAACTCCACTTCATGTGTGCCACACCCTTCCACCACAGTGTCCTTCCCTCTTTCCCGACAGTTGCCCCCGTGCCCCCAGTCTCTGGGCTCACCCTTTCATTTGCTCTAACCTCTAAGCCCTGCCCTCAGCCTCTCACTCTCCGCTGCCTTCCTATTATTTATTTATCCCCCCACGTCTTTCTTTTTTCGCAAACCATATGCTACACCCACGCCCTCCCCTTGCTGCGTTCACCCACGGACAGGCCCTAGCCCTGCCTCTCCTGGTCAGTCACAAGCCACCGCTGATGCCAGCTCAGCCTCCACGCAAGCAATGTGGTGACTGCCGCTGCTTCAGCTCTTTCATCCCTCCTGCGCGCCCAGCCCAAGCCCAGTAAAGCCATTCATTGGGGCTTTGCTCTTGGCTGCCTTATTATTGTCAAGTTACAGTACAACTGCAGGGAGGGGCTTCGCATGTGGAGAGGAGCCAGTGACGAGAGCTGAAATGAGGCTCAAGTTCGCCTATTTATGGACTAGGGACATAGAATAGAAAGAACTTGCGTTTTTTCCTTTTATGGGTTAATTGAATGTAACTCGTATTTATGTGAAACAGAGAAAGACAGAGGAGAGGAGAGGGGGGAGAAAGAGGGAAAGAAAAACATCGGTGGAGGGCATTCCTCCGGCCGGGCTTTCATTGCTGTGGGTAAGATGTCATTGAAATGATGTAATTGGTGCACAGCAGCGGCCATACATCTATTCACAGAGTACATGGAAACAGACATCCGACTCGACATGTTTCAATTGTCAGTCTGCCCTGTAATTGATGCAGAAAAACATTAACGACAAACCGCATTACATCAAGCTGTGGGCTTGTGCCTGCATTTCTTGCTATTCCTCTTCACACTCTCTGTCAACAGGAGACGGGTCAATTCACCTGCAAGTATCGGCAGGAAGTGGCTCAGCTTCAGCGACACCCATGGAACTTCTACTGCTTTGTGTGTGACAAACTTTTACGACACTGTTCTGTCTCCAGTAGCTCCTCCATTATTGCAAAACATGTCATTGGTATTTCCTGTGCCTTCCCTCCGCAGAACCGTCCGGGCTGGAAAATGCAGCCAGACAAGTCGGACTCACACACACACAAATACAAACTCAGAGTGTTAAGCTTCCCCTTCAGACAACAAAAGAACAGACGAAGCAACAAGCCCCACAGGCAACATTAAACCCAGCTAGTCCGCCACTACAATACCGCTCTTCTCTCAATAGACTACCACACTGAGCCAAGCTAAGCCGAGCCATACCGTGTTATTCCTCAGTTTTTAGGATAGCTGGGAGTAAGATAAGGCCCACTGACGAGGCCGAACATTCACAGGAAGTGGGAAAACACTGATGTGTGGCCAGCACAGGGTGACACGAGGTAAGGCAGGTGGTTTACAGATGGTGAATCTGCTCCGGCAGCAAACGGCAACAGAACCCAGAGCTCATCACAAAGGCTCGACAAGACACTCCTCGATGATTGTCCACAGATGGCTGACTAAACCGGAATGTATAGACACAACACCTTTGCTGGCAGGAATGCGTAAACTTAGATAAGCACAAAACGGAAACAACTAGAATGGGACTCGGAGAACACATGTCGCCAGGGCAACAGTGCGCTTAAATCTGATCATGACGCACCAAGATTCACACACTCCTTGATATCAGTTCCCGAAATGAAAATGTTGAAGAAAGAAAAAACCTGGAACCCGGCCCCTGATTCTAATCCACTCCATTATGTATAAGGTTCTTCTCTCCTGACCCATACTGCCTCCTTCTACCAACCTTTGTGGAATTCTGTTGGATTGTTATTGTGTTATCACTCTTACAATCAAAGAAACATACAAAACAAACGCAGAGGGCTGAAAACCTCACTTCCTCGACTGAGGTAGCAGCATTCAAACTGCCGTCCTATAGTCCTCCCACCAGATGGATAAAACAACTACTTTTTACCACGGTTAAAAAGTATTGTTTTGGATTGAGCCTCATAGGCTGCTCTTATTACTCAGCTCCCTCTCAGAAGGCACAAAATAGACAAATAAAAGGTTTGATGATGATGCAACTGCATGTGTATATTCATGCACGTCCATTAATTCATGTCTGATGTTCTTGATAATCCGAATAGCCAGGGAAATTAACAAAATCAAACATAAAACCTAAAATGTCCCCTCAAACAAACAATCATTATGGACAGAACATAAAGGATTGGATAGAGGGCGAGCTGAAACGCCGCGCTCCTCTGCACACAATGAAGAAAATACAAACCCATCCACGAGCTCTACGGGATAAGCCTCTCAAAGAGATTCACCTGCTGACCTTGTTGTTCTTTGACGGCATCAACGGCCTCTGGCATGAGCCTAAAAGACGTCCTCATCATGCAGCGGTTGTTCTCCGGGCCACAGATCACTTTAACTTGTTGCCATTAGGTGATGAAAGGCAGCATCGGGGTGTGAGGGTGAATATGGTTTGTTTTCCCTGGCCGGTTAGAGCCAATAAAAATTCACCATCGGCCCGCTACTGAGCAGCAGGAGCAGAGACAAAGACTGGAGCTTTGGGCAAGTCGATCTTTTCCAGATGCCCTGGTGAACGCTGCTGCTGCTGCTGCTGGTCAACATGTGGGCAGCGAGAGTCAGAAACTGGGTTTTGAGCTCCTGCAGGACGATGAAGGATCGAGGAGGAGGCAGAAGCGGCGATAGAGGAAGGAGAACGCAATGAAATGAAAAATGAAGGAAAAGGGGCACCGGCTATAAAGTCTTACCGCAGAAAGATGAAGAGCTAAAGTAAGACAGCAAGAGAGAGAGAGAGGGAGAGAGCGAGGGAGAGGGGGATATCAAAGTGTCTTGTTTCACAAATGTCCTTCTGTGTTTTGATTTATTCAGAGACTCCGAGGCGGCAGCACACCTCTAATCCTTGCAGTTCCCAAGCCGCAGCGAGCGAGCGAGCCGGTGACCTTGGCATGTTAAAGAGAGGCCATCCACTCCTCCTCTGTCTCCTCTCTCTCTCTCTAGAGGTAGCCTCGACTCTTCTAATGGAAAACACTGCCGCGCCACATTGACATCGCAGGGGGCGCCGTGGTGACAGAATGGGTTCAAATCCTTAAATCTCGGCCCATACGTTAATTATTCAACACGTTTAGCTTTGTGTTATTCCACCTCTCTCTTTCGTTTGTGCTCAAGTACTCCTCACAGAAATCAGCTGAAATGAAGAAGCTTGCTGGGGCCATGTACACAAACAAGTGTGTTTGTGTATGTGTGTGTGTGGGGGGGGTTGGTTTTGTAGTGATGCCTGAGGCAACAGCACCATCAAATATATCAGAGATTACACAATGTTGTTTTTCACTGTGTCTTCTGAGAACAGAAGTTATGCTTCGCCTCAAGGGAGACCAGGTCTTAACAGGGTTTTTTTTTGTAATCAAGACATAAATCAACGAAAACGGAGACCCTGATGCATATGAGTTGTGGAAATTGATTCTTAAAAACTGAGAAAAAGGAGAGCACGGGGACACAAGGAAGAGATGTTGACAAGTGGCACAGTCAGGCTAAGAATGAGATGATAGGTTTCCAAGAAACACATCCTCCTCCCCTCCCACACCCAGCAAGACCACAGGCTACTTTCACCTCCAGTCCACCGCCCTGAGCCTCCAGTCAGTTGTACCTCCTGTCCACCGTCATCAGGAAACTGTGTCAACAAGCCCCTCTGCTGCTTTCAGGCATGCAACAAGCTACGGACATTTTCAGGAAAAAAAAACGGTCTGTAACAAGTGATAGATGCAGAATTGAAAGAAAAGAATCCAAAGCATTATAGAAATTGCCCGGTGAAATTGTCCAATTAAAAAGATGAAAAGATTCAAGAGCTTTTGGTTATACGAGCGGACGCCAGTGTCTATTCGCCGTAAACAAAAGCACATGATCTCCGCAGCAGAATTTACACATCATGTGGCTGGAATACTCTCAAAATGTGTCTGTTATTGTTAAGACACGTGACCTGGAAAAGCTCCTGCTGCGTTCTCTGAGTGGACCCTGGCTTAAACATGTAACTAATAGCTCACACAGACGCAGGCGGAGAGCCAAACCAAAACCTTATCCCTAACACATGACCTGGGAAATTATATTTTCCATAGTTGGGTTGCGGTTTTGGTCCCCATGAGGTCTACGGGTCCTCACAAGGTCAGTTGTAATGCTGGAAAAAGTCCTGAAGAGGTTACAAACACAAGCACAGACCTCAGACCTTTTCGTTATACAAGTATTTACCCTGATTCTTGAGCAGCTAACCCCGGAGAGTTCATTGCATAAGCTTGGTTCTCAGTGAAAACATGCGTACGCAGGGACGTGGTAAATTTAGTCAGATAACGTTAGTTGAGCTAAGACAACACCTGTACAAAAAGCATGAGGCTCATGTTTGCTACTACCTTTCTCAGTTCGATGAAAACAAATCTACCTGGTTGTGTTTTATTACACTGAACGTGTTGTTCTTGGGTTTTCAGTTTCAATACTTTGCTTTTAACATTATGAGTTGTCCAATTCCTTCACATAGTCTGCAGCATTTACAGAAAGGGCTAAAAAGGGTCAGCTAAAGAGCCCTTGAGGCCCTAAATCCTTCTCTAGAACAGCTCAGAAAGCCTTATACAACATATACAGACCTCTTCCTGTTAAACTGGTGGAGTTCCCCTTTAATGGGTTTAACTCACTTACAAGATAAAGGTAAAACAAATCTGCCAGAAGTTGTTAGTTCTTATAATGTGAAGACGCCTGTGACCTTTATCTGCACTCGCCTTCACCTCCTTTAAAGTGCAGAGTTAAGCAGAGCAGTAAATCTAATTCTCCTAATTTGGTTATTCTGTGGGTTTTTTTCCACCTGTGCATCCTGCAGCCGATGTGCTGGTCTTTTCTGCTCTATACACAAAAACACAAAACACACATTCTGTGACATTTGAATGTTTTTCTCAGCAAGCAGGCACCGTACGTAACGGCCCAAACGCTCCAGGACATCTCCAACCCGATGCCATTATAAACCTACACACATCTTTTGGGTTGCAGACAAACACACACACACACACACACACACACACACACACACACACACACAATTCATAAACTTTCCCCCTCGACTCCTTCCATGGATCTAACATCAAACAGAAAACTCATTACCACATCAGACAAAAAAGTTGAGCTAATAGTTCAACATATCAAAAGTCAAGTGTATTCTTTGGGGGGAGCAGTGCAGGAAACTAGGGCACATCCACAGTGCACAGCGCTGAACTTACAGGGGTTCACGCTCGAACCTCTGAGCCAATACAAGCCATTGAGATCATGGAGGAAATCAGCAGTGATCGATGTGATCAGTCGCTTCACCACCAGATCATGTTTTTATAGACAACCACGGCACGTTATCGCCACCAAGGTCGCAAATTCCCCTTATTTAACCACATTTAGATTTTCTAGAACCAAAACATTTTTGGTTTGATCCACATCAAATTGCTCACACTGATTAATACCAGTCTCCTAAATGTGGCTGATTGTTTGAATCAAGATTCATGAATTATTCTGTGAAAAATCAAGGATCAAATTGAAAAATATCCTATTTCACAATGTTTGAGAAACTGAAAACTAAATTCCTTCACCAGCGTCCTGGTTGAGAACTCCACCAAACTTTACTGTGTACTTCCTTGACCCATACCACATACTTCCACTATGTGTTGTGATCATAGAAACAAACCAACAAACAGACAACGGGGAAAACATAACCTCTGACAAATTGACAGATGAATGGACGTTTGGATGGAGAGATGCATGGATCATGGAGCGATGGACAGACAAGGGAGCATGACAGCAGCTCTCCCTATGTGGACAGCAACAAAGATCAAGTGATGACCCGCACTGTTGCACGACATCGAAAAATACTGAGAGACCATGTCAACAAACGCACACAGATGTACACGCAAAGCTATGGGGAGAAGCTATAATTAGGTTTACAGCTGAATAAAACCCTGTGTTTAGCACCTGGGTCATACTGACGCACCAGCAAGCAGCTACTGTGAGAAGGATGCAGACGAGCCTCGGAGGGAAATAAAAACTGACACAGCAACACAGCACTGGAAATCTGCAAATCTCTGCAACACTCGTGCATACTTGGCATAAATCGTGATGTTAACACTCGTGACACATTTGCACAATCCCACTCCAGCAGCTGCATACAGTGCAGCAGACCCGAACACCCACTGCACAAATGGGCATGGCTTTGAAAAAGTGCCCGACTAGAAATGTGAGCCCGGCTCGAGCCTCTCGCACGCAGCTGGAGTGGGGGCATTATACTGGGCAGAGTGAGGGACTATCTCACCATTCATAACACTGGGTCAGTAGGCTCAGAGGCTGAGAGGCTCTTAGCAGAGGGAGATGCTAAATACCACACAGAGGCTCACATGGCCATGGAAGAGGGAGCGCTACCCTCTCGCGCTGTGTTTACAGAGCTCTGCAGCGGTGCCACAGCTGGAACGCAGCGAGCAGAGCGAGCACACGGAGCGAGCCGTATCACTTTCTGGGTCATCTAGGGCTGCTTCACTCCACATGGGAGTCTAGACTTGGACTTAAAATACATGCCCGCGGATGCTCGCCGCATAAAACGGATTCATATTCCAAGAATGGGTGGACTCGAGTGCCCTGTGAACAAAAACATATAGTTATAGAAGTGCAGGGTCGAAGGTCGCAATGCGTTCATGAGCGTATTCCCTTTACGTGACTGCTGAGAGATAACGGGGAGTCGTGAAACAAATCGTTTTATTCTACTTATTGCATCAAAGTCAAGGAGCTGCTTGGCACCGAGTTCAGCCCCGGAGGCGAGACTCAGCAGACTAAAGAGCAGAACGTGACAGCGGCGCCCACGAGTTCGCTTCTCACCCACCTGTGTTTGTCTGGCACCTTCCCATTGCACCTTCAGTGCCTTACAGCTGTTTTAATTATCTTCGTACCACAGGGAGCAATTGTGCAGGGCAACATTTGTCTCGTTTGGAACCGCAAATGAGTCGAACCCCCGAGCAGACATAAGGACAGAGGTACCAGTGTGCGGCACGAGCAGAAATACCGGTTCTGAAAAAAAATGGCAAGGTGATTGTTCCTATGAGCATCATCAGTGGCAAGCGGATGAGGAAGGGGGGGGGGGGGGCTTTTTAGTAGGAGAGGAAATGTGGGAAATTAGTTCATTAAGATGGGCTGATAGCTTGCTGTGCATACATCGCAGTGAAAACAATTTACATACCTCCTATTCCCTCCGGGAGCAAGAAAGGGAGTGAGGAAAATGACGGGGGGGGGGGGGGGGGGGGGGGGATGCGGTGGTGGTGGGGGGGGGGGCAATGTGAGCAAATGGTACGAAAAGTGTAAAAGACGGGGAGGTAAAACGAGAGAGGGAGAGAGAGAGAGTCGGCATGTTAAAGCCTGCGCGACAAAACAAGTGTAACAGAATAAGCTTGCGAGAGAAAGAGGGGAGGGAGGGCTGGGGGGGGCTCTGACAGACGAGATGAGAGACGAACAGGGCTCTGAAACTGGCAGCGGCTGCACTTCTGGAGGTGGTGCGAGGATGCCAAACAGTAGGCCGTGTCAAGCAGGTGCACGCCAGCATCTCTGACGTGATGCAACTCATAAGAACGAGGGCGTACACACGTCTTCTCCCGGAAACTACCCTTGGACTGTGTCTACCTCAGCCGCTTTTTTCATCTATCTTGATTTCGTGGATAATGTTTCAGTATTTAAAACAAAAAGACACACGTTTAATTCCATCTGTTTATTTGGCTTCGGCAAAACAGGGCTGCCACGGCTTTTCCTTCACGGCTGCGCTGCAACACGTTTCCGTCGCCTGTTTTTTAAAGACTCTACTGGGATAAATATTCGGCTGAGCAAGTTAACAAGAAAATTAGGTTTGCTCGCTGTGACTAACAAACCCGTGTGTGAATTCCTGTTGACATAAACAGCGGGTCCCTCAGGTGCCTGTTAAACTGAACTGTGCTTCCGGCATGCTTCACCTCTGACCTCGACGAGCTAGTGGCCAAAGCTGAAGAACGCAGGCTGATCATCACATATCAGTTTAATGGGAGAGTGAACTTAAGCTGGTGGTTTTTTCCAAAGTATGAGATGAACATTTTTGATCCTTGACAGCTCAGGCTTTGCCAGACCTGAATCTAAAACCAAACATCAATCTCGACGCCACAATCGACCGCGGTCTCACAGCGAAGCATTCTGCAGGAGACACAGAGGCTCATTTCCTCACAGTTTATTCAAATCTCTCAGTCTAAGGGCGTTTCAGTGAAAGAATCGTGGATTTGACACTTTATCCTCGTGGAGGACTTCAACTGCCAGAGAACACCACTCCTTGTCAATTTCTCGAAAAAACAATTCACGTCCGCCTGTCTGTGTCTGACACACGGCTGCGTATGTCCCTGCGTCTAGATTGCCTTTGCCAGTGTTTGTTGTCAAGTTGACACAACGTGCGGCTCCATCACAACAGGAACGTCTCCGGTGGCTAACCATGCATATAAATGGGCTCTCAACCTCACAGAAGCCGCCTGGAGGGGCAGGGGCGGGGGGGGGGGGGGGGGGGGGGGGGGTACGGGAGAGAGGAGACGACAGCGTAGCCCCTGGACCGCTCCACGACTGATGTGAGGAGGAGAGCTGAGGCACGCAGGGGTGGGCCAGAGGCAGCTGCTGCCGCTGTGCTCCACCGCTGGCTACAGAGTGATCAGGGAATAGGGAGCAGAGGTTCCCAAAGGGGGGTCCACGGAGCCCCAGAGGCCCTTTAAAAAGGTCCAGTGTGGGGCCATCGTTTCAGTTTCTCATGTAGAGCAAACCAGCCGTTTCTATAAAACATACATCCACAACCAGGCGTATAGAGACGAACAGGCTCAGGCTTTGAATCAACTGAAATATTCGGTGAAGCCCCAACTGTGGAACTGCAACAGTGAGGTCTACCACCACTTCTACTTAGAGTGGCTACATTTCAAACCATTTATTTCTAACTTTTAACAATCGACATTGACTTTACCTATCACTTGCTCACAAGTCTTCATGCTACCTCAACGGTTTAGGCCCAACCACAATATGAACAAAATAGTCTCAGCTAGTAAGTTACTGGGGAAACAAATATCCCACAATCCACCACTGTTCCAATCTGTAAGCTCATTTGCAGGATTCTTCTTCATAGGTAAAAGCACTTAGGTTAAGAAATGTAAAACAATAGAATATTTTGGGGGGAATTCTGTTGATACCGAAGAAGCCGAAGATACTTCCAGATGTTTAATATTGATCGTATCTGAGAGTCAGAAGGTTCTGCATCAGTCAGCAGGTAAACAGACACACTGAATTATTATACTCCATAGAGCAAATAATATCTTAGTCTCATCCCAAAATACATATGTAACCTGTATTGAAACTTACAATTAGCCATTACTTCATTTTCTGGGGTAAAATGTTACTAATGCACATGAACTAGGCTGCATGGACATTTTTTGAGGAGCCCTTGATGCACTGGTTTGAATAAAAAAGAAAAGTACTGGATCACAGAAAAGTGAATGGACAGTAATATTAGGCGGCAGAGCGGAGCTGCTAGAAGATCAGACATCTTTTTTTGTCATTTATGACAGCAAGGAGATTCAACACTCATCAAAGAGAATATAAGGTTGAATGAACATTTTCTGGGGATCCCCGATGCACTGGTTTTCGCACTGGATATGTAGCGGACAACAGAAATTACAGGTACTTGTTATTCTAGGAGGCTGAGATTGCACCTTCAAAATCGTGGTTAACTAGTCTCAAACAGCTGCATGTGTGTATGAGACTTAGAATTAGCCAATCAATTTCAGGGATATAATGGAGATAAACTGCTGATGCAAAATCAAAAGGCAAATATGATAATACATCTTCATATCTTTGTTTTTCAACTGTAAGACAGTAAATAAAACAAAATTGACCATTCCTAAATTCTCAGGGGTAAAATGGATCTAAAGAACATGGACTAGAGGTTACATGAAAACTTTTTGGGGACCCTGACGTACTGGTTTGTATGTACAACAAGAAAATCACAGTGAATGGACTGTAATGTTAAGATGAAGATGAGCTTCCAGATGACTATGCATATCTTTGTTTTCTTCTGGAATAGAGTCTGTCCATCTTTCGCTCTCCCTCTCTCTCTCTCTCTACCTCCTCTCCTCTCCTAATCCCAGGTCCACGGTGTCGCCACAAAACGCTGGGGCTTGAGTTCACGTTAAAGCAGCTCTTCAATTACAGGAGGAGAGAGGGGGACTGGGAGGGGATGTAAATAGATGAATATATAAACGCACCAGTTCGTTTTTTTCTCGCATCAAGCACAACAACAGCATGCAGTGAACCAACAAGCCTGTGGAAGTAAGCTGCAATAGCCCCTCAGCTGCTTCTTCTGCTGCAAACACACAGACACACACGGATACACACACACACAGACAACTTGATAGCTCGAAAAGCAGACCCCCCCACACACACACACGCACACCCCTCACCCCCCACGCCAATGAAGTATCAGACGGTTTCACTGCAAATCCACGCGTGCATGTCAGGAGGGGACCAGCGCCCAAATCATCCACTTCGCAAAGTAGCAGAAAAAGACGAGGCGGTGGTGGAGAGAGGAGGAAACACGCAGCTGTGTGTGTGTCTGTGGGGCTGTGTGTGTCTGTATGTGTGCGTGTGTGTGCGTGGCTACAGAGGAAACACTGGGGATCACTGAGGGAAGGCACAGCGAGTCCCCAAAAACACACTAACACACCTACACACAAATACACACACGCGCGCGCGCACACAATCGTGTATCCTCCACATGAGCTGAAACACACCGAGCAACAACATCCCTGCAGGAGAAATCACATGCGGACACAAACCTGGAGAGGCGCGGACACTTCTGCCACTGACGCGCGGAGGTCCGGAGTTTCTGTCTGTCTGTGTGTGTGTGTTGTAAGAGACAGAGAGTGTGTGTCACTCAGCGGTGTTTTCTCTCTCTCCCTCCCTCCCTCTCTCGCTCTCTCGCTCTCTCTCCCTCTCTCTCCTCGGTGGTGGTGGAGATAGCGCTGATGTTTCCACTTCCTCTTTTCTTCTGCCGTCTGCTGGCTGCTGCCTCTGTGGTGCCACACCGAGGACGCATGGCTGATGACTGGGAGGGCGCAGAGCTGCACCATGGACCCGTGTGTGTGTGTGTGTGTATGTGTATGTGTGAGGAGATTGTCTCCAAATCGAAACGTGTCCACAAGCCTCGGACTTACACAATCGACCAATTGCTCCCCAAACTTTACTCCGACACTCCTATCCAATAACTTTTGGACTGTAAACAGATGCACACACATGCAGACAAATTTGTAAGCTATAATAAAACAATACAAATATAAAATAAAAAATATCAAAAGAGTCCTGTACTGACAGCAGATCATGTCATGTCATTACAAATAAACATAAATGATGTCCACAATCGGGGTGATTCTTACCTCTATATTGTTCTTTCTTCTCCTCCTCTACTTTGCGGTGAATGAATTGTGCACCTGATGAATTTTTTTGATTCATCTTTGACTCTAACCGCAGTCTATCACCGCAGCGTGTAAGTCAGGGACACACCTGAAATAAAGTGGATTCCCTTGGTCTGACGTTTTTCGATCACATCTTAATAACACACCTCATTAGCTTCACACTACAAACCCTATGGGGGGGCTGTTTTTTGAGAGAAGATTCAAGATTCACTCACTAGACTGGCACTCAGTAGAGCTCAACAGAGCCGTATAAGTTCATCTCTGATCCATGCAGCTTCCTTCTACCAAGTTGTAGTTGAAGTGTTTATCAAAAGCAGCAAAATGACACGGACACACACGATGATTTGTCCATCGTCTTATACTGATTAGTTCCTCGTATGCTCAACAGGCGGTGTGGCCAAGTCGGTAAAGGGCAATATCCTGAACTCATTTAATTAAAGATAAAAACAGGAAAACATTAAATAAAAAACAAATTAAAATAAAATGGGCTTCTGCGCAGGTTGTGCGCACTGGGCTTCTACGCAGGTTGTGCGCAGTAGGCTTCTGCGCAGGTTGTGCGCACTGGGGTTCTGCGCAGGATGTGCAAGTAATTTAAATAAAAAATTGTAATATTTAATTTAATATTTAATTTTTCATCATAATTTTTCGGTGCTGGTTCAGGGGTAAATGATGCTGGTCTTCACAGGTGACTGACCTATGCAAGCCTGTAGCCGCCACCCCCCACAGGAGATTATGTGCTTGTGTGTGTTCGTGGCAACGGCGCTTTCCGGTTCTTCCCGTCACTACGCTGCCGGTGCGAACAGCCCAAGTATTTAACATGGGCGAGGAGAGGAGGCGGAGCGCTTTTCACAGCGCTTCTACCTCCGGTGCGTCCCCGGGGTTAGAGGATGATGGTGGGACGTTAATGTATTGTTTTACATTGCATGTGTCACGTCATGATAAATCTGTCTCCTATGTCGCCTGTACCAGGAGCCGCCCCTGGTTACCTTGGCTCGCTGTCTGGCCGGTAACCAGCCGTCCGGACCGCTCCGTGAATAAGGAGGAGGAGATGTTTCTTTACTTGGAATGCGGCCACTTTATTTCTCGGATATTCAGCAGGAGCAACGCTCGCATCACCTCTAGGTGGTCCGTCACTTCTCGTAATACACACACTTTTAGCGTCTTTTCCCACAACACCCAGGTGCACTACGTCAAGCACTACAAACTTTCCTTAAAGGGGCAGGCCCTACCTGCAACACAACAGCTCTCGGTCTCATATACAGATGGAAAGAGAAAGCAGAGGGATTTGTACACACTGTCTGATAAAGATTCCGACAGTAAAGGCAAGGGGTAGTGATGGATAAGGTTTTCTTTAACAAGTTAAGTCTTTCATTCTCACTTTTCATCTTAAAACTATGAAATGAACTGAACTATGAACTAGTTCAGAATTTAAGTGGTGAACTATGAACGTGAACTATTCATGTTTACTTGTATGAACTGAACTTTGAAATAGTTCATGAGAGCTGGGAACTTGCACAACACTGCAAATGTTCCTGTTCATTAGAACAAATGGGCACTGAGCTCCCCTAGTGGGCAGCGCCATTGCCTACACTGTCTCAACTGATGTTGATTGATACATGAACGGGATTTATGATAGAATATCTCTGAGCAAACAAACAATTGAGGATGAGCAGCTTTCTCCGATGGCTGCCTCCAATCTTGCAGGAGGCGAAGGAACAGGAACAGTGGTTTCAATAATTCATGGTTATTGAACTGTCTCGGCCCTTCACACAAACACACAGCCAAGGACACACACCGAGAGAGTCTGTAGGAACTAATTATGTCTGTCTACTGTTGCCTTATGTTGGGAACCGTTCTAACGTAGCTCAACACAACACAGCAGCTTCATTAGATTTCACTTATAAAGAACAGACTATAGGACGACATCACATACGACAGCAGCTCTGAGCCACATGAGGCCTCCTCCCTTTAATTTAGTCAGTGATTCCCGGCTGTTTCTTATATCAAACCCAGAGTGTGTGTGTGTGTGTGTGTGTGTGTGTGTGTGTTTGACAGTGAAACAGAGAGAGAATAGTGTTCCATGTCTCCACTCAGCAGGAGCAGCAGGAGGAGGATTAATACAGGAGCCCTGTCCCTCCTAATAAATAATCTGGAGCGGCACATCCAACATACACCTCCCTTCCTCCCTCCCTCTGTGAAAAGCACAGGATGCACAGCCCCGACGGTTTAAATGACTGTTTGTGTGCCCGACTAAATTATTAATTTGAGTGTGTAAATGGGCTGTGAGGACAAACAGGATGGGGACGAAAATAACAGAAAACAAACCAATGCGTTAATCGAAATGGAGCAGCTGTAGAAGAGAGTTAATCCTGAGTTCTAATTGTTTCTTCTTAGAGAAAACTAGCAAAACAACTCGTCTGTTTCGCAGTTCTTCTTGCTGTCACTCAGTAACAGTGACTCTTGGGTCCGTGGCTCCAGCGTCAGAGGGGGTCGAGGCGACATCAGAGCACTCACACACCATGTAATCCTTTCATATGAGACAGCAAAGAGAGAGTGGAGTGGGTTTGTTAAGCCAGGCCATATGGCATCATGCAGGCTCACAAAGCAGCATCACATTCTTCTTATCATGCAAGGTCAAACCTTAGATCGGGTTCTTTTACATACGCACAGCGCTTGCTACTTTTACCTGCTTGTGTAACCCACTTGAATTTAGACACATCCTGTTACACAACCTCTGGCTGAACCATTTGCACATCTGGTGTGAAGATGATACCACACAACCAGAATAGAAACACTGCACTGCATTAGTAGGCCTCCAACTCCCACTGCAGTTTCAGTCTACATACATCCCCCCCCCCCCCCCCCCCCCCGACTTTTGACCACGGAAATCTAATCATATAAGCTTTGAGTCCAACTGACAGCTGATAAAAAATGTGAAGACATTTCCCAAAGGCAGATATGAAATGGTGGTTCAAGAGGACAAAACCATGTTTTGTGAGGCCACTGTGAACTTGACCCTTGCCCCCCCCCCCCCAGATCTAATCAGTCTCTGAGTCTATGTAAAGATTTGTGCCAAATTTCAAAGGATTCTCTTGAGTTGTTCTCAAGTTATCGTGGTCACAAGGCCACAAATGTGCTCTATGGGACTGCAGTGACCTTGACCTGCGACCCTTGACCACCAATATCATATCCATTTATCATTCAGTCCACCTCAACATTTAGACTAAATTTAAGGAAATTCTGAGGTATCCTCGTTTCTGCGCATTTCTCATTTGGCAAACCTCATTCACAAAATTAAAAGCAGCCCGCTGGGTTTAACAGATTTAAATATCAAAGTTATCTGCACACACACCGAGCCCCCGCTCCTATCGGCACAATCAGTCTGGAACTTACTGCGACCTGTCCCTTGTCCTAGAAGACAGACTGCTTCAATAAAGACTGAGCTGAACAAACAGGGAGGCTGTACGTGGCACAGCCTCCCTCTGAGCTGCTCCTGTGACTGGATCTCATCTGGGGAGATTCATTGTTCTACTCAGACAGAGAGAGAGAGAGAGAAAGAGAGAGAGAGACATGTCAACGTGGAACAGACGGTCTCAATAGAGCCGGTCCAAGCTGCAGATAAAGGATGGGCAGAGCTGCCAAAACAAGGAGAAGAGGAGAGAGGGATGAGAGAATGAAGAAAATGATGCTCTCCATCAGAACTCTAATGCTTCCACGGCTGCGTAATCTGTCACTCTCTGATGGAATTGTAATTGCTACACAAACACACACACTCCCCGAGGCGTTTTGAGCAGCTCAGGAAGCCTAAGACGCAAATCTAAATGGATATCTGGTTTGCTTTTTCCCCGTGGGTCTACTGTAATTGTCTCTCTATCAGGGTCATTAGGAAGAGGGAATGTTTCTGGTTCATTTCCGCAGGGACTCTCCTCGAAATGTGCTGCTCGTGACGGAGAGTGGCCCCACACTTCCTCAAATGTGAGCTGAAGATCGAGCTTCTGTGTGAAGTGGCTGCTGGTCTCAGCCAACTCCTAATGCAAGTGTGGCCAGAGAAACACGACCTGACGTGGGCATGTTACAGACTGGGAAAGGAGACTCGCTGCAGTGTCCTCCGGCCGCTAATGGGACAAGATGAAAAGGAAAAAATGTTATTCGTACGCTCTGGGAAGGTCAACCCGGGGCTAGGCTGTGTACTTTTTTAATGATCAGGCTTATTGTGTGTGGAGCTTTGCCGCACTATCCTCTCTCAAGATCTCGTTGTCACCGACATGAAAGACGGCGTCATGCCCATTAAGTCAGGGCCAATATGATAAACAGCTTTGTTTTTGCAGCTCAGAGTTGGATAAACAACGGAGGGGAAGAAAAAAATAGCCGTCTTTATTCTCAGAATCAGGGAACACATTCACAAACATTCCTTCCCCATCTCTGTGGCTTTTCAGAAAAAAAAAAAAAGCAAATAAGCATATTCCAACCTCAAATTATTCCAAATATTTATGTCCAGTCACAGACATTCAAACATTCTGGCTTGTGGGCAAACAAACTCGAACTGTACTCCAATTCCGTTTTTTTCCACCTCAGTGTTAAATATACTCTACAATCAAAGTATTATACACCAGCAGGTAATAAAAAAAAGAAAAATCTGTTAATGACAAACTATTTGCTGACATGCGACTGTGTCTTATTAGGCCCCATTAAAGAACATTAACTCTTACACCAGAGGGCTAAATTCATATCACTGTAGATTCATTACCCACACAGTTCATTCTTTTGACACACATATGCACCGAGGCACACATACACACGCGGGAAACCGAAGCAGCTACTGAAGCAGCTATTCCATACGACCCGCTGCTGTTTGATCTAACATGACACGAGAGTATGCGAGTGCAAGTCGTCACCCTGGAGCAAATCAGACGGCTGGGGAAAGTCATGCGCGGTGGATAATACGGTTTCAGATTTTTCTCCCTGCAGAGAAAAGGCTTCAGGACGTCTCCAGAGAGCAGCTCGTACTCTGCAGTACACGCTTCACTACCGTGCAACATCTACCTTCCGCTGCTACTTCACTCACAGGCTCTACTTTTAAAACAAGTAATTCATGAGCAGTCGTTCTAATAACACTTAATCTGAAGCATCACTGGTTTTCGAAGACTTGTGCTTTCGCTTGCTCTTTTTCTTCTTCTTGTCTTTCTTCTTTTTGTCCTTCCCCTTGTTCCGCTTCTTGGTGCGATGGTCGTCAGAGGAGGACGAGGAAGTGGAGGAGGAAGAAGAAGAAGAAGAGGAAGAGGAGGAGGAGGAGGAGCTGTCTGTATCGGAGGAGGAAGAGGAGGAGGAGGTGGTGTCCTGGAGCAGCTGCTGCAGCTGCTGGATCCTAGAAACAGGAAGGACATGGGAGGAGAGGAGGAGAGATTAGTAGTGCAGGAGGACAAAAAACAAACGATGCAGACTCGGATTCCCGGGGTTTGGCAAGCATGTTGAGTGCCCTTGAGCAAGTCACTGTCTTTGTCCCGGTGCCGACGTTTTCCAGACTGGGTGACACATGTCTACTAATGTCGTGTATCTCCAATAACGGTGGCTGTCAGCTCTGCAGGTGTGGAGGCTTTTCAAAGCACATGGAGATAAGGAGGTCATCCTGTCACTTAAATATGAGGCTGGAGCTCAGATGGGTTTTTTCAATTTCTGTTCCAACACTTACCAACAAAGAAGGAGCAACCATTGCTGCAGGTTACTTTAACCTTAACAAAAGGAGACAAGCTTATAATGGAGGACTGAAACATCACTACAACGGGGACGAGGCACCACAAGGAAGAAATAAAGTGTTGCTGTTGGAGAACATGCCCTTTAATTATTTTAGACAAGTGAGCGCCAACATCTCAGAAAAGTAAAGTTTTTGGAGACATTCAGAAACGTAAGTATTCAGCCCTGAGAAAAGCTTCTTGTGTAATGTCCAGGCCTCATTACAGTGGGTGAGATCACACGGAGCAGAGTGATCATCTGAACGCCTGGGACGTCACGCTACTCCTCAAAGTGTCCTCGAGTGAAGTACATCATAAAAGCACACTGTGTCACACAACCCCGGCTTTTTCAAGACAAATTCTGTCTTTCAGCTTCAAGGCTTTTGTTTCCTTGAATGAACTCTTAGAATAAAAGTTTAAATTCCTCTGTAGTGTCGGCGCTCAGTCTGACACCTTCATCGGGCATCAAATTCACACAAAAGTGTAAAATCTCCAATGTCTGACACAACCTCCCAGTGTTCGAGAACTAAAATTATGTTGTTGGCCTTCTCTTATTGTGGTTTGAATCTATGACTGTCCAGACTTCTAAGATGTTTAATAAAGTCTTTGATCAAAAGGTATTTACTGCATTTTGCCATAATTACTATGCGAGCTATGGCCAAAAGCAAGTTTTTTACAAGGTCACAGTGACATTTAACCTTTAATCACCAAATTCTAACAGGATCCTCCTTGAATACAAGTGTCCCAGATGTAGAAAAATACCCTGAAGAACAACAAAGGATGGAACACCGATAGATCCTAATGACCTTGACATTTGACTGTCAATATCGAACCATCTTTGAGTCCAATTGAGAGCTTGAGTCTAATTTGAAGAACTCCTCTCATGGCCTTCCTAGGACTTGTGTTCACAGGAAAGGGACGATTTAGCTTCTGAGTCACAGCCGTCGCCGGCACAGAAGCTTGAAAATGCATAAAATATTTCGTGCAATATAATCCACTGAGGAGGCCCACTGAAGACTGGCCGTCAAATGTTTTTCCTCAATGAGCCCTTTGTGATAAAGCTGCCATCTCAAGCAATACTTAAAACCAAATGGAAATGAGAGAAATTGTAACACAAGGCAGGGGTCGGTATGATTCACTTTCATTTCAAGGAGACTGAGGTTTATATAACCCTTGCAGTCATTCATAAAATCACACAGAAGCTGTGAATGTGGCTGCCCGGCATGTGAACACACACACACACACACACATAGCAACGAGCCCTCACCACCAACAGACCTTGAATTCAAACATCGTGGGGTCAAACACTATTTGCTAGAAACTGGCACAGAGATCCAGCCCCCGGAGGGAATTTTCCAAATTCAGGGAAATGAAAGAAAGGGGCGTAATCACTTAAGAACGCTTACACACACACACAAAAAAGGAAGAATGGATGTACCTGGTTTCTTTTTCATTCCTTTTGTTTTCCCGAATGATGTCGTACATTGGGTCTTCATGGGCCTAAAGGAATAAAACAATCGGTCATTAGCTTTGAAGAAAGGAAATGAAAATCATATCAGAGTTAAAGAGTTTTAAATACTCACGTTAGATCAAGGAAATTATCTAAACACATGAGAGTATAATATCAAGTCAGCACTTTTAAAGACCTCCTTACTATGTAAGCTGGGCAAATATAAAACAGTGGCATTTATGTTAATCATTGCAGAGGCTTTGTGATCCCGCAGTGTGCGTTGTTCCATTTCAGGCCCATTGGAACAGCTTGTGCCCACATGTTCCTCAGTATAAACTAAAAGTGCCCCAACCCTGTTGTTAACCTCCGACCAGGTCAGGACTCAAGTCTCACCTCGCAATACCCGGCGAGGTGAGTTTAACCATGTTTTGGACATTGTGTCTAAATAACTATCAGTGGGCCCTTTTCCTGAAGAGCGAGCGAACTCACCACTCGGAACTGCTCCAGCTTCTGGTTGCCTTTGATGAAGAAAGGACACTCCTTGTCTCCCGTCCTGTGACCGTAACGCTTGCATCTCCAGCCTGAGAAAAAACGAAGCAAACATCAATGGGTCTTCCCAAAGAAAATAGGATAACTGATATGTCAGGTTCAAGGCTGCAGGTTTATACCTTAATGACTGTACCAGCTCCTTCTGAATCTTTGAGTTAAATCTCATGACCTTCTTTTGCAAGCATAGTACATACAGTTCGACCATACTGTAAAAAGCACTGGAAAAAAGCCAGTTAGTGAACCTAGTGTTACAGTAATATGTTTTTCAGGCTTCTTATTGAGTAGTTTTCCTCTTTAATCAACACAAAAATATTCCTTCTGAGTTATTAAGTGTGATTCTTAATCTCGACCGAATTCACTTGGAGTAACACACTCAAACATTCTGCTCATGTAGAGAGATGTGTTGCAACATGTACAAATCAATATCAAGGCCAGACCATCTCTAATTCAGAGTCTTCATTGAGAAGAGGTTTCACAGTGGTTCAATGTTCTAGACTTGGAGTGGAGCTGTGGAGCTGCCATGAACTACGTGAGTCCTTGCAAAGTGAGACCAGACAAATTAGGTTTATCCTGCAGAGGTAGCTGTGTGTGAAACTGTCTACCCAGTTCTTTTTATGCCCATTTCATTTACATTGAGGTCTTAAAAACGTTCCTTTAAACAGGATGACATATTCAAACATTTCCTCAAAGGATGGCAGAGCGACTCATGCTCAGATTATGCAGAACAAATGTCAGCTTGTGGACAGGCCTGGTGTGTGTGTGGTGTGTGTGCGTGTGTGTGTGTGTGACTTCTCAAGTCCCTGGCTGTTCACACTGTATGAAAATGAGTGGGATGAAGGAATGAATGGACTCTGACTATAATGACAGTCTTTGACCAAAAGGGACAGAAGGTGATCCCCACAGCTCCATTATTAATCTCTAGTCCGTCATGTTCGTCATCAAGTCCGCTGCCCACTCATGATACTTTTATGCTTTTATTATAACTAATAATAATCTTTATATAAACACAGGATACCTTCCACAGTCTGCTTACTGACCGGCAAGCTCCTGTTTTTTCGCTCCTGCAGATGGTTGGTCACCTGCCATTCAGACTAATGTCCATCTGTCTTTAAACCACTCAGCAGGTTTGATACTATGACTAACGGTAAAGTAGGAAAATAAAGTTTTGTGGAATGTGTTATGGGGACTGTAATAAACACATTACATTTCCTGTAAAAGAAGAACAAGCAGCTGCACGCCTGCCCACTGTTTACATTTGTCTGTTGCTCTACATCACACGTTTTGCTGCTCTGTTTCTGTGACCGCTCTACCCATTTGCTTAGTCTGGTGTCCTTGTGATGCCAGGCTACCATCAAGAGGTTGTTGATTTAAAGAACCTGTGTGGGGGATTTAGTGGCATCTAGTGGTGAGGACACCTAAGCAACCAGCTGAAAACCCCTCATCTGTTCATATGTTGGCTGTCCGGTAAAATAAAAGGTGAGGGGTATTCAGCTGCAACATGACACTTCACCACTAGATATCACCAAATCCTACACACTGAGCATTTAAGGCCTTTAGTAATTAAGTGAGCTGAGCAACACTTGTCTTGAAGTAGGTGTACACATGATTTAACGAAAAGAGATCATCTGACACTACAATTAGTAAACAAGTATTAAAGAAAACAAAAAAACAAAAAAAACAAAAGAGAGCTGAAGTGAGACATTGACTACTGTGATGCACCTTTTTCTCGCTGTACACCCCCTGTTGGGATGAAACAGATCTGCATCCTGACTAATATTCTTGCATTTGACTAATCTGCTTCATTGAAAGATGAGGGTTTTTGAGAAATCCAGTTCAGGACTGACTCGCACAGACCAAAGTATATTTTTTTTATATAATCTGACTATGTGTCTGATAACTAGGTCTGTGTGTATGTGCGTGTAAGAGCATGCAAGAGAAAGAGAGTTTGCTGAATGTGTCGACGCTGTGCCTTCATCTACTCTCAAGAAAGATTGAAATCATCATGTGGTTGTCAGTGTTGATATTGTGGCCACAGGTAAATCAACGTATGGCTGCTGAGAAGAGAATAAATATATTTGAATAATTATTAAACGGCAGCGTGACGGACGAGTTCAGCGGAGTGGGCGATCCTTCATATGTGGCTCAGGACACATTAGTGAAAAGAATGTGCTCCTGTGCGTTCGAGACCACGTAAAAAAGTGGTCTGAGTGATCGGGTGTCAGGACGCCTTCAGGTGGGGTCAGATCTGCACTCAGTGCTGATCAATGTACTCACACTGCATCACCTTCACCTCCTTCCCCAGAGGCATCCACAGACCCCGGGTGGGGGCGCTTGCCAGGAAGGTCCTGGCGTCTTCATTTCCTGGTTCAGCAGGAATACAGTCCTCTGGCTTCTCATCGTTCTCCTGCAACAGAGACAGAGACTGACTGACATGTGGCCATGAAGTGTTTCCACCGAGTTCCACACAACCTGAGACTCTCACGTCATCTGCACGTCCATCAGCTGCTGTGTCAACGTTACCTTTATGAGTCCTGGGGGGGGTTTCTCGTAGCTGCAAGAACAAAAGTTGATTGTCACAGCAGAAACATTCATTTGAAACTTATAACACAGAAGATGAATCAGCTTTACACATAAAAACATGACTTTAGGGTCAAATGATCCTGGACGTGAGACACAAACAGTTAAAAAAATTGAAGTCACATATTTATAATTCATGTCTAAGTTGACAGGCCGGAGCAGTGACGCTCTGACTGACATTACTCACAATGTCTCCACGTGCTTCAGCTTCTTGACTTGTTGGGTGAGCTTTTTCGAGTGTGTCTTGAGTTTCTCCAGATCCTGTTTGGAGGACTTGTGTCTCTTGTGCTCTCGTCTCTCCTCCTTCTCTCTCGCTCGCTTCCTATCCGACATCGTCTCGATAACGACGAACCGTTCGCCCGGAAAACCATTCACTCAGAACTAAAGCTGCATGAAGGGATCATGGTTTCCATTTGCGACTCGTTAAGGAACCCCGGCTAACATGCTTAGCAGCGGCTAACTAGCAAACATTGCTGTACTGCTGCAGTACTTCCTGTGCATCCGGGTTGGTTAGTTAAAGTCCAGCGCCACCTGCAGCACAAGGTAAGCAACACACAATGTGCTGTACTACTGTCGATTGGATTTGGTTGTATTAATTATAATATATTTAATATTATTTTATTAAATGAAGTTATATTTAATTAACAATATATACAAAGAATCTTGGGTACTGATTATACCAATAATAATAAGGAAACATATACAATCAATTCAAGATAGATTGAATTTCAAGCAATAATCAGTTAAAAGAAGCAATAATAAAACAAAGAATATAAAAGAAAAGAAAATAACAAAAAAACACCTAATTAAAAGAGAGTAATTATACATATATGTGTATGTATTATTAGGTGAATCAAGCCATTTAAAAGAGGATAAATTGCCAGGAAGTCTGACCACCTCCTCAGTTTGTTCCATAGCATGGGCATCCTAACAGAAAAGGCACTGCCACCGCTCCTCAGTATATACAGTACCTTGTGGAAAACCGAGCAAATCCTTGGATGAGGGCCTAGGGTCGCCCACCAGATATACAGTATGTTCTTATGCCAAACATCTTTCTTTGTATTATCTTCTGGTATGTCAATTATTGTTTCTCAGTTGAGGGCTGGGCAGGTAAGCTGAAGATCAGCTTTACTTAACCCTGCAGCTATGTTCATGGGTATTTTATATGCATAACTGCATAGATAAGGATATGAATTATGCAGGCACATAGCAGTAAGTTTAAAGCACTTGTATCAGAGGCACATGAAGTAAAGAAGAAAACAGTTGAACATACTTAAAGGATTTTATTTGAGAAAATCAGGATGCAGGTGGAATACAAATGTGAGGTATTTCAGGACCTAAACACACTGTACACTGAACAGCCACTGACAACAGGTAGGAAATCAGGCAGTACAAAATGCAGTAGATATTACATTTTTTTGCTCTTAAAAAAAGACAAATACATACTCAAAGCAAATATATAAAGAAAAGTGAATGACGAAAAGTCAATAAGTCTTGTGTGTACAGGCTCAGGCAGATGGGCCTAAATAATGTAAACAACAACTGGTGAGTCCCATTTTTAATAATGATTACAAATATCTTCACTGGTGACTTTCACATTCTAAATATATTTTATTTAAAAAAAATGCAACAGCATTAACAACATTATTACAGAATATCGGTGAAATCGGTCATGTTAAGCCAGCGGCATCAAAATACAGACCCAGGGTCTTACTTAAGAGTCAAAATAAAGCAAGTAAATACATTCAAATAGAAAAGTTTTCACATCAAGTAGTATGAACACCAAATACTTATTTGGTTACATAAAGGTATAATTGTGACTTTAGAAAAGAAAATCGAAAATGGAGCAGGATATTGGCATGTAAACCAGCTCAACATGCCAAAGGCCACCACAGAGCAAATAAATGTTTCCTGTGATGTGTCACCCTTCTGATAAATTCCTGAAAGAATTCTACAGACCTTCCGCTTAAAGAAATATTCCAAGGGGATCATAAGAGGCGTGTGCTAAATTAGACAAAAGAAGCACGCTCCTCTAATAGGAGGATAAGATAACGCTGATTTACAGTTGAAATAACCAGCCCCCCCTCCCCCCCGTGCTGCCACTTTCTGCATTCACGTGATTCCGCAAGCGCCATTCCACACAGACCATTAATAGTTGTGAGGCGGTGGGCAAACTGGGACTTTTCCCACACAGGCTCGGAAACCAAAGTTATTCTCTTTAGTTCTCCCTCAGTTACAAAACAGGTCCAAGCACTTGTTTGTTTTTTAAGTAGATAAGAGGTACTCAAAGTGAGGACAGAAAATCTTTCAAGCCGCCCTTCTTGCTGCTCTTGCTGTCCTCGCGCATGAGAATCTTGCTGAGACGCTGGACGACCCAGTTTTTGGATTTTGAGGGAGTCTTGGACGCAGATGAGCCCGACCCTGAAGTGTTAGAGGAGGTGGACGACCTGGGGAGGGAGAGAGAGAGAGAGAGAGGGTGGAAGGGAGGAAGAAGAGGTGAGGGAGAGGAAGGAATGATTAACATACCGTAACTTGAGATTTTGTTGGTTGGCAGGAAATACTAAAAGTGTCCTGTCAACAAGTATATGATCTGCCGAGCCTGAATTCCAGCACGTAGCACCTGTACGGCTTGCTGCTGCTCTCTTAATGTTGAACAAATAGAAACCTAATCACTCAAACGCTGACACATCATCCTAATGGACGTCTGCGACACAGACCAAGTAAAGTCAAGGATGGTTATATCTCAAAGTCTAGTTCAGGAGATATTAATACCAGCGATCAGAAATAGCTCACCTGGGTGTGTGAGCAGGTGTCTTGTCTTTGCTAGCAGTTTTCGGGGTACTCATGTTGGACCTGCTGGTGGACTGTGGAGTCCGGGGTTTGCTGGCGCTCCCCGGGGTGCTGTGGGTCCTAGCGATGGTGGCTATGAAGTCCCGGTTCATTCCTCTATGTCTGGATGTCTGATTACAGGTGTTGCAGGTGGCCATCTGGAGTAAGGAGTGGAAAAGAGAATAACGGTTATATAAATTCCTCTGATACATAATTCGGTTTCGAGGTGAACGCAAACAAGATATTTCGACTGAGATACTTAAAAATAACACATATTGTGCTTTTATAAAAGGTCCTTGAAACTACCCGCATGAAAATCTAGGAGAAGAAGTGAATCTTTCGTCATTCCAAACATTATTTTCCCTCAAACCCAGTATCACTACAGCTGCTGGAATTTCCCTGAGAAGCACAAACACTTCCTGCTGCTCCTATGCCCAATGGGACCTCACACACAAACACACACTCATCTCACAGCTTAGGAGGAAGAGTTCACAAAAGAGTCCAAAAAAATATCCATGGCGGGACATGGGTCACTCAACAGCTGAGACTCTTCCCATTGGCCCTGCCAAACATCCCTGAGATTATTTTACATTTGAATGTTTGCATACATATGAAAATAACTGGATTAGTTAAAGCGGGAGGGGGGGGGAACTTTAACTTTAGCCAATGAGAGGGCAGGGAAGAGCTGTTGCCATGCAGCCCCGCCTATTCAGGGTATGGATGCTATGGGAGCCGTCAGTCAGCTTATGCAGTTAACCTCTCTGAACCCAGTTTTGAACCAGGGTCATTTAGTCACAGCTGAGTTTTGTCAGTTGAAGCTTTACAGCACCCCCCATGACAAAACCCAAAACTATTTCCTGACACATATTACACATCGCATGCAAAGGGGAAATAATGAGTCCCAATATAAAGGCACTGGTCAGAGTTATGTGGCACAACTTGTCATGTCCTGTCCCAATACACATGTATAGCATAGGAAGTAACTGCCCTGACTGGGACAAGCCACCCTTTTGAACCACATGTTGTGATCTAAATAAAGCACAAATCCATATCCGAGGTCTGTGTAAATCCCCCAACTGGTAAATAAACTAGTTATCGTTACAGTCAATCTTTTACATTAACGAAATTTGGCAGATGCTTCTATGGAACTGCTGACCAGTGTTCGCACGCGAGACTCCATCATTAGATCAAGTGACATTAACTATTTGGAAACAGTCCCATCATCCCGGCGATGAGCTGACTCTGCGAATGAAACAAATCCCAAGCACTAAGTTTCTGTCTCCAGAAGATCCTGTTACACTTTCCTCACTTTAGAAAAATGCAGTACAAAGTATAACATGTTATAAGTGTTGATATCCTCTTTCTCTAACGTTCCGCGTGACTGTAATTTACTGGAGCACCCTCAGCGACACAAGCCATCCAGAGTTGCACAAGCTAAGAAGTGGTCTAAACAGACCACCAGTGCAGAGATCAACAGGGCTGAGAAGAGCTGTAGACAGCCAGGAATGCTGATGAGATGGAAAACTCACCGATACGAACGCAGCCATTTCAGGTTCTGACAGGTGTCTGCTGGAGAGTGCTGGAGAGTTGGGTTTCTCGAGGGTCTGAGGTCCTCTGTCTCTCTAAGTGACCGTGTTTCAAGTGTTTACTACAGCAGCCCCACACGTCCAGCTTTATACAGACCAAGCCCAGCAACTGACCCACCCATCTTTTGCATAGGGGAGTGGTTCAGAGCAGGACCGACCAATGCACTGACTCAGCTTATCTGTGGCCCAGCCAGCACTCCACCGTTATTCTTCAACAGTGACACTTTAATGCTGGACTCATCCAAACACGTGCACGTTTGAAAATTGAAATTGCAAACAAAAACAAACAAAAATCTGAACTTTATCTTAACATCCAAACAGAGAAAGGTACAGCTGAAGGTTGTGATATCCTTTTAGATAAACATTTTATTTTCTCCTCGTGTTATATCATGATATAGATTGTGTAAGATTTGTACCCACACTTTGCTTGTTCAAATCAATGGGACCAAAGTCAACGAGAATAGATCACAATACTGAATTATTAATGAGCTCAGCGCAGCACACAGTCTAAACACTGGAGGAAAGCTATAGGAAAATACTGTTTTAGTAATTTTACCATATTATGAAGTTATCAATATAACAAAAGGCAGGTCTGCAGATTTAAGATTTTTGTTTGAATAACATTGTTATGGATTTACTTATTATTGATAATTGAAAAAGCCCTAATCATTTCAAAATGAACACAGAAAAATTATCGACAGTCTCACCAGCAAATCAATCATTTCCTGTTTCTGTTTTCAGTTTTTATGATTTATTATTATTATAGTTATTATGATCATATAAGTGGTTTCAAATTATTATTTCTAGCTGCCAAATAGGCATGAATCTATTTCAGCTGAAGAAGCTTCACCCTAAAAAAATTCAATATTTAAAAGCCTTTCCATCAACCAGTAATAACTGCCACACCTTATGATAATAATCACTGAATAAAAATAAGTTTTAACAGATACATTAAGACGGATTTTATCCATAAGGCTGTTCAAACTTATTATTCAAGAACATGACCATTTTCTATTAGCTTCAAAATGCATTAATATTACAAAAAAGTGGCCCAAGATGTTTTACTTTTTGATCAGAAGGAGGATTTCAGAGAAACAGTAGTCGTCGTTTATAATGAGTAGAAAGTCACTCCACCCAAAGATGTGGGTTCACGCGTAAAGGAGGAAAATATCTATCATACTTAAGTATCCTGAAGCCCAAGACTGATGTTCTAATGTTTCTAGAGTGTTCCAGCAATCTCATTACTCTGATTACCACTACACGGAGAAAACTCAATACGTGATTGTTTTGCGTTGAGAAAATGTATGTTTTGGAAAAAGACTGATCGAACATTTCTTGGTTGCAGCGTCCAAAGTCCACTTCGGAAATTGATGGAGAAGATATTTTTTATAGTTTTACAGGTAAAATGAAAAATGTCCCTTCTATTAAGATTTGAAACCTTGACACTGGAGTCCTGCTTGAAAACAAACAAATGACGGCAGATGAAAACATAAGCTTGTTAGCAGAGGTAATAAAAGTGAATCATTTTTAATCCCACACATCTATAAAATTGTTGATGTCGTGTAACAACATGAAGAATGTTGATACACTTGTTCTGTAATTCAATGAGGCAGATCCAGTGATGCTTTAAAAACATGATTACAAACCACATTCCTGTTCACAATATTTAATCTATAATCCACCTACAAGTGATTTGACATTGTTGTTATGAGCAGTCTTGTTTTATTACCACTGTATTTGTATTATTGATATTTTTGGTCTTTCCATTACTTCATTCTGTTATTTCCTGCAACAACCAACCAATTTCCTCCCGCAGATCATTAAAGCTTAATTTCATCAAATCCAAACTGGAGTGTGCTGCCAAAAACACTGTAAATATTGGTTCACACGTTATAAACAGTGCTATGATTCCAGCTGTAGCAGTGCTGTGAGTCAAGGAGAAAAACACTGCGTTGGATCACACACAGACAGACGTTGTTTACAGACAGAATGATCTCTTGCTGTTTTTCCTCTGGTCCTCTTGTTACCACGAGTGACCCAACTATCATCAGCTGGCTCCGATACGAGAGACTTTATCAAAAGTAACTTTCCTTAGCCAAGGTGTGTGTGTGGGTGTGTGTGTGTGTGTGTGTGTGTGTGTGTGTGTGTGTGTGTGTGTGTGTGTGTGTGTGTGTGTGTGTGTACATGTAAAAGCATAGTGGACAGATTAAAGGACAAAGTCAACAATCCAACACTGTCCTCTCCTAAACAACATGTGTGATGGCTGCTATAACCTGAAATGAAGTCCCTATCCATCGAATGTACTCGTTAAAATGTACACTAATCCTCAGACATGTAGCCTCTGCACATGGAGGGACGCATGTGAGCTGGTGCCGCAGAAAGATTTCACTTCCTTATCTTGGGCTGTTGACCCTGGCAGCAGTCAGACCCACACAGGGGCCGGTCAGGCATATGGAAACAGCAAGTGGATAATCTGTTTCCAAAGTCTGGTGCTATGAACAGAAAGAGTATACAAGAGTTTTGCTTACAATAACAAACTGCAGTAAAAAAACGACTATTTCCACAGAAAAGCAGTTTAAAGTCAGACACTTCAACGCTTTCCTACAAAAATATGATTTAGGCAACGATATCAGAACCCATGCTGACAAGTCTAAAAGGAGTTCCGGGCCTCGGGTTCCTGATGTCAAGAGCCCGGTCACCCTTAGTTCCCAGCCTTGATTTATAAGTCTTTAAAACCATTACGCTGAAAAAATTTAGAAACTCTAAATTACCACCACTGCCGATTAGAGCCACAGCCGATCGAAATCCATGTCAACTGCCGAGCCATTTGACCCTGGAGTTATTGCAGATTGAGACCATTCCCATTGCAGACAAATGCCAGATGTTGCTGGATGTAAGTGTGTTTTTTAAGACCCATGGAAAAGCGGCTTTAGGAACTACCAGCAGCAAGATTTATAATAATGACTTGCAGTATAGGGAGTAAGTAGCTCGGGCCAGGTGTGCCGTGCTGAGCTGTAAACGTTTTTAAAAGAATCTTAAAATCGATCCTAAATATATAACAGGCTGCCAATGGAGGGAGGCAAGAATAAGAGAGATGCGTGCCCTGCGCCTGGTGATCGCTAATGTGAGCGGCAGCGTTCTGCACTGCAGCTGAAGCAGAGACAATGAGGATTGACTGCTACATGTAAAGAGGAGACAAAGGTGCGATAACTATAACTATCAACTATATATATATACGAATATATTGTCACACTGGCGCAGCCCTGCCCTTTCATCATACTCCCATCCAAACAGTAACAGAAGCCTGGATTCACTCGCATGTCACTCTTTGATTTAAGAGCTTTGACATGCATCCAATTGCATTTTGCGTGAATGTACAGGAATAATGGTTTGATCTTTAATTCATCAAAGTGTTGAGATATATATATTTCTTATGAGAAACATACATTTCTGCAGCCATGTGACATTGCCACTGATAAATACAATATCGGATCTGAGATTTAAAAGGTGCATTTCATGTGAAAAAGTGAAGGGCCACACAACCGCAGGCAAAGCAACGCAGGCGGACCCACATAAATCAATTCTGCAGATGGACCCGTACGTCTATTAATAACCCCTGTGCCACAAATACCTCTCTTCCTTTTTCTCTCTCTCTGCTTCCAAAGGTTAGCTTGGTTTGATTAGTTTGACCTTGGCAGGACGATACGCCCCAGGAGGAGGAAGTTGAGAAGAGGAGTCCGGTCAAATGTGAGGGAAGATGAATATAAGCCTAACAAAAAGTCTGTAAATGTTGGTGTGTTTTTAAAATGTTTGCGTGTGAATGCCTGAGCATCTGCACGCACTGTGTGTCAAAGTCATTTGAGAACACATCAATAGAACGCAATAGAGCTGAAAGCAGAAGAGCAGTTGGCGGATCAATATGAGGCAAGCGGATGAACTTTCCTCTAACCACGGCCTTGCACTGTGATGACGCTGGCAGCCACTTAGTCACCGAGTCTGGAGGCAGGCGGCCCAGTGAATACACACAGACACCTGATATGAATGCAGAGCCACTACACGTTGCCATTTAAAAAAAAATGGCTTATCTGTTTTCTCCCTCTCTCTCTCTCTCTGTCGTTACTGGTGCCAGGGATAAAGGTCACATTTTATCCTGCATCACACCAGCACGTTTACATGGAAAACAAATAAAAGCACAGGCTGGATGTAAAGATTTTACCTGATGATTTATCCCATAGCCCTCAACAAGCGGGTTTTACCCAGTTAACCTGATTAGATCCTAAAATAATGTTACTCGAGATGCTTCTTATTGTTATCAAAGGACGTATATCTGAGCTCTGTGACCAAAAAAAACAATAAAATTCTTTCAGGTATAAAATTGAAAATGTCCTCAGATGGACTGGAAGGACAAACTCTGCTTGAAATCACCCAGATATCATCAGAGAAACTTTATCCAGAGTAAACTGTCATGAGTACGGTTTAAATTTAGAAAGTTAGCTCTGCTTAGTGGCCTGGAGCATTATTCATTCATGTCATTTCAAACCTGCAAATGTTTCCACTGAGTAAAAATTGAAAAATAGTCATTTGTTATAAGCAGAGAGTCATTGATGTTGTTACTAGGCAGAACACAGACACACGTGCCGGAACATATACAGTCAATTCAGGGGGTTTGCAAAATAACTTTGACAGTTGTGCTTCTGGTTTAAGCTGCACTGAGCTCATGTTGCAGTTTGTGGTTGACATTTAAACGTAACAATGGCTTAAGAGTCAGATTTGGATTTGAGGATTCCTCTCTGGAAAGTAATGGCACATGTGCGGCTTTAAAACAGATTTGGGATGAATGACAATAATGTGCACATGTGCTGACAGCATCAGTTGAGGTGCAACATAATGTAAACGCTGGTGAGCGAGTTTACAGTTCAATCTACAGTAGGGTTTGTTACGCGTGCACGAGAAGGGACGTTTAACAGAGCTGAGGAAGCTAAATGAAGCGAGGCCCAGATGCTAATTGAGAGATGACATGCTGTTATGGTATGGCATCAGGTTCTCTTTATGGGGGTTTATGTGCTTATGTGCTCGTGAGCTGCGCTACAAACATGAAAGGGGGGAGTTGAAACTTCCTTTGACCCAAGGCCAAGGATCAGTGTGTCAGAAAACAAATACGCATTCATTCTGAATGGGACTGTTCCCCGACGACGTTCTTCTGTGCAGCGGCTCATCAAGTTTCCCAGCGGATATCGACGTGTTAATGGGGATGTTAACATTCTTAAAATGCAATGCACCCTTCGCTAAATCCCCTCAGACGTGAGTGACTGTTCCCACTTCCCAGCGACGCCACATTCCATCCTGGACTTTTCTCTACTCCAACACTTCCCACTCTTGTCCTCATGTCACCCCCCCCCCCCCCCCCTTGAGTTGTCAAACCCCGTGATGTTGCTGTTCCCTGAGAGCAAACAGGCGAAGCAAAACCCAGACATCGCTGTCTCCTCTTTCCTGTCATCTCCTCAGGAGAAACATTCTCCAGCTGCATTAGACTAGTAAAGATAAATATGACAGAGGGATGTGGTGAAGAGAAGGCCAAGAATGGAAGGAGGAGATAGATGAGAAAAAAAACAGGGGGAGCGGTCACGTAGATGAGTTGAGGTAAAAAACAAGGGAATGAGAGGTGGTCGGTGATGTCAAGCAGAAATGGTGACATAAATTACACAGAGAAACTGAGCTAACGTCAGAGAGAAATGGTGCTTCTGGGAAAAAGGGAAGTGAGTTTTCCAATCAATTATGTTCTGTCACTTTGTTATTTCGTGTCTCGTGCATCTTTTATTCTGAAAAACAAGTGGATTTTTCAGAAAATGGCAACGTGACGAGCAGATTCAGTGAACGATCACATGCATTTGTCCACTAGTGAAACAGTTCAACCAGAGACTTTCCATTTACCTGTTACTGTTGAATATTGAACACAAAGTCACCCACGAATCATCCGGAATAAATGTTACGCTACAACTATACTTTCTTCTCGTACTAAACAAGTGTGCTGGGAACTATAAATCTAGTCTTGGGGAGGGAGGAAAGGAAGAATGAGGAAGGTGGAGAGTGCACCATCCTGCGCTCCATTTAGGGGTCTCTGCCTCTCTTCTGTGGGCTACACTCCAACTTACTTCCATATCCACTGCTAGATAACAAGTTACATGCACAAACACACCTGATTTATCTTACCTAAGTTATAAGTCCCAAGAGCTGAGGACAAAATGGCATGCACGGGCATCCATCCTGAGGGCAGCGCACACGCACATCGTAAACAGAGAGCAATATGGTGTGGAATGAGGGGCATTTACAACCTGGAGTAGACATATGGTTGTGAGCTTGAATACACATCTGCTGTCGTGTTTCTGTATGGCGTTTGTTTTTAATGCGTTTGTTTTACTTGTGACTGGCACATATTTCAAGTTATATGCACACTTTTACTGTAGATACGCCAGGTTACAGAGGATCAGTAAAGGAAATGAATTATAATGGTATGAAGGGTGGGAATCGCAGGGTGACTCATGATACGAAGGGCGATACATGGCACAGATAATCTCAGGATACAGGGATTATGCGATTCTCAATATATATCAAGACAATCATATGATACATCCAAATAACTGTTCAACTGAAGAAGAATACAAAATGAAGGTTACGTGCAGAATTTGTCAATTTATCAAATGAAATTCACTAAATATTAGTGCTGTCAGTTTAACGCGTTATTAACGGCGTTAACGCAAACCCATTTTAACGCCGTCAATTTTTTTAATCGCAAGATTAACGCAGAGCTGGCAACTCTCACGCTTTCGCCGTGTGACACACGCTTTTGCATGTTGGTGGTTGACTAAGTCACAATACTTTTTTAAAACATCATCGTATCAGGCCGTCCTGAAGTACAAGGGGTGGGCGAGTGTGTGTGTGTGTCTGTGTGTGGTTCCAGATCGCGCACCGTAGCCCCACCCCCTGCCCCCGCGCACTCGCTCAGGGAGACACAGTGAGATCGGAGCTCGTTCACGTGTGGCAGCCTTTCAGTGACTCACTGCTTCTTAACTTTGAAAACAGTGAAAACACAGAGTTTCTCTGGTCTCAGCTGATCAGAGTTCAGCGCCTCAGCTTCTCAATCAGAGCAGAAGCTGCAGTTGGTTTCTATCGAGCTTCAGTATCTGTGTTCGCCTCCAGTCTGACCTGCTCTCGCTTTTTGTTTTCACATTTCGTCAACTAAAATATATATTTTTAAGCTACTAGGCTGCAGCTATATGTTTTTATTATTTAAAAACAGGGTACTTATTATTAGTTCTGAGTTTAATTTGTTTCAAAGTAGGCCGACACTTGCCTGTGTATTTTGTTTGTTTGTTATTTTGTTGCTTGTCTGTTTGAGAGGCCTGACTGCTATGTTCGCAGCAAACTTGAAAAAAAGAAAATAATAAGCCATGGTTTAACTCCTTGTTTACCTGAAATGTGCACATAATTTTATTTTGTACTGCCCTGTTTGGCAATGTTGTTTTTCAATAAAATAAAACATTTGCATAAAGCAAGCCAATCCACTTTCCATGTTGATAGAGCATTAAAACCCCCAAAAAATTATGGAGAAAAAATTAATGAAGGGACATTAAGAATAGATACAAATTTGCGATTAATCGCGATTAATTTTGAGTTAACTATGACATGAATGCGATTAATCGCGATTAAATATTTTAATCGTTTGACAGCACTACTAAATATCAATATTTTCAGTAAGGATAATGATATATTGCCGTATGGATATTTTAAATAACGAAAAACATTTCCCTCACAAAAGAGCCGACTCACAAGCAAACGTGGATCTCTGCATCTCATTTTAGATAGACATCCGTCTCACGCCGTACACACTGGATTTGAAAGTGACAATAAATTTATACATGTTTTTATTTTCAGTATTTCCCTGATAATCCCTTTGCTTCTTTCCATGTTTTTCATGTGACTGACATTAAGGTGTACAGAGTGTTGTGTACCCACTCATAACACTCAGCTAGAACACAATAAAACTCCACAACGATAAACCGGTGACGTAAAACAAAAGCTTCATGGTCACTATGAGATAACGTTTTGATGCAGCAGCATCTTCTGAAAATGTGAACTAGCACAACGATAAACAAAAAATCTTCTGAATCTCCTGTTATCCAGACAACGACCCCACACTTTCCTCCTTAAAGAGTTGAGTGGATGCTAATCTCTTTTCTCCTGCTCTCGGTCTGAGCCTCTCTCTATGGCACAGTGCCGTGCTCTGTTTATCAGCATGGAGCCGGGCAGGCACAAGGAAGGGAAGCGGTCAACATCCCTCCTCTTATCCCTCTGCTCCACCGCTCAGCGTTCAGGGGTATCGCCCGTCTGCCGAGCACAGGTGTGTGCCGTCTCGCATACGTGGCTTGATTTGTGGCGCCTTAAACTCCCAGTGTATGACAGAGGAGTGACTGTGAAAGCAGAGGGTAAAAATACCTCGGCGGACATGCTCAGTGTGTCTTGGTTTACTGAGAATTCACATGATGAACAAGCATCGACATTCTTCATCTGGACCAAAACAACACTGCTGACAAATGAGTAGATGCAAGGGTGCAGGCTCAGCGAGAGAGCGAGAGCGAGAGAGAGAGAGAGACGTGAATGTTTATGATTTCTTGGAGGGAAGTTGTCTTGCTGCAGCTATTCACAAATACATCATTAACTCTGTGTGTAAAAGTTCTTCTTGAGTTCCGAGAAGCTGCTGGTTATTTTTAACCGAGTGATTTACCACTCTGGCTGCACCATTTCAACTGAACGTGTCTGTTAGTTAACACTTTAGTACTGTGTGTGTCGGTAGCCTCTCATCATCTGAAGCACTGTCTCATAACAAAGTGCTGTGACATTAACATAATAATGTCGCTTTAACATAATAACCAAAGATAACAGTCTCACGAGGCTAAAGTCCACCAGTTCATTTGTAGAAGACTCTGAACTGACATAAATAAATCCTGTATCATGTAACCAGATTAAAGTCTGGATTTAAAACACGTGGAGTAACTGATTGAGATTTTGAGGACTATCGATTGGACGGTTTCCAATTCACGTTGGTAAGCCACCTGAGTTTTTTAAGAGGAGACTTTGTGAATTCATGTCATCTCAAGAGACGATGCGGAAAGCCTCCACGACATCAGCCAAAGCCCTAGAGGCCTCTAATGCGGTGTCTTTGCTCATCGCTAAAGCAAAGAAACCGTTCACTATAGCCGAAGACCTGCTCCTTCCAGCAGCTGTCATTCTGGCTGAGACCATGCTGGACACAAACGCAGCACAGAAATTAAAGACTGTGCCTTTGTCAAATGACTCTGTGTGCCGCAGAGTCATTTGCCATAGAATGGGAACAGACATTGTCGAGCAAGTTGTGGGAAAACTTAGCGACCCTTTTTCACTCCAGCTGGATGAATCCACAGATGTCAGTGGAAATGCACAACTTTTTGCTTTTGTGAGGTACATTGCTACTGATGACATTTATGAGCACATATTATTCTGCATAACTTTGGAAGGTAGAACAACAGGAGAGGACATTTTTGATGTTGTCAACTCCTTCTTCTGTGAAAACGACATGAGCTGGAGATCCTGCACTAGCATCTGCACGGACTCCACAGCATCAATGACGGGCTGCATATGAGAACTCATAGCGCGCATTAAAAAAGAAAACCCCGACGTGAAGTGGACTCACTGTGTCTTACAGAGGGAAGCATTGGCGTCCAAGAAAAGGAGCCCTGTGTTACATGACGTTTTGAACGACAGCATCAAAGTGATTGACAGCTTCATCAAATCAAGGCCAAGTAATGCACGCCTGTTTCGCCGCCTCTGTGAAAACATGGGAGCTGAACACACACAACTGCTGCTGCCCACAGAAGTGCACTGGCTCTCTCTCTCTCTCGAGGGAGAATACTCAACCGGCTGTTGGAATTACGATCTGAAGTACACACCTTTCTGATTGAGCACAGATCTCCCTATGCCACCTTGTTCCAGGCACAGACTGGCTTGCAAAGCTGTGCTATCTGGTGGATATATTCAGCAAACTAAACGAACTGAATATGTCTCTGCAGGGCAAGGACTCGAGCATTTTAAACCTGTATGACAAGGTGGGTGGCTTCCTGAAGAAAGCAGAGCTGTGGAGAAGGGCCTCTGCACAGGGGGATTTCACCTGCTTTCCACAGGTGGATAATTGGATAAGGATGTGGACAGAGCTCCAGTCAAGTCGGTCATAATGGGCCATTTGACCAACTTGATTCAAGATTTCATTCCTACTTTCCTGACATGGAGGAGAAATCTGCACAGCTGGATAGGGTGAGAAACCCATTTCTCTTGTCCCAAGCAAACGGAAGCAAGCTACCGATCACTTATCAGGAAAAAATCTGTGTCATCTGACCGTGACCTCCAGATGAAGTTTGCCACATCCACACTTGCACAGTTTTGGGTGTGTGTGAAGCAGGAGCACCCTGACCTTGGACAGAAAGGTTTGGAGCAGCTACTTACCTTTGCCTCAACATATTTATGTGAGGCCTCCTTCTCTGCAAGGACTGTTATCAAATCAAAGCAAAGAAACAGACTGTGCCTGGAGAAGAGCTTGATCACAGCAGTTGCTTCCCTGCCACCAAGACTGACAAAGATCCTCAGTGACGCCCAAGCCCAAAGTTCTCACTATGTTCAGTTTGAGAACATATCTTTGTAATGATCCCGAAAGAGGGCACTTTAAGATGATAATTATTTTTATGTGCAAAAATATCTATTTATAATTGAGATAATTATTTCTTTTTTAAGAAGTCTTTGTTTATTTTGATATCTTTTTATTACCAAATTATTCAAGAGACCACTACAAAGGAGAAATGTTATGCATTTGAAAGTTTCTAGTTACAAAGTTTAATAAATCAGACACTAACAGCACAGCACTGTGTTTTACATCTTTTTTTCAACCAAAGATGCTTTGCGCTGGTTAGGGGGGACTCGGATGAGTTTTTTTTCAAAGGGGGTACATCACTGAAAAAAAGGTTGAGAACCTGTGATTTAGATCATAGACAAGTCTTGAACCTCTGATAAATTATTCTTTAAAAAAACAACAGTTGACATTTATAAAGGGCTTATTCTTTATGATGTATTAATGTAATTGCTTTTATCAAAGAAAAGTCTTTGCAACCTAAGAAAAGCCTTTGACTGATTAGGCAGGTAGTCGCCACCTGTTAGCTTAGATAGCAGTATATTCCATTATACTATTTTTTGTTGGTTCGAACCTGCCAATACACTCTAAAATGGCTAAAACAATAATGGATTCAAACAACAAGAAAAGACCTGATGATGTCAAACTTCTTCGTGTGCCAGCATTATCCAATGCATTCTGCATACTGGACAAACTGGGCTCTGGAAGTTTTGGAATAGTTCAACAGTGCTTAAAGATGGACACTAAGGAGATTGTGGCTCTGAAGTTTGTCTCGAAAGCAGAAGGCCAAAAGGAACTGGATATTCTGGAAAAACTCCGGGAGATCGGTCAAGACAAGAACAACTTCGTCCGGTTCAACGGGCATCACACACACTGTGATCAAATCCTTCTGGAATTTGAAAAGCTGGATAAGACTTTGTTTGATTGGCTTGGAATGTCCGGGGGCAAGGGGCGGCCTCTGTCTGAGATTCAAGCAATCACAAAGCAGCTGTTGGTGTCACTCACTGCCCTGAAGAGCCTAGGTCTGGTGCATACAGACATAAAGCCAAACAACGTAATGTTGGTGGATCAACAGCGACAGCCTTCAAAGGTGAAGCTGATTGATTTTGGCATGGCTACTCGGGTCTCCGAATTGAAAACTGGACATAATTTCCAGATTATTGGTTTCAGGGCCCCTGAAGTCATGCTGGGACTTCCTCTGAATGAGGCCATGGATATGTGGGCTCTTGGTTGCATTGTGGCCTACCTGTACCTCGGCACATGTCTGTATAAACTAGGGACTTGCAAATATCAGGCCATGAAGAACTTGGTACAGATAAATGGTCAGCCCAATGACAACCTGCTCAATTCTGGAAGGTACACCAATGTGTTTTATACAAAGACAAAATATACCAAAAAACAATTGTGGAGCCTGAAGGAACTTTGCTGCTGCAAGGAGTGTGTAGTACCAGGAGGGAAACGCACAAAGTCCTCCCAGAGGAGCAAGGGGAGCCCAGCATCCCCTACGATTCAGAAGCCCGGGCGGTTTGCCAGTCTTGATGACATTGTGGTGACTCGCCCAGGTGTGGCTGAAAATGAGGACACACAGGCCTTTTTAAGCCTGCTGAAACAGATGTTGCATCTCGATGCAAAAAAAAGAATCGACCCCAGCGAAGCTCTGCGACATCCTTTCTTGAACATGAAGCACTTTCCTAGTGAGTGTGTCTCCAATCCCGACACACCAGCGGCCCCTGGGAGAAGACGAGTTCGCCGATTGGCAGGATGCATTGCAAAGGGCAATAAAACTTGTGTAGTAGGGGTAAAAGAAAGATATGACTCGTCTGCTATCACAAGTAAGGCTGAGGCATCACCTGAAAGGGCAAGAGGTGGTCGTGGTGAGAAAATCTCTTCCACTGACACACGAGCCAAAGGTGATGCTGAAATTAGCCCCCTAAAGAAGCATATGAAGAACTTTCCCAGTGAGTGTGTCTCCAATCCCGACACGCCATCGGCCCCTAGGAGAGGACGAGTTCGCCCATCGGCAGGATGCAACTCAAAGGTCAATAAAACTTGTGTAGTAGGGGTGAAAAAAAGATAAGACCCATCTCCCGACACAAGTAAGGCCCAAGCATCACCTGAAAGGGCAAGAGGTGGTCGTGGTGAGAACATCTCTTGCACTAAAAAAATAACCAAAGGTGATGCTGAAATAAACCCCCGAAGGAAGATTATGAAGAACTTTCCCAGTGAGTGTGTCTCCAGTCCCGACACGCCATTGGCCCCTAAGAGAAGACGAGTTCGCCCAAAGAAGATGATGAAGAAAGTTATAACATTTTTTAAAGGGCTGTTACCTTGTTGCAAGGTTGATGTTGCCGATTAGACTCATGTCTGACCTATAAAATAAACACAGAGCCCACAGTGCATCAAAATGTGTTACTGTCAACAGATATTGGAAATTCTGGATGAATTGATTCTCAATGTTCACTATAATCAATGAAACATTTTCATATCTCGGTAGATCCCAAGTGAAACATTTCAGAATTTTATATCAGTTACAGAATTGTTTCAAATGTTTTGGAATTTGTTAACATCTCAACATCTTTCAATGAGTATCTCACTCATGGAGCAATAAAACTTTTTAAAAATATACTACATGAATCCCTATACTGTCAAGATGTAGTACAGAAATCCACACAATTTTATCTTTATAAAATCTTTATTTTTTTTTTTTAAGGTTGATGTAAATAACTTTATGAAGTTTGTACTTACTTAATAATATATACATTCCACTTCTGTCTGTCCTGGGTGAGGGGTCCCTCACATCTGGCTCTCTTTCAGGTTTCTACTTATTTAAAAAAAAATTTTGAGTAGTTTTCTTCCTTACGCTTTATGAGGGTTAAGGGCAGAGGATATCACACCATGTTAAAGGCCTATGACACAAATTGTGATTTGTGAATGGGCTATACAAATGAAATTTGATTGTTTTATTGACTTATCAATTTGACTTCCTAGCATGAATTTTAAAAGCTTTTACCGGATATTTTCAACCATAGATATACTTTATGTTGACATTTAACCTTTTATTACATTTTAATATGAGTGACTTTTGCCAGTCAATACAGTATGTTAAATTTTGATAATGGTTGATGAGAAGATGATTTTGTTTGACCTTATTTCTTTCCATATATTTTTCATTTTTAAATGCTTGCTCCATTACAGGAAAGTAACCTTTTTTTACGTTTCCAAAAAAACAGCAGTCTCTACCTATTGTGGCCCTTATCGCCAGTGATTCTGTATGTACGCAAAGTACCAGGGTTGCAGACTCGTTGATTTTCTTCTATGATTTGATGTTAGTTATTGATAATGATTCTGATGTTTCTTGATTATTTTTCGTTAGTGATCATATTTTTATTGATGATCAAATGGGGGAGTGTAAGGGAAAAGTCAACTGACCAGGTGTCTCACTGCTGTGGCCTTGGCAAACATGGAGTTTGCTACAGCGGACGGACACAGCACATAGACACAGGGGAGGATTTCATATCTTTTTCTTATTACGTTTTATGAAGCACCTCTTTGTATTAGTTCTGGCATGTCTTCTGTTTTTCATATTGTCTTGTGAAACGCCTCTTTGTATAAGTCCTGGCTTTTTCACACTTGCAGCCAGTTGTTCCAATCATGAGCACCCGTGCTTGTTGTGTAAACTCTGCAGAGCTTACTATTGTAAAGACTCAATGGCAACTCCAGTCTGAGAATTTCATTATTTCAAATCTCAAGATGAATTTCCAATACAGACCTTCACCACAACCCACAGAATGTGAACAACCGGGGGTACACAGCCCGGCAGCATACAAAAATTAAAAAAGATGACAACTTTTTTTCTTGCAGTACATAACTTGACCTCTCCTGTTCCCCTGGCTTATCCAGAGTATCTGTATTTTTTATTATCGTTTCAAGTGTCTGTCTGCTTAATGTCTCTCACTACCTTTTTTTTTTATTCCTGCTTCCTCTCTCAATCTCCATCTGCCTCTTCTCCCTCAGTGGCCACTGATACATAGCAGAGTGGGCAGAGAGCGGCCTGCGCAGCGATTACCTGCATACTAAACAAACCCTAATAGATTTGAATGAGCCAGCAGCACTTTGACTGGAGCTGCTCTTCATTAGGGCTGATGTCAGATCACCGGGGGGGGGGGCACTTCAGTGGTTCTCTCTTACAACAACACCACAAGCTCCATCGCCACAATCTCCATCGTCAGTTTCCTCATCTCAATGGGTTTATCAGTGGGGTGGGTGGGTGCCGGCCGAAAAGTTCCCACTGGTGCTTTCCATTAACAGGACAGACAAAAATAACCACTACAACGACTTTAAGGTGGAAATAATCAAACCAGGCCCTTTCTGTGAAATGAATACAAATTTCTTAAGCACAACATGGCCGGAAGCAAAAGATTAAGAGACAAAACAGTACATAATTTACAATAAATACGAACGTGTTACACAATTTGACTCCCTCATAGGTCAAAGGTCAACACCAGTTAAGATGTTTGCTTATGGAAGGAATTCAATTCCAGGTATATCACATAAGCCACACAATTATCAGCTAAATATGTTATGTAAATGTATAATAATTCGTGACATAATAAACACAAATTGCTAAAAGGAAATTATAAATTAACTTTACAGTTTTTCTGCAGATATTAGTCCTAATTATCAAATGTCAGCATTTTACCCAAAACTACAAATCAAGTGAAGCTGTAAAAACTACTGCACCATCCATACTTCCACTTCGTTCAACACCACAACAGCAGAGGACAATGGAGCAGGCACATAACCCTGGTGTTTTGACAACAAGCTGCAGGAAAACATAATGCATGACTGGGTGTGTGGGGGTGAATTGTTTTGCTCTCTCACCAGAACTGAGGAGGACGTTTTGAAGCGCTGCAGAAGATGTTTCTGTGCCATGCTGAGACGTTTCCCCTTGGCGTGTCTGCGCAGGATGCTCCACACCCGGGCTGGAGGACGCTGCTTCGGCCGCAGCCGGACCCGGTGATTGTCGGGCTGCAGCCACTGATAACAGTGCGAACACACCGTGGTGCTCTGCATCGGGCAGGTGGATTTCTTCAGCGCTGATGCTGCGAGGACGGAAAAGATTTTTTTTTACAAAACCAATAGAACAAACTAATCCTGATACAGTCAGGTCAATTTTTTTGAGATAAGATAAAACAGAGCTCTATATTTCCCAAAGAAAATTCAGAGCCAGATATTGCTCCAAACTAATAAAACAATTAAGTATATTAATAGGAAGTGTAAGAGGAGTCAATGGAAGACGAGAACCTAAATATATAACGACACTAGTGAGAAAAGATGTATAAATGTGAAAGAATGAACTAAAATAGAAAAAGGTGTGGAAATGACAAATGAGAAGAAATATTGGAAATGGTACTAATAAAGAACCGTACATGAAATAATTAAAGCAACTTTTCACATAATTATGAGTATTAATGGCACAAGAAACTGAAGGATGGATAATGTACAGGATATTGAGCAAGTAATATTGTACATGTTGAAAGATAATATTGCATGTGGTATTGGTATTATGGTTTTCCGTGTGTTAGGTTTCAGATGTATTATTTTCAGCAAAAAAGAGCAAAGAGACAAAGAGATACGTGTTAGAAACTTGTAGTTAGAAGATCAATGTTGACATTTAAGCAGCTCCATTGACATTCTGTGGTGAAACATCAACATAACATCCTATTTTTTCCCACATTGCAATATAGGTCAGTCCCAAACTAGATTCTAGATATTCTCTCACCATCCAAACATCATAAATCAAATTATCATGCTCCTCTCTTAGAGATCAGATAGTGTGATATTTGGAGAAAAGCCAGAAGAGTCTTACTAAATGGAACCACTACCTATTGATGTGGTTTAAGCTGGCGTGTGTGTGCGCATGCATGTGGTGTGTGTGTGTGTGTTTATGATTGTGTGTTTTATCCCACCAGCCTGTCACACACAGCTGGTTGACTCAGTATTTTTGGCTGTGGGTTTACTGAGTTTGTTTCAACCTTGACAGGGTCCTTCTTACTACTGCTGTATGTGACTGTTACACTTGTAGACTCTCAGTGAGGAAAACAAAAAGTTACAAAAACTGTCTATGGTGCACAAGTGTTTTAACTTACCCTTAGTATTTGCTTTCGCATACCCCTGCCTGGGGAAGAAGAGAGGAGACAAGATCAGACAGTTGAGAGTAAGAGTGAAATTTGTAACAGGATATCACATTTGATTTTAATAATTAAATGTGCAGTATGTAACTTTGGCCGCTAGGAGTCTATAAATCAAGACAATAACAAAATATTTAGTTTGATGACAGAGTTTATTTGTCTTTGCCACCATTGCCAGTGAAACTCTATCTGACGGGACTCAGGCACGAACTATGCTCACGGATAATCTAAGTACACAAGTCAACTTCAAAATATAACATATATAGTTGTTTTATTGAAGCATTTTTTAAATTTGATGTAATTAAATCTTTGCTTTAATAGTGTTTTTTGTTGTTTGCTCTAAAATCTTAAGTAAACTGATAAGGAAAGAACGTTGTCAGCCACAACAACTGTTATGTCACATCCATGGAAATAAAACCTTAATATGACAAAAACACCAATTTACTAAAACAGGCAATTGGAACGGACAGACCATCCCATTATGTGTGGTGGAAAACAAAATGGGTCCAAACAATATATGGAAAATCCTCCACCTCTGCCCCCTCCTGCTGCAGGGCTGCCTCTGCCACTGCTAAAATTAGCTTTGGGATTAAATCGATAAGGGGAAATGTGTTGTCCGGCGGCAGCCCGTGTGACAAAGTCTGAATGGGGCTGGATGTTTGTGGAGGAAAGAGTTGGGAGGGGTGAGGTCATCTGGTGTCGACCCACTGGCTGCTGCTGGGCAGGGGTTGTTGTCACTTTTCCACTTGCACTCTCGGCCAACCCGTATGTGATTTAACGTTCAGTGACTGGCTTAAACTGCCATATTATTTAGTATCCCTGTCAGAAAATGCTGGATATGAAGAGAAGCCTGTGTGAGGCCGCTGTGGAGGAATGTGACTGTGCAGGACTGATAGTGACTCATGGATGTTGGGCAAGTCCCCATTTTTCATTGTTATCCTGAGACATTATCAACATTCTTAGTTGGTGGAAAAATTGTGTGTAGAAAGTTTTGAACACATTTCCATCCCTTGACACCACTGACAGAAACATTTTCGACAACATGAAACACATTTTTCATTCCTTTGGAATACTAGAAAGAAAGGAAATCCTCCAAAACTATAAACAGACGGCTGACGGCTCGAGTGTGGAGAAGTGGAATTCCTGAGGGGTGTGATCACTGCTTCCTTGATGAGCTCGCTCTCAGAAACCGTACACCACAAAGACCTCTTCCACCGCAGTAATCTCATTAACATACTTGACAGGCATCTCCTTTTAAGTGCACACTTAGTTGTGGTGATGAACTCTGTGGGCTCTACACATGGACTGCTGACAACAGGGGGGGAGGGGGTGGTGCAATTCAAAAAACTCCAGAAGTTGCAGAAGGATGGAGGGTAGCGGAGGGAGGGGGGGGAGCATTATAATATTATATGTTGGCTACTGTGTGATAATGTGATAAGAGACAGAAGTGCTGGCTGAGGCAAAGTGCACAAAATTAAACACATTACGGAGGTTTTATTGCCTCCATCGGGGGAAAACAGCCTTCACTGTGACTAATGGAAATGTAGACGATCAGGGCAATCAGTGAACACTCTCAACACTGCACCAGTCTACGGCAGAGAGTGTGTGTGTCTGTGTGTGTGTGTGGGGGGGGAAGTGTTCCGTTTATCAATCGGGTGGGACAGAGGACAAGGCCGGCAGGTGCCTCCCGGTGTGGGGCACACTTGGGGCGGCAGACTCTTGCTGAGAGAGCGACGAATGGAGAGATACGGGATGAGGGGCGATGAGGAGCAGAGGCAGACCGATATGGACTTTGGAGGGGGAATCACGAAACCTCCATTAGGGAGTAAAACAGTCCCGATACCGATGTATCAGCCAATATTTAAAAAATGGGCAATCAACCAAGATGTCATTATCGAACCTGTATGACAAAGGATTTTAATGAAGGCTTGATTTTATTCAGTTAAACCATAAACTTTAAATAACTATAGATAAAAAAGAAAGCACAACAGCAAACAAATACGTAGAGCGCGAATTTTTTTAACAAAATTTTAGTTTTGATGCATCACTTATTCCCTGGGAACATGATAAAAATATTTCAAAAAATGCCAATATTCCCCAAACAATGCCCACAAAATTATTATCAATGATATTGGTTTAAAAAAACGAAATGTCCCTGAATAAAGAGCTGCAAAAAAGCGGCGTGGGATATTCAAAAGTCCTCCTGACACTGTTTGCCCAGCCGGCATCCTGCATATTTTGGTTATCAGCACACTCAGTCAGGCTCCAGTTACTGGACACGCGGCTGTGATTATGAAGTTACTGGCAACATGCTGCCACAATAATAAAAAAGGGATGTCATCCTAAAGACAAGGACACAAAACACACACACTATAACTGTATAAGATAACGATAACACTAAACAATAGATTATGTTTGCAATAAAAACCAATGGAGTTGCACTAGTGATGGGAACATACACACAGACACAGTCATCAGACAGAAGGGGAGAGCGGTAACACGACCCCCAACAAATATGTGGAGTAGCGCGTACGAGTATATGACACATACCCACGACACAAACACTCAGTGACGCATCGGGGCAACTTAAATGGAGGAAGAGACGACACCGGAAACCACCAGAAGCAGAGAGAGTGTCAACTGGGGTTCAACAGGACCAAAAGAAACATCAACAACCACACACACTGACCACATGTGCCAGCAGCTGTTTGAGTGGATGCTCACTCCTCGGTTAACTCTGGGACTGTGTATTCAAGACCTCGATCTGAAACATTAATTCTTCAAGGTAATTTCCTCCATAGCACGACTTGCCCTCAGTATCATCACTCTGGCTTCATTAGCTTGTCACAGTGAGTGTTAATCTTGGATGTGGCCGCTAATCGTGTTCTGTCTGCCAGGCCCTTTGGCCCCAAACCAGGCAGGTCTTACAGCCCAAACATTTAAATGTGTACACTCGGAGGACAGATGGTCACAGTTGAATACGGTGGAAAGGCTCGCAGCTCAGTGTAGCCAGTGAATCTGGGGAACAGATCGATGGATTAAAGGAGCAGCGGGCTCACACACAAATCCGTAAAATGACCCTGAGTCTGGGTTTCACTGTTAAAACCAGTGTTTTTGTTTCCATTCATGGGTCTGCGCGCACATTTCCTGGCTCAGGTGAAAGAGAAAACTAGCGGGAGAATACGTGGACATGGCAGGAGCCCAAAGCAGACATGGCCCACGGGAGTCTGTGCACACACTCACATGCACGCATGCATACACAAACCATTGTTACACCTGTTAGGTGCATTAATCTCAATACAAATTGTTATAAAGAACATTTGAGCACCCACTGTACTAGGAAATGTGCACGGGTCGCGTGCACAGACATAAATTATTTCCCTTTCTTTCTTTCTTTCTCTCCAAGGCTTAGGAGGATTTTCTCTGAAATGACTTTCTGCTTTCACTTTCCAAACAATACGACAATCACCAAAGGCACTTTTGGCACACGCAACTGAACCAAAGCAGTGGTTCGCAAACAATGACGTAATTTAGAAATGTTACTATACGGTGCCATCACATCCTCATCCTGTCTTTAAAGAGAAGGACCAGAAAGGTCATCTTAAATATAGAGAAGAATTGATTTTGTTCTGTTTTTGTGTGTGTGTGTGTGTTTTTACATCAAGCACAATGATAAACCAAGCTGCTTGAAGTGGATCGGTCACTAATTATCTGTCAACACCTGAGGAGGGAATAACCCAAACACATCCTTTCAAGTGCAAATTTACACAAGCAGTGAAAACCTCGGCGTGAAACCTAATAAAACCTTATTACATTTTGAAATGCACATAAATATGGTAAAATGATTAACACATAAATGACCACAGCCAATTTCTATGGGTTCAGTTTTCAATCACAGCAGGGACCTATTTAACATGTATGCAAAGTATTGAGATTTAAGTGCATTTCTATTTTTGTCACTGTGTTTTCCAGCTTTCTTTATAATATTTTGCCCTATAAAAGCTGAGTCAAGATTTCAAAAGAGACCCCAGTAAGTAAATTGAAACTAAAGAGAAATAGATTAAAATCATTATTTAACTCTGTCTGTGTTATTTCTCTATAAATGTTATGGTCTTGACCTTATAATGTTTATCGCTTAAAGTGGAACTGAATTTAATACCTTTGATTTTAGTTTTTTACACAGTATAAACATTAGTACAATTATATAACCTCATAAACACACTCATATAAACACTGGTCGAACGCTTCCCCCTAGCGTCCAGATGCCGCTACTACAACAATACAGGAGCGAGTGTAAGGAATCGGATGCGCTGGTGAGATTCATGAAGGGTATTTAAGAAGGTTTCTTACAGGTAGAACCGTGAGAGCTCCGGACACGTTTCCTTAAACAGCAGAGACGCGTTCAGCAGGAAGTTGGCGGATCCTCCGCTGATGAGAGTTTTCATTTTCAATCTGTTTCCTGCTGTGACGTAGGAAACTCCGCATTTGAAATGTCTCCCTCCACCGAAAGATGTAGACGAAGGTTAAAGAAGTGTCCGCACACGATATCAGAGCCGGAGGAACCAGGACGTGTGAGGAGATAAGTCTAGTTTCGCACTAACGTGGTATTTGTGAGTGTGTGATGGGCTGCGACACCACAGACATCCACGTTTAGTCGCGACGTTGTGACGTGTCCCGCAATGTATTGTGGGAAAATGAGTCACAGTCAAAATTGGTTGGTTGGGCCATATACTGTCCTCTTCAGCTTTTAGTTCCGAAAACAGTCTAAAAGCAAAAATAGATTAAAAAAAATAACATTGATCAGAAGTAAATTAAATGAACGCAGTGTATTTATTCAGGATAATAAATCTGATTCAAAATTAACTTTTAAAAAGCTTATTTATTAATCAGGGATTACACAGGAAACAAACGTTTAAAGAGTCATAACACCCAAGTAATCAGATACTTTATCACTATATATTTCAACTATTGATTATAGAGCAATAGCAGCAGCTCATATAAATGCCCAGATATGTATCATTGAATGTCGTCATTCCTTAGATCCTATTGGATATTTAGAATTACCAGTGATAGACGCCAGTGTGAGGCCTATTGACATCATTGCCATCATGCTTTATCCTGCATGCGCACTGACTAACCAGGTCTCCTGAGCCCCATACACGTACGACATCCGACAGGGAGTCGATGGTCTGAGTCTGTAAAACTCCTGCTTGATCCTGTGAAGTGATTGCATCGGGTCTGGATGGGGATTGAGCAGAGAGCGCGTGAGCCCCGATGTGAAATTGGATCTTTAGAAGAAGCAGCAGCAGTGAGGACGAGCCATTTACTGAGTGCGCACCGACGGGTGAGCCAGAGCCGGTCCCCTCTGGTGTGCGGTTATTCTAAAAGCGGCCACCCATTCAGTGGGTGGCCGCCTGGTGGGAGAGACACGTGAAGTGACAACGGAGAGATGTTGTGTTCACAGAAGAGGAGATTTTCACTCAACATCATCAGCGACGGACCTCCTTGCTCTGCTCCCATCGTCGGACCGGTGCGTTTTACGTGCAGCTTTTCCCGGAATCGGACGGTAGGTTTTCACGCCTTTCATAGTATAACAAATGCAACGACTTTTAGCCAGATGCAGACAATTTAAAGATATCATAGCTTCTTGGAATTCACAAATATCCCACGGGTGGCTGAGTTAAATAGCGTCCTTTGTTTGGATAACGGGTCATTTCCATCACTCAGGCTCATTTTCCTGTTGGAACTTTGATATAGACAGTACAAATAATAGATAAGAGATAATAATCACACGCATACAACAGAAATAGAACGCTATACACTCTGCTGAGTTTATTATGTGATGCTGATTAATAGCCCATATTTATGTTGTGGTGTTATAATGGATGTTTATGGGCAAACCTATTGCTGCGCAAAAGTGTGAGGTCTTCTACTGCGTTGTTCTTTACAGATTCTGTCTGTGATGCGTGTGTGTGTGTCCGTGTATGGAGGAGGTGGTGGGAGGGGGTCTGCCACCAAACACTGAGGAGACATTAAATCACTGGGTCGGCACTGGGCGCACAGACACTGATGGAGTGAACCTAAGTGTGAGGGATTGCTCCACACTTTGTCCGCGAGTAAATCTTCACTTTATCCGCCGCTGCCAGGCGCACCGGCTCTCCAACGCAAGATTGAAATAGCTGAGCGGGGCAGCGAGAGTGTAGTCTGCGGATAAACGGATTTCCCCTCACCACCAGGACCAAATTGACTCGCGATTCCAAGAATGAGCCAGAGAGACTGACATGCAGGCAGGGAGGCGGGGAGGATGATATGGTGCCACCACGTCCTCATCCTGTCTTTTAAAGAGAAGGAACAGAAAGGAAGGATGCTTCTTCTTCACTGATTCTGTGATCTGACTAAATAAAGTGGCATAAACGTATATTATAATTGCGCACGATGAGGCAAAAATGCAGCCTCAATGAGCTAAGACTTGTCAAAGACTTCTCTGATCTGCACAGTTATAAATTAACCTTATTTTCTTACAGGGCGCAGGGAAGCAGGAGCCTATCACGTTACTACAAGGCAGTATTGAATTGCTAGTAAATCATTGAAGATGGCCTGGAGGTGAGATGACATTCATTTCCACCCAGTAACATTAGAATGCATTGTACACTAAATCAGTTTGACCAGAGGGAAATTAAAACCCTAAAACTGTCTCATGAGCTCGGCTGACTCATATGAGGGAACCTGCAGCCCTGACTGTGTTAATGCACAGCTCACTGGGCCACACAGGACCACATGTGTCTCCTGCCCTGTGCCTCGGGTGAGGCATCAGGTCTTGTCCTTGCAAGACTCTTCCGTCAGCTTTAGAGGACCTCGCAGAGCAGCAGAGACATCCCAGAATCCCAGAGTGTCCTGTCAGCATCTGCAGGGAAAAAAAACAATCCCAGCTGCAGCGGCATCCATTGAGCCACTATCACTTCTGAAACGAAACACCAACTCCAATGGTGCTGAGAAAGCTCAGGAGAGAAGGCACACTGTGCTTGTGCTGCTGAATGTGTGTCTCATACAGTCAGACTGTGTGTGTGTGTGTGCATCTTTGTGATGACTTCCCACAGTCATGGACCTTTTAAAACTCAAAGGAGCTAAGACTTCAATCAGTATTCTCCAGTGCAGTGATGCTAACTGCAGATTTGCATTAGTGTGCAGCTGTTATCTCAGGTCAGTCTCCTGCAGAACACCCTGACTTTACACATCTCCAACGGGAACACTGCTGAGTCCAACAGTCTTTACCAAGTAATGAGTGCAATTATCCTCTTGGATTAATAATTAATAGATTATAATATAAGGTTGCTCGGTGGTTCAGGTTTTATGCTGGGTTCTGATAACTGCCCCCTTTTGTTTTAGTCTTTTGGGCATGAACATCTTGTTCATCCTGAGTTTTCGTCCTACCTTTCAGCAGCAGCAACCTCAGTCCTTCCTCTCACAGGGACATACATGCATAATGCCCACTTTTCCTCGGTAAAGCATTTTAATTTTCGATGCATTATTTATAAATTATATTAGATCATTGGATGAATAGTCTGATGCAGTAAAGAGTAAAGACACGACCAAGGGCACAGCATCACTTATGCTCAAAAACAATTTTGTGTGTGTGCTGGTTGGAAGTCGTCTTCCCCTCCCCGGGAACCATCACACACCCCCAGAGACAATACTTCAAGGACAACAGCACTCACCTCCCACTTCATTAAAATCAGTCGTCTGACGAGCCTTGTTTATTTCACAAAGCCACTCGCTGAGGAAAATAGATTTTTTTTGTGTTCAACATTTGAAGTGATTACACCCTCCATGGAGATTAATTGTGAGGAGAGCTGAGTCACTCAACTGTTACTGGAAGCTGCACATGCAGAGGCCAAGAGACTTTCTCGCTTGTGCTCTTTGCAACAAAACCTCCTCGGATGCACTGTACTTTGCAACGGAGGAACATGTGCACACTCAAAAGGAGGTGATCTGGTTATTTGACCTGGATACATATTCTTCCTTCAACACAGTTTTTTTTTAAACAATGCCTCAGAGCAAAATGATTTATAAATCTCTGTAGAGATTTCTTAAAGCAGACCCAGTGGAGTCTATTTTAAGGCAATGAGAGCACAGGTCTCCCGGCGAGGCAGAGTGTGAATGTGTGTGGGCTTGTACAGTTGTATGTGGACATGCACTGACTGCTATCTGCACTTGTTTAGCAGAGCTGCTGATACAGACTACTTTTCTACACATCTTCAGACTGAGTAGAACAAACAAGTCAGGTCTACAAACAGGGTTTGTTTGGATCAGGATGATCCCGGCCTCCAGAGGCAGAGAGAACAGTGGCTCATTCAGGACTCACCAAGGGAGAGGACCCAGCAGAGGGACTGAGGTCTCTGTACAAGCTTATCTATCCCTGGAGAATAACAAGAAGAGGAATAGCGAGGAAAAGCAAAGCCTTCTTCTATTATCTGCCGTTCCTAATAAAATCATAGAGGGTTAGCGTTCAAAGACGTGACCTGAAAAGCACTGAAAGCCTCCATACATGTACATCAATTTAACAGTGAAGTGAACAGAGCGAGCCTCTACGCACTCAGTTCAGGTCATTGTTAGTTGTCAGTTGGATGAGAAGGCTTTTAAGAAGTTAAGAGTTAAGTCAAAGACCGTGGAGCCAAATCTGGGTGGTGTAAATTAGAGTGCCTGTTTGTTTCTTATCTCCCTGTGGCCTTGATTAAAATGAATGGGCATGCAGCCTAACACCCAAAGTGGCTGCCAGACGAGACCTTTCTTTACCTCCTCTTTAGTTAAGTCAGCTTACTGAGCGTAAACAGGCAGATTTAATATACGGGTAAACAAACACATGCAAATGAATGCACGGCTGTGCACATTAAGTTGTATACTTTTATTGCAGTTTGATTATGGATGGACCCAGGATGCCTTTCGCCTGATGTGATGGCGAAAGAGTATCTTGGGTATTTTTCCATATAGGCATCAGCTCTGTAGACTCTCTCATTATAAACTAATGGTACCTTTAAATCCCATCAGGCAGCATCAAACTTCACACTCTTAAATATCAGTTCATAAAACTCAGTAGAGCGCATACCTCTGCCAAGGCCCAACAGATTTGAATAAAATCAAGCTGCCCCAAATTTAAAACACTCAAAGATATAAACTCAATAAATATGGCTGATTCATTCCTGGGAAAATGGTGAAAATGACCCCTCCAAAAAGCCATATCTTGCAATGTTATGGGAAAATGATCAAACTTTTTCTTGATGCCTGTTAATCCGAATTCACACTAGAATGTGATGATCCTTTACTAAACCACACTATATCCTTGGTTTTACACCAAGATGCTGGAAAATTGGTCCTGTAGTTTTTGTGCGATCCTGCTCAAACGATCCAACCAACAAACAAAGGCAGGGGTGAAATCCTCCACCTTGGTGTTGGTAACAGGGTAATTCACAATATTACTAATGAATCTCAATTTCAGATGAATTGAGGGCAAGTTAGGGGCACAGGCAATATGTAAAATGTGGCATCGGGTGCGCTCATTTCGTTCTGTTCACTCAAACTTTCCCTCATGAAGTTTGTTTCATCATGGTTCCTCCTCAGCAGCCTCCATATCACAAACTAATCACAGTCACACCACCGCTTCAATGGTGCATGGAACAATGCACCATTGTGTCAAACTGTCTATTGTGTGGTTCTTTGAATAGAGGGGGGGTCTTTTCAAACGATAAGGTTTTCGGTAATGGGATACATATCCGTTACCCACTGTATGACCATTGTCCCTGATAATGGAGGATGAATTGGACTTGTAACTCAACATCAATATTTCAATTACAAGTCCCATTAATTGCGAGCTGCATCAGCGGCGTTTTCATCCGGCAAAGGTATTTCAGCTCCGTCAAAAACCCATTGTTCCTGTGGAAATGGAAGGTCGATTCACATAAACAATTAAATGTAGAATGTGGGTGGCCTCTTTTTCACCACGGGACACGGTTGCCGTGAGCAGTGCCATCCGTTATTAGATGGCGTCTTTGTCAAATGTCCTAAAATGAAGGACGGGATGCACCGCGGCTCTCATACAAAAGGAGCCAATGCTCGGTAATGCATTGTGCACTAGATGTGGGAGATCATGTTTTCCTCCACATCATACTTCAAATTTTACCTTTTCAAGTTTCCAAAGACCCCAAACCTGTTAGATACTTTAATATTATTTTTTTTCTGAAAATGTCTTCTTTTTTATTCACAATAGAAAAAAGGGTTAGGGTAGGACATTACAGCTGAAATAATATAGTCAAAATAATGTTTTAACTTACTCCTGTGGTTTAAATATGCACATTGTGCATAGTGTATTTAAATGTTCTGCTAATTTACTTATATTTCAAGACCAGACATTCGAAACTCTACATAAAGCCAATTTCAAAATTCTTCTTTCATTCTCATCATAAATCATAAATTATTGTCAATAGTCCCAAAAAAAAAAAACGTCACCATTTCTTTGGGAAATAAAGTTTTCATATAAATAAGCTATGAATGATATGGACTATCCTTTCTGTAAGAAAAACTAATTTGGAGAAAAAAACTCTTGTAGAATATGTATTTGAACAGAAATGTTCATCTTAATAGACAAAGTGCAGTAAAACAAACAGCTAAATGTGGATGTTGGTTGTTTGGTTTCCACTTGTCTGAGAGAAGACACTGCTGGGAAGCAAAACACCTTTAAATTGACCAGCTCATGAAAATACAATGTTTCTTTCCCTTTACCTGTCTCACAATTAATTGAGTTTTGCCGCTGGCTCTCCACTTCTTTCTATCCCCCCCCCCTGCTCGCTTTGTCCTTCAGCTCTTTTCATCTGTCCTCTGACTTCAAATCCCTGCAGTTTCAAATCTAGGTTGGGCCAATTTTAATACAGAGACCAGGCAACAGTAAGGTACTTGTGTAATTGCCTAACCACGCCGCAGAAAAAAAAGCAGAAGTCTGGTTTTGCCGGAGAGGCTGATGTAAGCGTCTATTTGAAAAGGACTGGCAGGTTGAAGAAGGGGCCTGACAAGAAGACACCACAACAGAAAGTTTGTATAAATGTCACAGAAAAGGGAAAAGGGGCTGTTGATTATTTGTGTTGTTCCGTCTGCACATATGAGAATGTGTCTGTGGAACTGACATTTTCAGACCTACCTGGGGCTTAGAGTTCACTCAGCTTTGACCTTTTGATGCCTGTACAAACACAAGTGGCAGACTTCCCGAGAGGGACGAGCAGAAAACGACAGGCACATACCAGAGGCTTGGGGTTGGTTTGGGAATTGATTCATTGCCTCTTCAATAGGCAGTTTACGCACCAGTTTGCTTGCACATTTTACCTGTTTCCACCTCAACAGATCTTAATTCTTTCATTTATTCCCAATGACCTGCCTGAATTCCACCACAGGGCTTCTGTAAACTGCAGACGGATCTTTTTTCTGCCCACCCTTTAGCACTCATAGTCATTAACCTCCTTGTCAGGCAATTTGGGCCAGAGGAGGTTTTCCTCTGGATGTTGAACAGGACATAGGTATGAGATGTAGCCGGGAAAAACCAACCGTCCACTTCACAAGGTGATAAAAGCGATTTTCATTGGCCAGGTGATAAATGGGATGCCTGTGGAGGTGCATTGCCCTTTTGGCGCACTCTCTCAGTCTCATTCACTCTCCATTAGTATTTTCCTTCATTCTATTACCCGTCTCGTTGGTTTTCCTCCCAGGAGCTGCTCGTCGTCTCATTCTCCGTTCCCGCCGCTCCCTGTCGCTCTCTTCCTTCCATTTTTGTTCCATCCATTGGCTCTGTCCCTCACACAGAATCTATTGTAATTCACTTTATCTTCTCTCCCCTTTTTTCGCCCCACATTTCCTTCCTCTCTGTCTCCGTCCTCACAGTGGATCAGCTGTTGCCGGCCTGAGTTGAAGGTGACCTCTCTGGCTGGGCCAAGGGCTGCAACACAGGACATGGGTCCAGCCTCTCCTCCCCGCTCGTGTCTTGTGTTGCAGCCAGTGGAGCTGCCTGTCTGTACCTCTGCGAGTCTGTCTGCGCTCCCACAACAGGCGGATCATACCAGGCACGGACCCGTTCACCCTGCTCCTCACTTCACACCTGGCTTGTGGGACTCGTCACTGTCATTCTCAGTGTTGTTTTCAAAATCAATATATATCCTGTCTCGCAGTTAAAAGGCAATAAAGTGCTAATAAATGAAAATGCTCTCTCTGTTGTGTTTGTACTGATAACAGCGGGATTCAAGGATTGTTTGTTATGCCGTACAATGGGATATGCCCTGTGTCGCCAAGTTTAGATTCAGAACTTGTTTCAGGTCATGTCCTATCAAGTGTAGAGCTGCAGCCTCCAGAGAGCAGCTCCCTGAAGGCCTTTGCACTGTGACATTTAAAGCAAAGTTAGCACCACTTTCAGATTACTATTCTGTTGAAACCACAAACACCGGCCCAGGCCAAATAGCTTTTTAATGAGCCTTGTCTTGCATCAAATAGAGCAGTACTCCTGACTTTCCCAGGGAGCAAACATCATCGAGAAGCAATAGCTCCTGACAAGGTCAACAGTGATGTAGCTCTGGGTGAGGCAGGCGGGCAGGTGGAGGGTGAGGAGACATGCACTGGCTGTCTAAACCTAGCCAGTGCCTGTCTAAACCTTCTCCGCAGGTTGCATACACAGCATAGATGAAGAGGTTTAGAGAGTAACACGACTTAGACTCTGGCTGCGTCCTGAAAACACACATCACGTGACTACACTCATTTACACTTGGCATGCTGGACACAGAATCGCTAAAGCTGGTTATTTTCTACTGGAAGAGGGTCAGGTGATAGGAGCCTGACGAATCAGCAAAGGCTACGTCGTGAACGAAAAGACCCAATTGCCCATTCAGAACAAAACAAGGCATGTTCATACATTGCAGGGTTTATACATTTTCAAATGAAAACGTAGTAATGTGGATGCATCCTCTGTCCTTGTTCACATCTTATTAACAAAAGGATGGATGAGGGAAGGAGAGGGTTTGACACAACGCAATACTTCCTGCTTCCAGATGTGACCCATCACTTTATATTGACACCCCAATGACTCAGACAGGGTCCGATATCATTGTGTTAGGGGGGAGTGCTTGTTTTGTAGTTTGTGTGGATCACTGTTATAATTGTGTGTGTGTGCTATAGTGCTGACAATGTAGAGCCATTTTATAGCAGGGGGTGTCACTTGACTGGAATGTAAATCCAGGTGCGGACGCTTGCTGTTTTCAATCTCCCCCGACCCCGGACTGTTTACCAGAGGGATGGAAAGGAGGCGGTGTGCTGAATGCTCTGTGAGCTGCAGTCGGCTGGCTGTGTTTACCCCATGTGGGTGCAGATGTCTCAGAGACAATATTTACCATCACATAGCCCCGAGCTCTGCCAAATACCATTGTGACATACCTCCTTGGAATGTTCCCTGATCTGATTTTCATGAAACGCGTGGAATAACTCAACATTGGTGTGTGTCTGTCTGTGGGCTCTGCAAACTTAACACAAAACAACTTCTTTCAGTTCAAAGTCTCCTCTTCCACGTGTTTTGGAGGTTTACATTCGGCATGCCAAGCAATTTAACAATCTGATTTTGGAAAATGCATTTCTTGGCTAAAGATGAAAAGATCAATAACACTGTCATGCCTATATAGTAAGTATGAGGCTACACACACAGTTAGCTTAGCTTAGCATTAACACTTGAAACAGGGAAACAGCAAGCCTAAGTCTGCTCAAGGCTGTATATAAAGATCAACAAAATACTCCACTTCCTTCCGTTGCACACAAATAAAGCCAAAATATCTTGAACATGTGTGATGCCATCTTTAGCTTTTGATATCATTTGGAGCCCGAGTCTGCACAGTAGTGATTGTGCAGTGTAGCCACAGTATGGAGTATCGACCAAATCAGACTAAGCTGTCAATCATCGTGTTTCACCTCGTTACTATAGCCACAGATAAGAAAATATAATCAAACTTACCTGGAAAAAATGGATACTTGAACAAACATCTGTGTGATAAGAACGACCTCAAATGACAAATATGATAATCATTCAAAAAAATAAACCATAGGCCTTTTGAGGGGTACTTCTTAGTTTGGTCAATGTCCCATTCACTAACATCGCGGGCAAGGTTTATATCCTATACTACAGCCAAGATGATTTATGCTTCACCTTTGGGTAGCTGTCATGTCGTCCATCTTTGTGAACAATCTATAGTCCAAAGGCAACAGAATGCATCTGCCAGCTCTCAAGAAAAGTGTAAAACTTCACTTTGTGTTAAATGTGCATTTTACTGGAGGTTCAGGGCCGAAGTCTTTCTTGGTTTCTCGTTTCCTTTGTTAGAACCTCTTTAGGTCTTAATGCCAAGCTAAGCTATCCAGATCATGCAGTAGATTATAGTGATATGTAGATGATGTTATGTTACCTAACATGGCTGTTTCCCCCTGATTCTGAACTAAAATCCGGAAATACTCAATTAAATACATTGTGATTATGTTACCTGTGCCTGCTTAAATCCCTTAATACTGTAAATTCCCTCCCTAGCTCAGCCGTACTTAAAGAACCATTTATACCTGGAAAACCCCACGCAAACAGAAGTCCAACCTCTGTACAGCACTTCATTAACTAAATGAAACATTTGCATTTCGCTCCAAGAGAAGGAGACAAAGTGAGATCTAACAGATTGTTGGGTATTAACAAGGATTTGCTGTGCCGCATGTTTTCCCACACCAGCGCACTTTGTGTCTGCAATCAGCAGTAACAGACAGACAGAGAGTGAGAGCGAGATCTCCCTTGCTGCTGCAGATTAAACTCACCCCCCTGACCGCCCAGTATAGATCTAAAAAAATGCTACAGCAACAATATCAAGCCAAGGAATTGATTCAGTTTACAGCGAGGGAAATGAAGAGCAGGTGAAGGCAGGTGGGGAGCAGGAGGGAGCCGAGAGCAAAGTCGCTTTCGCTGCAGGTGTCTTGTCACTTTGCTTTAGATCGGATGTGCGCGCTTCGCGTGACATGAAGGGTTGAGTGTCACGCCACCGGGTTAAAAGACATCCGTCTGATGATGACATGTGGTGAAAGATAGTCAGAGTAAGAGGAAATAAGATTAGGAAAAAGGGTTACATCTGTTACATCACAGGTTACCCTGCATTTCCAAGCAGATAAACCATTGTTTGTGTGCAGTCATGGAGTGCAGGTATATAGACAAAGCAATAAATGATTATATGGCTGGATGCTCATATCCATTGCAGCTTATTTAATGTAGTCAAAGACAAAGCCTCGACACCAAGGCCTCGTAAATTCATGCTCGCGTACTGTGGTTAAAGAATACCAATATACATCAGACTCATTTATGAGATGGAGGATGGGACTGTGAGCTCAATTCCTCAGTCAACTCCAGTGACTGTGGATCCCATCACATCTCACAGGGTCATTTGTGTTTTGATGCTTATTATAAAGGACGGCATGGCGTAAGGAGGAGAAACTTTGTGCAGTAAGAGACGAGAAAATATGCAGGAGAAATGTGAAGAGTGTCTTTCATTAATTATATCATTATTGTGCCACTTGGCAAAAAGTACCCAACTCCTTCAAAGGACCGCAAGCATTCAAAACTGGCTCACTCTACCAGCACTCCCAGGGGAAATGACTGAGCAACTTAGAATTGATAAGAGGCTATAAAGAGAGACCGGCGAGAGCATGGAAAAGAGGGAAGAGGAACTGAAGTAATAAAGTGGGGAAGTTAGAGATGATAGAAAAGGGATGAAGAGATTGGCAGCTGGGGGAGATAAAGACAGACTGTGGGGGAATGTACGGGGGAAAAGAACGGGAGGGGGAAGAGAATGACAAAGGAATGAGAAGCAGCAGCAGCATCAGATAAGTGTAGAAAGGGACGGAGCTGTAGAGCGAGTGGAGAACAGACTGACTGAGGGCTGATTTATTAAAACTGATCGAGGTGGCACGTGGAGACAGATGCCACTTCCCACCAAGCTCCAGACAAGGCGAGCGATACTGACACATCAGGTAATAGAAATAATTTGTTGTCAAAGAAAGTTTTGTAAAAAAGTGTTTAGTAATCTGCTGAGGGTTGTACGTGCCCTGGAAAACCCTTAAATACATTATAAATATGCTGGTGGTGTGGCATGGTGTGCCAATTGCCAGTGCACGAATAAAAAGATGTACCTCACCCCATGTACCTTTTTTTTCGTTTTTTTTTCTCTCTCTCCTATTATCCTGTAGGTTTGTTTACCAACGGCAGAGAATACGCAGACAACAATAAAACCCCAGTGTGTGCAACAACACAATCCCAGACACTCTGGAATGGAATCAGCAGTTTGAGTTGAATAGGAGACATTTTCACTCTCTGTCAACACACGAGAGAGCTATTAGCAACGTTACAATGAGTGCCTCTTCATTTGCAGGTATCTTTCCCATGAATGGGAGTCTTTATTGTGGCAAAGTAGAGTACAAGGGCCAGGTTTAAGAAACAAAAAATTAATTTTGTATTTATATTAACATATTATTATTAGGATTTTGTTGGGAGAGCGTGACCTAGGGGATAGAGCGGGTGCTCTGCAACAAGAAGGTTGCCGGTTCGAATCCCACTCTATCCCATCTGCATGCCTAAGTGTCCTTGGCAAGATACTGAGCCCCTAGATGGCCCCTCATAAAATGATGAGTGTTCTAAAAAAATGTAAGTCGCTTTGGATAAAAGCGTCAGCTAAATGACATGTAATGTAAATGTAATATTGTGTTCAGACCAATGGCAAAAGATGTTTTAAAAAAAAACGTTTGAATTTTTTTTTTTTTTCATCTAAATCTGAAGAGGTAATGAGGTAGTCGCTGTTGTTTTTATAAATACATTATACATTTTTTCTATGCATCAATGTAAAGTCTGGATAAAAAAGTTTACTAGAAAAGCAATAATGTAAATGTATACATTTTAAATAAAAATCATATATTGTTCAATATTGTTTTTATGTAGCCAATTGTTCTTCGATGTCAGATTTTAAACCGTTATGCCTCTGTTCTAGTTCGGTATTGTTACTATGTAGCCACTTGTTCCTACGATGTCACATTTGAAACCCTCATGTAAATTTTCCTAGAATGTTGGGCTCTTATTTTTTTGATATTCAATGCAATCAGTATTTATTGAACTCTGGAGGATACATTTCTCAGTTGAGTTTGAGACGGCGACAGGATAACAGCTCCAACCTGACCCTCCATATTCAACACTGCTACAAGTCCAAGACAGTGAGAGGACAACCGCTCCAAGAAGCACCAAGACTATCAGAAGATAACGGATCATTTTCCTCCACAACACACCCGTTACCTGCGAAGATGGAGAAGGGACACAACTCAAACAAGGTGTGATTTTCTCATCAGTGAAATACCTCTGTGTATCCAACGTTCTGATGGGACTGTGTATTGACATATTATATGTATGTTTGTGTCTTTCAGTCAGGTGTACATCATATGGCACCTCCCGCCAAAACGATCGAGTTCCTTCATGGAGAGATCAAGGAAATGGAGTTTGAGGGGATCGAGCAAGCTCATGAAAATGTGACACTGAAGATCATGATGTCCATAAGGGATGCTGCGTGGAAGAAGGAAAAACAGGCCATGTAGGGTCAGATTGATTCCGCCAAACAGGGGCAAGCCTATGACTCGGGAAGAGCCATGTAGACAGAGTTGGAGGACAAGCTCAAGGAGTTGAAGCTGGTGTTGAGGGACAAAGCAAAGTTCATCTACAAATTGAGCTCTCATCCCAGAAACGATCAGTTTGAGATTGAGAGGGTGAAAAGGGAGCTGAACCACAAGTGCAACCAGGTCAAGGCGATGGAGATTTCCTTCGACGAGAAGATGAAGCAAATCATCTCTGAAAAGGATGCAGTGATTGCCAATGTCACAAATGTAAAAGTGGCACTGGGGCATCAAAACCTGGATCTCCTGGCCAAGCTCAGAGGCCTCCAGAGAGAGGTCCACCCCATCGAGAATGAGTGGAAGACAAAAGCCAACGCCCTGGAGGATTGTCTCAAAGCTGAGCAGGAAGAGAAGAAGGCCTGCTATGAGAAGATTGGTTGGAGAATCTGTTCAAAGACTGTGAAGACTCTGTGATCGAAAATGTGGTACTTGAACAAAATAACCTGGAGCTCAAGGCTGAGCTCACATCCGTCCTGTCAGGATTGGTGAGGTAGAGGGACACCGGATCTTTTAAACTAAAGAGTCTTTTTAATGAAAAGTTTTTAAAAGAGAACACTCTTAATAAATGGGCTGAAAAACACCAACCAGGACGACAAACCGGATTTTTTTTCTATAACCATGAATAATCCTCAGAGACAAAAATGCTGAAAAATGGCTTTAAGAGATAAAGTCCTGGAAATCAGCTCTGCATGCAAAACACAGCAGTTTCAGGTTGTAGGGATATAGTGGTATAGGGGAGTTATAAAATGTTAACTTACATGTAACCGTAGCTAATATGATCCACCTTCATCCAACAGTGTCTTTTGTTTAGTCAAATCGAAGGTAACTTGATTTTATCTGCCTTATGCTCATATTGTGCCTGTATATCGGTGTGTGTGTGTCTGTGGCTCCTATCACTGGGGCAATGTCCTTGAAAGGATCATTGATTTGATGGACAGATTCAGATCCTAGATTTCCTGTAAACTCGCCGAGCCGCGGCGCAGGAACAGGCAAGCAGGCAACTGGAAGCGCATGTAATCCGCTGAGATGGGACTTTGATAGCGCAAATGTCAACACGCAAACAGCATTGATTTCTGTGTCAGGCCTGTTTCTAGGCCTCTCTTCATACTCCTGCCGGCCCACCAGATGTCCCTGGACTTTTTACCTTGTCGCCATATTTTTCACCTCCCTTGATACAAACATATTTCTCTTTTCTCTCACCTACTCCCCAGTATTTATACCGACCCATTTTCCCTAGGCTGATTTCTAGAATCCCTGTTTGTGTCCCTTTCGTGGTGTGGACTCCTCTTCCCTCTACCTGTATGTGGTCACCTGTTGTCTGCACCAGCCAGCCTGTCCATACGGGTGTCTGTGAACCTGGTCCTCATCAAATCATCTATTTATTTTTCTCATTGCCTGTTTTTCTGGGCTTGAGTCCTCTCCGCCCGCAGCTCCGACCACCTGTAGTCAAGTGTCACCTGCCGTGACACTTTATTTCCCAGGTAGCAGGAATTTATGCAAAGTAAATAAAAACCAAAGTCTGTCTTTTTGGTGTCTTATTCAATACAGAATGGCATCGGTCGATGAAGAGAAAGGACATCCGAGAGAAATGGCCTCTCTCATCCGCTGTGTTGGATTGGGTGATCAGGTTTTCTCCATGTCAGCTCCCAGGAGACTGTCTGTCCCAGCTCAAGGGCTTGTGATGTGCAGGAGTGTGTGTGTGTGTATGTGTGTGTGTGTGTGTAAAGCTAGAACAGAGGCGGATAAGAAGACCCAGAAGGGACGGACTTTGATTTCAAAGGAAATAGCTATTGAAAGTTATTGTTGGGAGGAAGGCAGGGAGAGTCAAGGCTGTCGAAGAAATAGTGCAGATCATAACAAAGAAATTGTGCCTAAGAAATTGGCCAAGGTAATTAAACACCAGAGGAATGGAAGAGCAGCCTGACAGCTATGGAGTGAGATAAAGAAGTAGAGGAGAAAAAGCTGCTGAAGGATAGAGAGGAATGAAAAACAGACCAAAAGTTCCAGAGGGATAGAGAGAGAAGGACAGGACAGAGGGGGTGAAACAGATTACAGAAATAGAGGGACACAAGCTTCAAAAGATGAGCAATGAAACTCTAGTTGACAGCAGATGGGGGCCAGTTACGATGAGTGTCCCTCTCTCGTTGTCCTCAGTGGAAGTACGGCCCAGTGCCGAGTTATCAGCCGCTCAGGTCCCACGCACACAAGGTGACCTTCTGTGAATCAGCCGGCCGGTGGTCGGCGAGCTGCAGACGGTGGACGGTGACAGGTGTTCACTTACATCTCCCCAGCTCCCAGCGGCACGCAGTCATTACGCTTTATACATTCATTCTGAACACAAACCTTTAAAGGGTACAGAAGGGCCCCCCCCCCACAGGGCGGACACGAGTCAAGCCCATACATTTCTGTTCACTCCTTGCTTGCTTTCAAAAGACGCTGCCATGTGCATTCAAAAAGACAAAATCACAGCAGATGCGACAAGGAGCGCGCACGTGTCCACACCCTGTCAGAATCACTCACAAATGATGCGAGGCCAATTATGTGGGTGTTTCTTAAAGGGACAGAGCTGTACAAAATGGGCTCCGAAGACAAAGACTTAAAGTGATGAATTGCTGCCTTTCCCATAACGCCTGGGATAATGTGTTTTCAGCAGAGCCTGCTTTCCCAATGAAAAAGATAACGATTGTAATATATCAGTGAAATGTGAATTTAATGTGGTCAGGTTAGAGGAGATGGGGAGGGTGAGAGTGAAGGGTTTTCTTTTAATTTGCCGTCAAGATGCGTTTTTTCCGTCTCATTACCCACATATCTTTGGTTTATCTGTGTGAAAATGTTATTCTCACAATACTTCTACTTTGCAAGATTTGAACGCGTCCTGATGGAAATGAGACCAAAGCATCTTAGAGAATCCTCTAAGAGGAGTGATGGTGTATGATCATTTCCGGAACTTCTAAATCTAAACTGGATTCCCACATTGCAAAATTGTTCTGCCCAGATTTGGCCCACACTGTCATCTGGACAACATACTATGGGATGGCACTTAGGCAGTACGCTCCTATTTGCCAGATCAGGGCCACAAGTGGGTCTGAATTTGTTTTCTGCTATTTGACCATATTCACCATTTATCACATGGGCCACTAGGAGTTTACACCTTGCCTGAACATTGCATGGTTGCAAAAAAAGGCCCACACTTGTTTTGAGATTTATGGCAAAAACATTGGCTATTTTACAAGTGGTCCACTTTAGGCTCACATTCATTTTGTCCATGCCACATCATTTCCTGAAGTGACCCACTTGGTATCAAGCTGCCGCGTGATGGATCTCACAAGGCAAAGAAAACAGAACATATAAAACATCCTCAGTCATGCCCAGGCTCTTTGCCAGTCACTCATCTGGGAGCAGGACTTTGGTGCCGCAGCTGCTGAAGATGTTATTTGCCGTTGGAGCTGGTTGGGGGCGTTTTAACGAGACCATGCGACCATGAAAGCACCACTGTGTGGAAACGGCTCCGAGCGACTGTATTGTCCCAGGGCTTTTGATTAATGTGAGCGGTGCCAGACAAACAATTCAAGCAGTGTTATCAGGAGCGAACAGAGTGAGACAAGGGGCCCCTGAGCTCAACAACAGCCCCCCCCCCCCAGGCCAGCAGGATTGATAGCGTCTGATGTCGGATATTGTTTCTGTTTACCTGTTTTTGTGTGTGTGTGTGTGTGTGGGGGGGGGGGGGGGGGGGGGGGGTTGTGTGTGCTGTCGGCTGGGGAGAAGGGAATTGTTTCTGTGTTAACCCCGTGATTGAAAATCTCTCTTCCACTGCACTTAACTGCTGATTGGTCTGACCTTGCCGATACAATCCATCTGTATCAGCTGTAGCTTCTGATAGAGAACTCATATCACGCTGCATTTCACAGCTCAACCGATTTATGATGTAAATACTGTCGGATAAGAGCAGAAACTTGTTTGCCTGATGCGGGAGTTCCTTTGAGGACAAATGGGATCCTTATTTTAAATCTCGACCGGACAAGCGTTTTTATCTGCCGTAGCTGTGTGATGTTTCCCTGTGATGTTAGATTTGATGACTTGCTTCTAAATCACAAATATCACTTTGTTTCCCTACGTATAAGGCTGAGCCACGGACAACACACTACTCCAGTCTCACAGACCCGTCAGGTGTCCGCGATGTCCCAAAAGAAAAAGAGCATGGCGAAAAAAACATCAGTGGCTGTCACTTTCATTTTAAGAAGGGACTAATTATAGCCATTTTAACAGTTGTGCTTGTTTCTGAAGAGCTGCTTCAAAAAGAGCAGACCTGGCTCTCTGCCTGCCCCTCAGAATGTTCTTACTCTCTGGCAAAGGAGATTCATTTACACCCTCTTCTCCTCCATCCTCCTTCCCTCTCTCTTTCTCTTTATTCAATCCCCTTCTTGCCACCCTATCCTCTAGCATTGTGAGTCTGATGAAAGACAAACAAGTTAGATGCTCACTGGACTGAAGGCGATGCGTTTCCTGGACGACTGGAGGACAGACATGAGGGATTTTGCTGCTGGCGGGGAGATGAGTGAGGAGGTGGTTCTGTGTGTGTGTGTGTGTGTGTGTGTTTGCACAAACGCATGTGGGTGTGTCTGTTTCAGACCCTCCCATTGGGCCCCCAGGCTGGCAAGGACTGACTGCTGAGTGGGCTGATTGGCACATCGACAACACCCGCCCCGCTGCCACCACCCCCAAACTTCTCCACTTTGCTTCAAGTCTACTTCATCTGCATAGAAACAAGAGGACGCCGCTTTGTCCTACAGCCTTGGTGCGGCCATACACAACTACGCACACATTGTTCACTCATCATGCTGACCTTGGCCAATACATCTTATACCAGAAAAGAAAAAAAACATGTTGGTTAAAGTTCAACTTTTTTACTGGTTGTAAACACACAGATCATGATATATAATACCACAATGTTGGGCGAGAGGCGGGGTCACACCCTGGATAGGTTGCCAACATACAGAGTCAAACAACCATTCACACTCACATTCACTCCTACAGTCATGAGTACAGTCGGATCATATCTTGTCATTTTGTCAGCTTCCTACTACGAGCGACATGTTTAGCAAAGTTATTTCATCAGACAGGCTACAGATTTTGTCTGAGATCTTCTCAGAGGTAGAAGGGGCTCCGTCTGAAAAGTGGGATGACACATATTTTTGTCCGAATATTGAAATCAGCATAAGCCCAATCCTACGATATGCTGGCCAGCGGTACACAGTGCATCTCGCCTCTCGCCCCAAAGGCCTGCTGGGATTGGCTCCAGCCGAGAGAGAGAGAGAGAGAGAGAGAGAGAGAGAGAGAGAGAGAGAGAGAGAGAGAGAGAGAGAGAGAGAGAAATAATTGCAGCAATTTTGTGAGCTTTAATTGTGATTGTTGCTTAGTCACTAAGGTAAATGCACGTTTTAAAATGAATACTTATTGCTTCAAGGGATCTTTGTTGCAAAAACAAATCTCACATAAAGCACCACAAGCGGATTCAGATGTCTCGGGCACACATACACTGCAGGAGTCGCTCCATCTCCCGGTGTGTCAGTCGGGAACCACTCATGTCTACACCAACAGACTGCGGACTTGCCAACCTTGAGGGATAAAAAGTAAAATATTAACCAGCTCTCAAAGCATAATGATGCGTCTCGGACAGATGCTCTCAGCCATTAGTTTGGGCACACACACACATGGTCCAGTGAGTTACAGCTGACTGCTCTAAGTAATAATGTACTGATGTTACAGCTCATTCAATCCTATCGTGACCGAGGTTGAAAAGCGGGGGCCTAACCTTCAATATGACAATCCCTAATTGATAACCAAGTTCGGTCCTTACAGCTGAAGGTCACTGTGTATGGGGATCTAATAAGCTACGGGAGAGTGTGGGCCAGAATCCATCTCCATTAAATTAAAGGAGCCTGGCCCCCCACTGTGACCTCTACTCGCCATGATTTATTGCGCGAACAGGCCAAATGAACATCAAGCACAATGGACGCTCGGCTAATGAAATCATCGGCCAGGCGGCTAAGTCGGTTCAGATGTAAATAGAGCTGTAATTGAATAGAGTTGTAGATAAGTAAGAGACCCAGACGGATTTCTCACATCACATTGCTGCTGTGAAGGTAGAGGTTTATTCGCCCGCCGACGAACTCAGCGTGTGTGTGAGCTGCTTTCTGCATCTGATGACAGAGGTTAAACGACGGCTCAATTAAAGTGGCATTCAGGTCAGTGGTTTGATCCCAAGCTGACAGAGGAATGGCCCTAAATGTCCTTGGGCAAGATACTGAATCCCCAGTTGCCCCTTTGGCCTGTGCGCAACAGTGAATGATAGAAAAAAGTGCTGCATATAAAGTGTGTGAATGGGTTTGTGAATGCAACTTGCACTTTAAAGCTTAGAGTGGTCGATAAGTCTAGAAAAGCACTGGGTAAATAAAGGCCTTTATTTAAGCCTTTCTATCCCTTTGTATTAGTTCAGGTCTAGCCGGTTTAGGATTAATTGTTATATCCATTAACGTGGCGAGCCATTACATCTATGTAAACAGTAATTAAACGGGGGCGTTTTAAATGCAGTCACTAGATGGTGCTCTTTGCTTGAAGTGCTTTATCTGATCCTGCTGCCTATGTGGCACCAGGTCAAACACTCCCTGATGGCTGCTCTTCAGAAACGCTCTACTCATGTTCTTCAAATCCCTCCAATTAGAGAGATCTCAATCATAAGCTCTGCATTCACGAGCTGTGTCCAAGAGCAGATCATTGTAAAAAGCAGTGAAATAAAACGCCTCTACAGACTCATTTTAAGGAGTTATAGACACTGGAACTGCTCCGGATTTAAATAAAACAAATTAATAATAAGGTAATTTTTCTATTTCGGAACAACTTAGTAAGACCAAATCTTGGTTAACTCTGTTGCTGTTGCTTTTAATGCACAAGCAAAAACTGGTGTTCCTCCATGATGGGACAAATAAAACCGGTTCTTCATCCTTAAAGGGTTTTGACAATAATGTGAGAACGATGTAACGTTTGAAAACCAATAAATGCTTTTGAATCAGGGAAAGGTTGAAACGCAAAGACCTACAAGAGACCTCCTTGTAACCATGAAAGCCCCGAGATCCCTATCATGGAAATGGGACCCTCTTCAGTTCCGGATGAAAGGACATCGAGCTCATAGAGAGAGGTGTCAATTGGTTTAAACTGGGGAGAAGAAAATGAGAAGGAGAGGGAGAGAGAAAGAGAGAGAGAGAGTTGTTGGCGAGTTACCAAGTGGTGCAGGTGCCAGCCTAACAACAGGCTGCATGAACGCAATGCACACTCTGGGGGCGAGCGAGGTCCGGCCTGAGCAGGACCTGAAAACTCTGGGAAAACAAACCCAGCATATAATGGCACACACAGAGGGTAGGGCCACATTTGCGCGTGAGTGTGTGTGTGTGTGTGTGTGTGTGTGTGTGTGTGTGTTCCGCATTGTTCATTCATGCAGCTGGCGAATAGATCCTTTCATCATCCCAAGACACTCCCTGACTTTCAATTCTGTCAAATCTAACCTGAGCTCAAGTAAAGCCGTAAACACACTCCAATAAACCTTTTATTCTAAAAGACTAAAAAATCGGAAACTCATCCACACATGCCTCATTCAACACATCCCAAAAATATTCTTTTTCGTTTTGAAAATTAATAAAATGTATCGAGCTTCATTTGTCATATGAACTGTGAGAATTATTGAAAGTTTTGTATGTTGGCAGTCCACGTGTCTCTACAGGGCGGACACAGTGTCAGTGAATAACTACAGACCAAAGGTCACTTAGTTCATGTTGTCAGCTCTGATAGGAGAGGCCGGGTGTTTAAGTAGCTGTGGAGTTTAACAAATAAAAGTATGAACTTCAGATAAGTTCGTGATTATGATCACAACGCATTATTCTAAATCAAACCAGACCACACACACACACACACGCACAGTCACTTTCTCTAATCCAACTGTGGATATCCTGGATATTTTAGTTTTTGTTCATTTTAAACTTATCAGAATCTCCCTTCTGTCAGTTCTCATGCTCCACTTAAACACTTTAGAGGTAAAGTTAAAGTTACTCTCTAAGAACACTGTGATGGAATAAGCCGTTAAAACAAGTTACAGGGTCAATTGCCATATTACAGCTGGGGGCAGATCGCAGGAGGAACAAATTACAGCTCAGATGCCAGAAGAGAGAGTCAAGCTGACTGCAAAGGATCACTCACAACCGGAAGTACAGTGCAATTGAGTTTATTTCCCTTTTTTCCGCTTATATTTACATTTTTTAATCATTAAAAATCGTCAGCTAATGTAAATGACAAAGGGCTTTTAATTTGTAATATTGGCCATAAAGTAATGCTAGCAATAAAAAGCTTCTGCATGCATGAATTGGAATAATACATTAAGATGATAATTTAATCAAATCAAATCAAATGATGAAATCTTATAAAAGCTAAGCTATAAAAAATGATTAGAACAATTGTTATATTATTATTAGTAGTAGTCGACATCACTTTTAAACAGCAGGTACATTAGGAAGCCAATCTGGACAACTCAGGCCTATTATTTTGCTCCACTGATGTAAATGAATATTTTTAAACGAGACGTTTTTCTATTTGAGGATTTTAATAACTCATAATTACTCGCTTCAAAACTACATCGTCGCCTTTTACTCTTTGTTGGGCTTTTATTATGAAAGGCTGTACCGGAACATGTGTAGTTTCCCCTGGTTCCCTTGATGCGGAGCCCAACGTGGAAGAGGAGGAGGAGGAGGAGGAGGAAGATGTGGGGACGCTGACATCTGCAAGCCAGAGGTTTGAAGAGGAGGACGACCCGCAGCCCGGCTGACGAGCAGCGGCCCAGGAGACCTCAGACACGGGCCGAGACATGTAACTTCTCCCGGAGGTAAAGTCTTGGCTAACACGAACCAGCTCACGCCACCATTTTCAACGTCATTCGCAGAGAAACGCGCTTCAGTCGCCGCCACGCTGCGTTTCCACGTCGCGTTCAACGTCGAGGAGTCCCCTCGCGGTTCCGACAAGTCACCGAGGAAGTTAACCTCCACACGTGATGGAGGCAGACGTCTCCAACCGCTCGCGCGAAGTTGTGAGGCTTGTTGCGTTCATCTGAGGATCTCGAAGGGGCGCTCGTTGCGGGATCAAGATGTCACCGTCTCCGCAGGAGTCCCGTGTGATCTGATGGAGTTTGACAGATGAGGAGACCTGTTGCTGTGGTGCTGGTGTTGTTGTTGTTGTTTAATCCCCCCCCCCACGCAAAAAAGTTGTATTCCAACAGAGAGAATAGGACAGAAAGGATTTGTGTTCGTCACCTGCACGGAGATGAAAGTTTAAACGTGCAGTGAAATGTCCATGTCAACTTTAGTTTCTTATGTAGCACGTTTTAAACAACCTGGTAAAAGGTATAACAAGAAAACAGAGATACGTAATATAGCATAATACTAAAGATAATAAAATAACAATCTGCTGGGGTAACGACGCTCACAATTCCAGAAGAAGGCAGAAGAGTTAATTCAAATATTAAAAGTTAATCCAAGAATAGTACAAACAAGTTGGATGTACGTTTCATCAGCTCTGAGGAAAACACCAGGTTTTACTTTTACTTTCATGTGAAGCAGAAAAAAACAAGCAGGCATCTTTTTTTTATATATTTCAAATCTCTATTCAACATCATGGCCTGGCTCCTCCTAGTGCTGGGCCATAAGGTTGTATATTATTTCAAGATAAAAAATGTCATTTCAATCAATGTTTATATCATCAGGATAAATGTCAAATTATTATTTCTCTTTTATTTAAATTTAAAGTCTTAAACTCTTCTTTATGAGCAGAGAATGAATAACACTTGACACACTGCAAAGTTTTATAAATCTGAGAAAGAAGATTCAAACTAATATTTCTTTATATATATCTTAGTGACAAACTCAATACATTTCTGAATCATAACATTTGAATAATCCCTCTGAATTATCAGATCTCTAGGAGATAGTGAAACTCTTAAAATGACCCAGGAACAGCCTAGGACCCGAGTTCAGATCATGTTCTTTGGTGGTTTCACTTCTTGAGAAACCAGTTGTCCTATCTGGCAATGTTAAGTGATTTAAAAAAAAAAAAAAATCCTGGATCTGAACCCAAATGAAATAAGTTCTTTCCCAGACACATGCCAAATCCTTGCACCAGGTTTCAGGGAAATTTGTTCATTTTGAAATTTTGTGCAATCTCGCTTACGAACAAACTAATCATTCCAGAGCTGTTAGTGTTGTAGAAGAATGTCAGTGATCGAGTCTCTCCAGGTCTTTTTCATTCTGAAAAGAGTCAGCTGGTTAATGGTGGAGACCCACTCAGCTTGTGTTACCTGCTCCACGCTTACAGCTATTTGTCCTCCTCTCTTGACTGCCTGATGAGGAAATGAGCCATGTATTGTTGTGTGTGTGCAGTACAAACTGTTCATTCCAGTCTTACCATGGTGAGCAATTTACTTCCCCCTGTGCCACCTCAGTGCTGAGGATCAAGTGACGGCCAGCATCATCGTTGATCAGGTCAGGGTGACGTGGTGAGACACGCACACAGCAGATTGCAGCTGGGGACGCAAAAGCAAATCTTATCCCCTGGCCTTCTTTTTTTAATTTCATTTATCAGCCCAAAAAGTGGGGCAGGTTTTAAGCTGCATCTCAGCCCCATGTCCCCTGCTGCTCGTTCCAAACGGCTTCCTAGTAAGGATCAGATTCAGAGAGAATGGGAGGTGTGATGGTAACCCAGTAAAAGGGTTTTTTGTCTCCAGGCGTCTCCATTTTGTAACCTCAGGACTCCCTTCAGTCTTCTGGCTGGAGCCCAGACTGGAGTGAAAGGGCTGCGCTGCTCCTGCTGCGGCCGCTGCTTTGAAGGACTCTCTGCGGAAATTGCGTTCCCTCAGACTCAGCGCTACACACACATGGAGTCCGCTAATGCACCAATGCTGTTTTCTGTTTTGTTGTGTGTTCTCAGCAGCAGCTAAAACAAACTGTTCCCAGAATTAACCGTTTTCTGCAGAAGAGGGAAACAACCATAATTGGGCTCTGATGTGAGGAAGTGGAGGGACTGCATGTGCGTGTGTGTCTGCCTGCGTCAGTGCTGCTGCTAAGCCTGTGTGGTAAACTAGTGTAAATGGCACTCTGCTCTAATATTTATGTGCCACAATTATGTGATTACATTCACTTCAGTGTCAATAAAGCAAAGGGCTCTGTTTTTAGTGCAGCCCTCTTTCGAATTTCGGACACGCTACGTCGACCTGTCAGCCATGGATAACCAAATTGCTTACCGTGTGTATCCTCAAATATCGGCTAATCCTGTTTTAAGTCAAAAAAGGATCTGTCCTTGTGCAAATATTCCTCAATGGCCTTTGGGTAATCTCTATTTTTGACTCAGTGGAAAACAATTGGAATCCTAAAATAAGGAAGCCTTCAAAAGGGCCTGATTCATAACCTGAATCCAAACAAAAGGCTTCCTGAGACCTGACTCATTACTGGGGGTTTTTAACTACGCATAGATGTTGAGGGGTTGTGCAAGAGCCGAGCTTGCTATAGAACATTATGCTATATTGATACAAATACATTTTGGCATTATATGATGGGAAATTTGCAAAAGCTTGAGTGATAACACGCTACATCAAGTCTGATTGTTGCACATGACATAAAACTGCAGCATCGTGATGAAGTTAAAGGTTAACACAGCTCTCGTCGGAGGGCATCACAGACTTTGTTTATTCAGCACATTAATGCACTGAAAGCCATAATTTGGCCTCTTGCATCTATGCATCCTGAATGTAATGAGGATCTTAATTCAAGCCCTGCATGCGATTATGTTTTTGATCTTGGCGTTGATTATTGCTGGCCTGGTCAAACTGGAGCTGTGTCCACAGGGCACAGCTCCAGTTACATAGGGTCCAACTCTTTCTTTCTGTAGCTGGTGTTAAGTTGGACGACTCCATTTAATTGGGAATCAAGTTCACTGGATCATGCCTTGTTCTTATTGTAGGAGTTTACTCTCCTTTTGTGATAGTTACTGGATTTGATTGGTCAGATAAATCTCTCAATTCCGCCTTCGAGGGATTTTCTTCTAATTTGGTACAAATTTTCAGTTGAGGATGAAGCGATTTCAATTTTGGTGGTCAATCGTCAAAGTTTAAGAGCACCTTGAACCTCACAAAACATATTCTTTAACCTTGTAAAGGCAATGTCTCATGAACAGCTCCATGGAATCCTTTCAGACTTGGTACAAACGTTTGCTTGGACTCAAAGATGAGCTGATTTAGATGCATGTGGATCAAAAGTCAAAGGTCACAGCAACCTCGAATAGAAAAAAAAGTTGATTGAATCTGCACTGGTGGGTGGAGGCATACATTTGCAGGGCAGTCAAGTTTTGTTTTATATGGCCTGTTTCTGTCTCTGATGTATGTGTCTTGTATGTGATTTTTTTTTTTTTTCTAACCCCATGTCTTTTTCTGTTCTCCAGAGACTTGTGTCCTGCAGGGCACGCTGACACTCCGCCGGTCACGGTGCCTCCCTGGGACTCTCCGTCATGAGGGGCCGTTTGTCTCGAAAATTAAGTTTGCTGGCCAAGGCCTTTTTCCTGCTCTGGCTACTGTGGCTGGGCTACGTTTTGTTGGCCCCCTCCTCCAGCCCCTCCCCCTCTCTGGATCAAGAGGAGGACGAGGAGCACAAACTTGTGGTACGACAGGTCGCCCTAGATGAGAGCGGGAATGATGGGCAGCTGGCGAGGCCTCTCTACATCAAGTCGGCACCCGACAGCAATGCGCCGGGGGAGTGGGGCCGGGCCACACACCTCACCCTCAGTGCTGAGGAGAAGAAGAAGGAGCAGGACTCAATCGAGAGCTACGCTATCAATATCTATGTCAGTGACAAGATTTCCCTCCATCGGCACATCCAGGACCAAAGGATGAATGAGTGAGTAGAAGGAAAACTGGATCCTTAAAATAAGTGACCACCTAACGGACAATAGGCCGCGACGGTCAGTTGACTGAAATTGTTTTTCTGCACATCCGGTTTTTTTTTATTGCCCGCTGTTTTCTTTGAGGCTTCAGCCAAAACATATACGTGTCTCTGGCCCGGCACGCTGCATGCAGCTGATAGCTGTGCTGCAGCTGTGTCGGGGATAAATGACTCAATAGAGATTAAGTTGAGCTCTTTACTGGAATCAGTTTTCCACTGACAGTCCGTGACAAAGATGAAGGCTGGTGATGCATTGCGCGGCTTATTGAAGTCGGTGTAAGCAGCTCTGCGCCTGAATGGATTTATTTCCATCCCAGAGTTGTTGCCTGTGATGAGACACCGAGTATGATGTCTTTTTCATTAGTAAGTCTTCATCTCTCACTGGCCCTCGTCCTAATGAAACCCAGATGTGGTTTCCGTCAGTGTGGTGAGAACCATCATTTGTGTGTGCAACGACCGTGTGTTTGTTTTATGCGCTGCGGAGTGTAACAGGGAAGCACAGATTTCTCTTTGAGCAGTGGATTTATGATCGCATCCATGAACAACCCTTCGGAAGACATTAAGAAAGCCATGATAAGATGTTTTCAATTGACTTTAACCCCCTGACACAAAATAAATGAATGATAAATGCAGTAAATATAGTTTTTTGCAACACGGCTGCATATTCAGAGATAGACCGATAAGAAGCTTTAATGTTCGCACTGCGCTGAGGAATCTACCTGGACGGTGGAAAGTCAAACCCTGTGCTTATCCAAAGATAACGTAAATCAGGCTGCAGCATAACGGAATTATGGTGTTCTGTGATTTGACAGAATCATTCCTCCATGCAGACTACTGCTCACTGTGTGACAGAGCGTGATGGGCCTTTGCAATGACACAGTGTCATTTTTTTCTCCTTAACCTTTTGGAGCTTCACCGGCTGTGAACTTGACATAATTGCTGAAGTGACCTTTCAACCACGGAGCAGCAAAGAACCCAACAGGTGGATCCTTCTCAGGCCAACCTATCCCAGGGATTATTTCTCAGCAATGCTTTTCAAAGGTGGCAGAGACATCTGCTTAAACATTTAAAAATAAATTATATTTATTTAGCAGGTAATTTCCAGTGCCCCTTGATGTCCTTTGGAAAACATTCCAAGAAAGTAGTTGGGACACTTTCCTTTTCATTATTAAATAAACTGATGAGTAACAGCACTTACTGGAGATGGCAAGTTTTCAAAATACAACATTTAAATATAATTGTTGGGATGTAACTCAACTGAACAGCTAATGGTACACATGTTCAAATATAAAAAACTTTCTGATCGTGTCCAACTGCCGTTCCGTTGCCTGGTGACAGCAGCGAGCGCAGGGCAAGCTGGTGAAGCAGATAAACAGAAAACCTCCTTAGTCCAAACTGTCTCATTTCAGTTTGGACCTTGTGATCTACGTAGCCCACAAATTGGGACCCAGCAGCAATTAGGAGCATGTCGGGGGGCGTCAAGGACCTCATGTCCCTCACTGTCTTTGTGCTCACATCGTGATGCCAGGTGCATCACACAGGACACAGTGGTGCGCTGCAGATCTTACCCAGTCTTTTAAAAAAAAAAATGTTAGTTATACACATGCAGCTGTGATATGAGTGGCTGTCATCCAACATAGCAACTCGCAGTGAGTCATTACGGGCTGTTCTACATGGTGTTAGGTTTGTTGGTTACAGCCTCCACAGACGTTAGGTTTTGGATGTGGAAGCATCTTCCTGTTGTCAGGCTGACCCCAGTGCACCAGTGTTTCTGTTTGGCTTTATACCTAGCAACTACGTAAGCAAACGTGTGTGCGCTTACTTCATAATAACATCAGTTTCCTCTCTAGAGCAGCTTTATGTGGCAGAATCACTGTGGACTGCTTCTTTCCACCATGAAACGCAGTAAACACAAGAGCTGTTGACAGAAAGAAAAATGGCTTGTTTGATTGGTTGCGACGAATTGCGTATTTGTTGTAATGCCAACAATCTTCCAGCTGTGTCATATTTGTATCGTGAGCCTCTGGCTGCAAAAAACATCCAGAAGTCATTCAGCTTGTGCCAGCGTTCACACACCCAGTGCTTCACACACTGATTCACAAAAACACAGCCTACGGAAAGGGAAAACAAAGTTTGCCATCTCTCCTTTCAGCGCCCTGTTCTCATTCCATCAAATCATTTCTTTGCAGTTTTTCCAGTTTTAATTTTCCCCTCCCCATCTGTTCTGCTCTTTTATTTTTCTTCTGTTTGCTAAAGTTTCTGTAGTCACTCCCAGAGCACTGCTGTGGTATGTTGCTCATTGGTGCGATACCCTCCCTACCCCCATCCATATTTCTGTGGCTCTTTATCGTTTTAATGACTGCCATCTGGATTAAGAACAGACACCTCCTCTCGCCTCAGTAGTTGCTCAGGTTTTATGCACACATAATCTTTGCCTGGCTTTGAGTCTTTTCTGTGAGCTATATTTGTTTCCTCACTTTTTCTTTGTTTAAGTAGATCTGTACCCTGGTTGTGTACCTTTTCTCATGCAAACCCTGTCTCTGCCTCCTCCTAACCCCACCCCCACAAACAGATGCCGAACTAAGAAGTTTGACCACCGGAGCTTGCCCACCACCTCTGTGATCATCGCCTTCTACAACGAGGCCTGGTCCACCCTGCTGAGGACCATCCACAGCGTGCTCGAGACCATACCCGCCATCCTGTTGAAGGAGATCATTCTCATCGATGACTACAGTGACCGAGGTTTGACACTCGGCAAGAATAGATAAACCAACGTGTTACTATTCTCTGTTTAAAAGTGCAGAAACAAAAGAGAACACGGCCTAGTTTAGCAAACAAACCAAACCTCCGATTTTGTGCCTTAGACAGGGAACAAAATTAAGCAGGACTCTGCTACAAATTGAAAAATAAATTATATTTATTGAGCAGCTAATTTGTTGTGCCCCTCAGTGTCCTAGTTGTAACACATTCCTTTAATTATTAAGTAAACTGATGAGTAACAGCACGTACTGGAGACGGTTGATTTAATTTATTTATTAAAAGGTCATCAAAATACATGGATTTTAGGAAAAAAAGGCGACATTCAGTATTAGTAATAAGTTAGTTTAGGCCAAGCAAAAATGACATGTGTGTTTTTGTGTGTGAGTATGTGCGGGTCTATCTATAGTTATGAGGGACAACTTTGGTTCAATACCAGTGTGAGAGTGTGAGTGTGAGAGAGAATTTGAATTGTCATTCTTGAGTCTGAAATGTTGCTGCTCAGTGTCGACATCTTTATCACAAAAGTTTGACCTTTGGAATAGTCAGTCTGGACTCACTAGCTCTTTGTGAACTTTTTGCATCCTGTCAGCAAATGAGACGTCGTCTCACTCTTATAACACCCGGAGTGACACGACTGTGTCTCAGAAACTCTCCGTCCGTCTTAATGGAACTAGTGTTCGGTCCCAGCTTGTCTGGTCTGTGTGTATCGGAGACATTACACCATAACGATGACTTCAGTGAGCGCTGAGCTGCCATGACATAATTTCCTCTCCTCTAACCACCCTGACCAAATGAATAAAAAAAGGAATGTTAGAATTGCCTCTTCAGAACCAGAAGGGTTACAGCAGACGGACAGCGACTGGGGGACAGACATCTCTCCCATGTCTCCAAGCTGGTAGAACAGGGTCTGTCATACCAAGCCGCGTTTTGACCTCTGTCGTCCTTTAGACCATGAGGTGTGTTACCATGACTCATCTGAAGTGGGTTCAGGTAACAATGGAATGAATCCATTCATCAGCAAAGGTTTTAGTGTGAGTAATTGATTAACTGGGCAATAATTATCATTATACTGGCACTGAGTCAAATCCCTCCACTCCACTTTCCTGAAATCACAGACACTTTAACTTGACTCTTTAGCCTCTGAGCCTCTTTTCACTTGTCTAACTAAATAAGCTCAGATTTCCTTTTTTTTTTGGTTTTCACTGCTTACATTCAACAACCTACCTGACTGTTCAAACACACCCAACCTAACTACTTGACTTGAAAATAGGTTTCAGTGATGCAGCTTTCCCCCATTGTGCACAACATGCCTGTCTGGATGCTTTGTTTCTGCTTGACGTGCAAGTGTTTGTCACAGAGCGTTTGAGAGCTCACGTAACAATGCTGTGTTGAGAGATTTAAATATTTGTGACTGCTGCATTTGGAATCAGCTTGTATATCGGTCCTCTAGTGGCCAAACATCATTTAAAGCAGCTTTAAAGTTAAATGTAGGAAGAGGAAATAACAAAGCTTAATGTTACAAATTATGACCTTGTGTGTATGTGTGTTTTTTGTTTTTATGAAAAATAGGATATTTGAAATCCCAACTAGCTGATTACATCAGTGATCTGAACCGCGTGCGGCTCATCCGGACCAACAAAAGAGAAGGGCTGGTCCGGGCACGTCTCATCGGCGCCACCTACGCCACGGGCGATGTACTGACATTTCTCGATTGCCATTGTGAGTGCGTCCCTGGCTGGATTGAGCCTCTCCTGGAAAGGTGGGTTGACCAGATCAGTCAGGACACAACAAACACCAGAAAAGCAGGACTAAAAAGACTATATCAGAGATTTGTGTTTGAGTCTGTTCTCTCTGTGCCGTGTTAAGGATTGGTGAGAATGCCAGCACCATTGTGTGCCCTGTGATCGACACCATTGACTGGAACACGTTCGAGTTCTACATGCAAACAGACGAGCCAATGATTGGAGGATTTGACTGGAGACTCACCTTTCAGTGGCATTCGGTCCCTGAGGAGGAACGCAAGAGGCGCAGCTCTCGCATTGACCCCATCAGGTGATGGTTGGATACTTCAGACAGGTTCTTACACACTTTTTGAAGATTTTGGCCTTTTAATTTCCTTAAATTTCTTCCAGATCCCCAACAATGGCAGGTGGATTATTCGCCGTGAGCAAGGCTTACTTTGAGTACCTGGGCACATATGACATGGGCATGGATGTGTGGGGAGGCGAAAACCTGGAGCTCTCCTTCAGAGTGAGTTCAGTTTTCCTTCAGTGAGGACCGCAGGACCAATTTACAACCAGAGTGTGGTTTTTAAAGATGTTGGGAAAGAGTGACTAGTCTAACCAAAAATCTACCAAAACCTCTTACAGACAGACCATCAGTTCACTCTGCTTTTTCTTTTTTTGACCGTAGTACCGTCCAGCTAACAAGCTCACAGTCAGTGGGTAGATGATGAGAGAGAGACACTGGTCAGTGTCAGATCTCAGTCGGCCATGACATCTGAAACTGCGCCCTCCTATTGGCTGATCCCTTGTTGAGACTTTGGTGTTGCTTTTCACTTGTTTGCGTCAATCCAATTGGCACAGATTATAGTCTATGTGTGAGTGTGCAGCAAGAGCAAATGCATCACTGTGTGTGTGTGTGCTGTGTGTTTGTGTGCGTGTGTGGCTGCAGTGTGAGGGCTGATGGGCTGTTCCCCTGAGGGGTTTGTGGACACCTCCCACGGGGACTTTTTACATGAATAATTAATGTCTAGTGGATTTGGTTTAGAGTGTGTTTTGTTGGCGAGTGATATGCCTGAATTAAGATGTAAGTGACTGTCATGGTGATGGATATATGACAAAGCATTTTTGCCCTGTGTAACTCGCTCGAGGCTAAGCCAAGTAATAAGAAATACCTTTTTAACAAGCTTTCATTATTTAAGGGTGTGGCTTTCTTATTTTAATTTTTCCAAGGTGTAAGAACAAGCAATTACACGATGAAAATTGGTGCCATAAATCGGCCGCATTCACTTGAAGCTGTATGACTCACGACTAAAAGGAAGGGATTTTCACGGTGAGATTGAAGCGCAGGCAGCTTTGTCCACTATTTAAAGGATTTCTAACACAGCATCAGTCGACACGAATATAATAATTATATTTAGATTAAGGTTTGTAATCTCCTTAAAGGAAGGATTTATGCTTTTCTATAGGTACATACAAAAATAGGATAAAAGTATAATTTGCACAAGGACGGATCCCCAGGCTGACTTAAATCTAATAAATTTGCCTATAACGTTTGTCTATTTGAAAAAGTCACTATTGACAACTTACGAGTGATCTACCAGTTTATTTGCAGGTAAGTCAATGATTGTAGTTGAAGGACGGACAAAGTCATAAACACCTGCAGTAAAGTGAGTAAGTGCCTAAGTTCAGCACTTGGACATGTGGTGAATAATTGACAAGTTAGCAGGTTAATGATAAACATATTGATGCAGCTACTGGTCCTCTGATTATAGTGTTTGTATAGATTTTAATATATATAGATATATTTATGTATAAAATTGCAAGGAATAGTAATAAAAGCATTGAATTCGTTCTCATCTGATGTGTTTTCTTCCCTCAGGTGTGGCAGTGTGGGGGCAGCCTGGAGATTCACCCGTGCTCTCATGTGGGCCATGTTTTCCCCAAAAAGGCCCCCTACGCTCGGCCAAACTTCCTCCAGAATACTGTGCGAGCCGCAGAGGTTTGGATGGACTCTTATAAACAACACTTCTACAACAGGAATCCACCAGCCAAAAAGGTAGGACACAAATCAGCTGGACCATGTTTCTAAACATTTTGCTGACGTGTTGCTGGTTGGGATGCTGATCTTAGAGAAGTGTATTTATCACCACTGAGCTCTGTTTTAGTTGTAAACTAAAGCCTCTCAGACATGCACTGAGGTCTGCACAAGAAAACAAGATTGGAGAGCTTTTGACTATAAGGGCAGTCACCGGTTGATGTGCTGTAAACAAAAGTCCCTGGCTGCATTCTTCATATTTGAAATGCAAACTCCAGAAAATGTTATTCTTACTCTGCCTCTTACATATTTGTTTTTCATCCAGCTGGTGTCGAACCAAAGCCTTTCAGGGATGAAATTCTCCTCCAAGCAGTAGCATGTTAAAATGCTGCAAAGAGCGACTTACCTTTTGCTGTTAGATGTTTCATTCGACACGATTCACCTGTCAGCATATGATTAAACGCTGCCTTAATGCCTGGATCAGGTGTGAGTGTCTGTGTGTGTGTCGTTCCTATCAGGTTCTCAGTGTTGGAGCATCATCAAATATTCACGTATCTCAGTTTCCCCTATCTGAAACAAAACTACATTATTAATGTCAGGGAGCTTTGATCAAACAATAAATGACTTGGTCAGGGCGAGATTGAACACAGCACTGCCAGACAACCTCACCAGCTCCTCATCCACAAGTCTGCTGTGATAATATGTGACTGCAGAGCTGCACGCAGGATTATTGATTTGGTTTTGTACATCATTATTTTTCATTGAGTGCAGTTAGTCACATATATCGATTTGATGTTTTTACAAAGTTCAAACGTACCAGCGGCCATTTCACTGTGCCACCCAGATTAATTGCTCTGATCCGGATCTAAGTTACCAAAGCTGAACACCCCACATTAATGTATTATGTTGTATACCCTGGATGTGGAGATTTGTTATCAAATAGTTTTAATTAAGAGTTTTCATTAAAGTAGTGCTGTCAAACGCTTAAAATATTGTTAATCGCGATTAATCGCATTTATGTCATAGTTAACTCAAAATTAATCGCGACTAATCGCAAATTTGTATCTATTCTTAATGTCCCTTCATCAATTTTTTCTCCATAATATTTTTTGGGTTTTAATGCTCTATTAACATGGAAAGTGGATTGGCTTGCTTTATGCAAATGTTTTATTTTATTGAAAAACAACACTGCCGGGCGTTACAAAATAAAATTGTGAAGTGCACATTTCAGGTAAACAAGGACTCAGCCTTTAGTGCAGTTAAACCATGGCTTAATATTTTCTTTTTTTCAAGTTTGCTGTGAACATAGCAGTCAGGCCTCTCAAACAGACAAGCAACTAAATAACAAACAAACAAAATACACAGGCAAGTGTTGGCCTACTTTGAAATAAATTAAACTCAGAACTGTGAAGGGCTATTTGAGTCCTCCCCATATTTGTGGAAAATGTTTGAAATAAGAAGTACCCTATTTAGAAATAAATAAAAACATATAGCTGTAGCTTAATAGCTTAAAATTATATATTTTAGTTGGAGAAATATTGAAACAAAAAGCGAGAGCAGGTCAGACTGGAGGCGAACACAGATACTGAAGCTCGATAGAAACCAACTGCAGCTTCTGCTCTGATCGAGAAGCTGCGGCGCTGAACTCTGATCAGCTGAGACCAGAGAAACTCTGTGTTTTCACTGTTTTCAAAGTTAAGAAGCAGTGAGTCACTGAAAGGCTGCCACACGTGAACGAGCTCCGATCTCACTGTGTCTCCCTGAGCGAGTGCGCGGGGGCAGGGGGTGGGGCTACGGTGCGCGATCTGGAACCACACACAGACACACACACACACTCGCCCACCCCTTGTACTTCAGGACGGCCTGATACGATGATGTTTTAAAAAATTATTGTGACTTAGTCAACCACCAACATGCAAATGCGTGTGTCACACGGCGAAAGCGTGAGAGTTGGCAGCTCTGCGTTAATATTCTCGGAAAAAAAATTGACAGCGTTAAAATGGGTTTGCGTTAACGCCGTTAATAATGCGTTAAACTGACAGCACTACATTAAAGATTATAAAAATAAAAGTTATTGTTTTTTTTGTTTATTAGAGAACTTCTCTGCATTAAGGTCTTAGCTCACCAGGTCTGTATTTTTCATCCCACATTTTACCCAAGTTAAAAAATAAACATGACTTTATTGTGTATGTGGGTTGCAAAGACCTTGTGTCTCTGATCTAGACAGACTGGCTGGAGCTAAGTGTGGGACTGAAATCATAAATAGTAAATGCACTCATTCCAAAAAAAAGGGACTCCTCCTATTCACTCAATAATAGCATCGCAATCGGGGCATTTAGGGCCTTAGTGTCTTGCCCAGGGACGCTTAAACATGTGGAGCCTGTGATTGAACTATCAACCTGTTCTACCTGCAGAGCCTAGTCCTTGAGGCCCTGTGTGTATGTCCCACCCTCAGGCAGTGAAAAGGTGTAAGGTGTGTGAAGGTTCCGGACTTTGATTCCCTCGAGGTGGAGTTCTCCCCCTCAGCAAATACCGCTATCTTAAATATTCAAGTATGCACAATAGGTGTAACCAAATCAGCCAGTATCACATCCGTGTTATGCCAGGTCAAATATATAAGATGTGGCATGGCATATCCAGGATGCAAATATTTGCTTTCATGATGTGTCGCTTGAGTAACAGTACAAGTCATCTTAAATCATTCTAATCTTAAACCAAATAGTGTGTGTGTAATGAACGAAGTGGAAAGGCCGATGGTGATGTGGTGATTTTGTCGGGGCACTGAGGTGTGTCCGTCTCCACTCACTTCTCTGGAAAGACGACTTATAGGATGTGCTCATTTCACAGGAAAACTACGGGGACATCTCCGGGCGGCTGCTGCTGAGGGGGAGGCTGAAGTGCAACAGTTTCGACTGGTACCTGAAGAACATCTACCCTGAGCTACACGTGCCTGAGGACAGAGAGGGCTGGCACGGGGCTGTGAGTGTCTGCTGTCCATATCTGTTATATGAGCAAACCTCAGCATCAGTGTTTCCTCTTTTCCGATCTAAGATTCTGAAGTCACAAAAGCTGTTTTGAGACATGAAGGGAGAAAGTCCAGAAAATTGGGTCCGGGAGTTTCCCCTTGTCACATGGGAGGAACACAGTAGGACAGTGTCCCGGTCGGACGTGCTCACTACTCCAGGAAAATATCTGGAGCATTCAGACAAGGGGTGGGGTGTCAGTAGAGCGTGCAGGAGGAAGGACATGACGTATACATTCCGCTGCATAAATCACACATTTGTGTTTACAGCATATCGACACCCCTGTCCATATAGTTGTCTTTCCAAGTGGACATCTTCATCATGCTCTTCTACTTGTATGACAAGTCCTGAGATATTTGTTTTCTGAGGTTTCCTGTCCGTCCCATGTTAGAAATGTCAACAATTCACTCACTGTGAATTTTATGGACATTTCCCTAAACTTACCTTCCAGTTTCTGGACTTTAGCGCATGTCTGAAAGTAGCACAAGTGATAGCTGTGTTTTTCTTCCTAATTCCTGTCTATTTTGAGACTAAAACCAGGTGTCAGGTGGGGACGGGATGTGGGAAAACCCTGTTGATAGCGAGAAGGCTTGACTGAAGACGAACAAAAGGCTTTAAATCCCATTTTGGTCGGAGCTCAAGAGCATTACAATCCAAACACCTGGGGGGACATTTCACCCACCACAATGTAGGAACAAGAGAAAAATAAAATCCCAGAAAAGAATTCTCTCAGGCGAGATTGGGCAAAGAAAATCCACCATCTTATCATGTTGCCACGTTGACACCTGTGTAAATATTTACAGCATGAACACAATGACATTGAAAATATAGCTTTCTGCAGAGGTAGGCATTTGGGGTTTTGAAATGAAAGCAGGAAAAAAGACCAAATTGCTAATCAATATCATATTGATTTCTTAATAGATGTGTGTTGATGTGGAAAATAAGCAAACAGCGTAAGGTCGAGTTGTTTCTTGTCATTTAATCAGACGACTTAGCATCAGTGGCGCTGCTCTGTGTGGGACCTGCCTGTCGAGAATCAAACCCAACCCACAGCAGTGTCATCAATAAAGTGCAGCCTTTCAATTTTCATAGATTTCTTTGCTCTGCTCTTACCAGGTGCGTAGTTTAGGGATAAACTCGGAGTGTCTGGACTACAACTCTCCAGAACACAATCCCACCGGGGCCCACCTCTCTCTGTTCGGCTGCCACGGCCAGGGAGGCAACCAGGTACGTTGAGCCTTTCACACCTCGTTTGTTCTGTCGTCGTCCATCTCTCTCCCGCACATATTCTGCCTTGTCGCAACCTCGCAGCCTCCCTCGGCCTCGGTGGGAGATGTGATTTAAAATGTTAGCGATAACCCAAGTTGCCACAGTTGATTCACACCAGAAAGATCCTCCCTGCTGCCACGAGCAGCCTGACTTGAATGTAATGAAGGGGAAAGACAAAGATTGGTATTGCATCCACATCTTAAGGGTTTCCAAAGGGTTTTAGACAGTCTCAAATTTGATCATCTGAATTTTAGGCTCTTTAAAGTATGTTTAATAAATACGATAAAGTAATACATACTTAAATATGTTCAGTTAACGCTACCTCTGTCACTCTTTAAAGTTTTTTTTTTTTAAGAGAAATGTTTTGGCAGCATGCATAGTATAATGTCTCTGTGTGTTGTAGTTCTTTCTCAGTGATATTAGCACGTTTGAATAAACTTTAAAAACAACGTAGAACTGATAACCGAGCCTACAAACGCAGATCAGGAGTTATTTCCTTGGAAAAGACTTTGAATACATACTGTCTCTGCCTGTAGTTCATAAGATAACACTGTGTTTCTGGGGTTATTCTTTACTAGGCTACCTCAGCTGATCTTTAGTCTAAGTGTAAGTAATTGTGAGACATGGTTGTTCTTTCATATTTACAGAGCCCCTTAAGATAAGATAATGACTTTATGGGAGGTATCTCATTCACACAAGTTGCATCTTGTGTGCAAAGGATTTTAAAAGATACATCACCATATGGGGCTTAAAAGTTCCCGTACTTATCTGACATTAAATTGAATTAATAGTTGTCTTAAATAGCCTTAAATTTAACTTTTTGAAACCCGCCGAACCCAACCCTGGAATCACTGATACTCTTTAACTGAACGCCTGCCAGCTGCAGTGATGGATGGCTTAGCAGGCAGCAGATTCTTTTTCTGTTATGATGTATATTTAATGTTGCCGTCAGGCAGAGCTTCTTTCTGAGAATCCCCGACCTGCTTGATGTCTCTGATTACCCCACTGAAGCATCATGTGTCCCCAGCCACAAAAAAAGCACCATGTGTGACTGAAAATCAATGTTTGAATGACTTCCACACGGAAACACAAACCTGAGGGCCCTTCACTGCCTCCCCCCTGCTCCCTCTTCCCTGGCCCACATAACAACCCGCGTTCCATTTTAAAAGATACATGAGCCTGGCAGGCCGAATGAGTGGCACATCCGCGGGTAAATAAGTTTCAAGCCAGACACGGGGGCCTCGAGTGAGTCTTTTGTTAGAGACAACCATTAAGGGCCCCCGATGCACCTGAAAGATGTATGAGATGAGAAGGATGGGGAAGAATGAAGATTGATTACCTGACCCTCCGTTTAATGGCTAGCCCAGGGATTGTTGCATCTTTTCTCCCAGTGGACCAGCTGTTGAAATTACACCAGCGGAGGGGAGGGGAGTGGAGGGGCTGGGTTTGAGTCGATTGAGTGTGCCACAACCCCATCTTTGCCGATGAGATCCCTCGGCACCCACGCAGGCACGGCACGCAACAAGGCCAGAGCCAGGACCTGATCCCACAGCAGAGGAAGAGAAAAAACATCCTGTAATCCCAGGAGGAAAAAAACAAAACACGCCAACCTGCACAATTGTTCTCATTGGAATGTTTTCTGAGTAAAGGGAGATTAAGGTAGAGGGAGAGAGAGGTAGTGAAAAAACTGGAATGGAGACAAAACATTGTTTTTCATCTCTTTGTCACCACTGCTTTTCCTGTTTGGTTGCTTTCCTAAGAAATGTCCAAATACAATGAAATCCAGAGCAGATGGTCGCATAACCGGGTCTTTCTTCTTCTCCAGTACTTTGAGTACACATCTCATAAGGAGATCCGCTTCAACTCGGTGACAGAGCTGTGCGCCGAAGTGATCGACGGACAGACCTCCATCGGGATGAGGCACTGTCCTCGTGATGGGGAGCCGAAGCCTCCCAGCATCACCTGGGAGTTCAGAAAGGTAAGCTGTGCCCACGTCTGAGCCGCTCTCAGACATGAACACAGAATCGGGAGCAGGAGATTCCCTCCGCTCAGACACGTTCTTGTAGTTCAGTGCATGTCTGAAAGCAGCTTTACACACAAAAAGACCCTTTGAGTCTCTCACTCAACCGATGGAGCTCATTGGACACTTCATTTTTCCACCTCTCGCCCTGACAGGACGGGACCATCTACCACCCTCATTCCGACACGTGTGTGACAACCTACCGCACGTCAGAGGGCCGCGCGGACACCCAGATGAAGAGCTGCAACCCAGCAGACAAGAACCAGCAGTGGAAGTTTGAGTGGTAGACGGAGACAGGGCAGCAGGAAACCTCAAGTGACCTTCTTTGACCATAGTGCAATTACTACAGCGGACGTCTTCTCCGCTGCTCCCAGCTCTCCAGGGCTGCGCGCCATTTGAATGGGGATAACGAGCGAATGAAGAACGGTGAAAAGTCACTTTAAGCCAATGATTTCACCCGATTCTGAGCTTTTATACCCGTGTGAGTGACTGAACAGGTGCAGATTGTGGTGGAGCGAAGGAGAATGGGGGTCTTACTAAGGAGGCCAGCAGAACATGACTTCAACTTTTGAGTAGCTTTCATTCAAGTGCCTCTGCAACCACAATGGAATCCAGCACACACTTAAAAGTGTTGTGATTGTCTCGTTTGCAACAACTTGAAAGTAGTGAAACTGGTTCGACCGTCCAGCACACGAAGAAGTGCCTTCCAGAGATAATCCAGATAAAAGTGTTCCCTTTGAAAACTAGATGCAGAGTCGTGCTGCACTATAAAAGCCTTAAAATGTGCAATGAGTTATCGTCACGCTTGTTTCTTCAGTTGTAAAGAAATGGCCAATTAAAACATGAGCTGCTCCAAAAGAAAGAAAGGAAAAAAAAAAAAAAGCAGAAGTCTTGCCAGGAATGTCAGGTCAGCGGCAGCGTTGCATGCCGCATCATGTGAGAGGAAAAACAGCGAAGGAGCCTTGTGGTCACACTACACTGCTCCTCGATTCTATCTCTCGCCCGTGGAGCCAGTTTAATGCAAGAATGCTGCCTGAGCAAGACTCGAAGCGTTCATTAAGCAATTTGCACAAAGCGCAATTTGCCCCCGAGCACTCAGCTAGTTGACGGGAATGTTGTGAGTCTATTCCTCCCTGTTGTGTAGAATGAAGACGACCCTCTGAACTCGTCTGTCAATGTGCCTTAGAGAGGTCGCGGTCCCATTAGAAGAACCTGTCCGTGCCGAAATGAAACGTGCCAGTGTGGGTCAAATGTATCCCGAGCATTTGAAATGCTTAAAAATCTGAAACACCAGTGGCTTGCTGCACTTAATGCCTTAAAGGAAGCTCCTGTTTAATTTAATCTTTTGACTTGGCGGGTTTTATTGGACTCCTGTGTGAAAACTGTACTTGAAATGTCACCAGAAACACACTCCTGCTTGGTGTTTTTCATCTCCTCTTCTTCTTTTCTAACGAAGATCTTGTCAGTGTTTCCACTGGGATGTACGGACATAGAGATGAGGCGTGTTCTGGTTGAGTAGCAGCTCTATTTGCCGATGTCCGCTTATCGCCGGGTAACATTTGGTCTCTGTTGAATTCATGAATACGAGGTTATTCAGACCGGTCAATGGAAACAGTGTGTAAACATGTAAGATGGCTGTTGTGTTGTGTTGCCTTTGTAAATAAGGTTTGAGATAAGGGACCAAAAGGGGGGGGGGGGGGGGGGGGTGCTGTGGTAAAGCACCTCTAAAACTACTGATGATGCAAAAACACAATGATGATTACTTGACACAAGGAGGAGGGGGACTGACATGGGTGGATGATTCAAATGAGATTGAAGCTGTAAGGATTGTTTGTGGAATAAAAAAAACTAACTAATTTGTCCAGTTGTCTGTTTTTTCACTGTCGTCTCTACGCACACAGATTATTATTGTTACTCCAGAAGAAATGGAAGAACAGCGGTTTATCCTGCATTTCCATCAAGAACAAGTTGGTTCATGTACTGAAGCGAATGTCAGGACTCTACGGTATGAAGATGGGCATCTTTCGGTCTGTCGATCACAATCAAAGCCCCGTTGGGACAAATAAGCTTTTACTCTGCAACGGGTTCGGAAAGAGACGTTTGTGTCATAGACAGATAAACATTGTGGTTCACAGCAGAAAAAAGAGAGATGATCTTTCACCTGAGTTTTAATGTTTATCCGATGAATTTATGTCACAAACAAATGGTTGCAACACTTTCTGTATGCCTTCTCAAAATAAAAGCACTCAAGCGTTTCTGTTGATGGATTCCATTCCCTTGATTAAGAAGTTGTATTTGCTGGTGCGGAAGGTGCACGGCTTCATACTGTATAGTACTGGTATCTATTTGAGTACAAGGGAATAATCATATTTGTGGCCATATTCAAACATATGTTAAAACATTGTGCTGCAGTACCATGTCCTCTGCAGAACAGGATGTGGAACTGAGAAGCTACATATTTTGCATTGTAAATATTAATTCATAATTTGAATGTTGTGCATTGAATAGAAAAAAACTGCACGACTGCTATTTTTTGTCTATATTTATTTCTTGTACATTCAGCCTTTAACGGAAATTGCAAAAAATAATAAGTATGACCCTCTTAAGTGTTTTTTTTTGGAAGATATCAACAAATGGCGACTGTTGTTGTTCTGGGTTTGTTCCCTCATGGTCGATGCACTTATTGTGAGTGTCTTTGGATAAAAGCGTCATCTAAATGAAATGTAATGTAATGGTAGATGTCGGCTTAGGTTTGGATTGAAAAAGGGATCTTGGGCTCGAAAAGGCTGGAGACCACTGGTTTACAGCATTCACAGTTCTTTGGCGCCATCTACTGGCAGAAAGGCAGATTACACTGATAATGGCCAGTCAGAGTGACTGGGATTATTTGACACGTTCGAGTTCTTCTGTATTTTTGTCCACATTTGGTTATGAAAAAGATCACAAGTTCATAAAGTGATACATTTATTCAACACAGCTGAACACAGTGCAAACCTGAGAAAGTTGAGACATTTAAAAATGAATGCTTTATATCTTGAAAATTGTTTTCAAGATTTGTCACGTGCCATTATTACTATTATCCCGCCAACTTCTACAAAAGGACTCTTCTGTACAAAAGGACTCTTTTCTAGAAGTTTTCAGGATACTAGTTTATATAAAATGACTGAATAACACTATAAATTTTCAGGGCGGCATGAGAGGTACAAATGTCGCCGACTCACTATCTGATGTCTATGGAGGATTGATGGAGACGGAGAAGGACTGTCTACTGTTATGCCTGGAATAAGGATCAAAACTATGTTGAAGATAGTATGTTCACTTGAATAAACTGCTTGAATAGACTTGTGCTTGTAGACGAATGTAGTGGAGCAGATCAGGAACCAGTGTTGGTGTTGCACTGGAAGGTCATGAAATCACACAGGAATTAAAACTTTATCCGAGGCAATCAATCACTCTTCCCCAGCAGCATACCACAGTGTCATTGGCAAGATACTGAACCCTTGTAATCGGCAGGACATCAACCACCTATTAATTGCACAATATCTTACACTATGTAAATTAGAAAAAAAAAAAAGAATCTTCCAAGTTCGCTTCTGCACAGGAGGTTAATATATACATTTTTGAAATAACTAAGTAAAATTTCACCACTTTCAAATTTTCTGCAAATTTGGTAAGAATTTGAGCATGCCAAAGCCCTCAAAAAGCCAATTCATTTGCCCAAAAATGTATAATAATAATCCTTACAATCTCAATAAGGCCTCACTGTCTGTCGGTGGCTGTCAGTGCTCGGGCCCTAACTACAAATTGTTGCGTTTTCTCAAGCTTAGAATGAGCCATTTGCTTCTACTTAGCACCCTCTTGTACGGAGTCACAATATTTCACCGCCATGTTTTTACAGTAGCCTAGAACGATCAAGAAACAGCGGCTCTACAGGGCGTTTTGCATCCTACTAACCTGAAGGCCATGGTAAGTTCTCCTACTTGCTTGGGAGGGGAGTGTTGAATGGAAGAGTTTTCTGTTAACTCTGCAACCACGCAGCCAGACACCACAAAATCCTACACACTGGTACTTTAATCCTCCCTCCCACTGCACCAAATTATATTTAACCCCTCTCGCACATGAAATCTGTGGATGAGTAGCTTGTTGCTTCAGAGCTTTCAAACCTGAGTCTCTTTATCCTCTAATACACTATCATCTCTTACTCAACTGAATACTGTACGTTGCGTCATCCTGTTGTGTAACTTGTGTTGTTCACAGTTCCTTGTCTGCGTCTTTCTATTTCGCCCACCCTCTTAAGACGCACCAGATTAGACCTTTGGCAACTTCCAACCACTGTCACCCTTTAGGGTTGAGCTGTTTTTGATGCAGAGAGGCTGCATGTGCACTGTTCCTTCCACTCCTCCAAAGGGAATCTCACTTTGACTATGACATGAAACGGGACAGACTGGATCCACCACTTCCACATTCTGTCAGATAGGTTTAAGGATCGTCCTCATCACATGGGAGACGTCATTGGAATCCTTGAGAAGCCTGGTCCACTTGTTTGCTATTGTTTTCCGTTGCCAGTTAAACTGCTTTTATCAAAGACACAATAGAATTGTCGGTGATGTTTTCTTTTTCGTTGGTGCAAAATTAAAGGGCGGTAACAACAGAAGGGAAAACCATTAAGCCCAAGGTGCATTGTGTTCAATACATTAGCTAAATATATATCTGTTGAATGGAAAAATGTCATCCATCAGACGCTCCTCAATGAAAACGCCCTGATGCATCGGCAGTAATATCGTGTCTCATTGTGATGTGAAGGACACGGAGAGCCCGGTGGACCGTGGCACATTACAACACTCCGGCTCACTTGTGGCCTCGCCGTGTCTCTTTGTAGTTTTCACAATATGGGCACTCCATCAAACAGCGGGCCACTCAAATTACCTTCTCGCCTTGAAGCGGTCGCCTTAATTATTTAGCATTTTAATTTGCTTAAACATACTTTTTGTGTCAGATTGCATCTATGGTGTGGAGAGGTTTCCTATCAGTTTCATTTGAGTGACACCTGGGTTCATATGAAGTGAGACCACCACGTGATCTGAACTTGGGTCCTGGGTCATTTTGAGTGTCCCTCCTATAACCAGAAATATGATGATTCAGAGTGATGATTTTTTTATATTGTGTTTCAGAAATAGATTAACTCTCCTGCAAAGATAAATTAATAAATACTTTTGAATGGAGCTGGGAGATAAAACAATAATTATCACAGGAAGAAAACTTCAATATGCATCGATACATTGCTTATGCATTGTGCAAGCATGGTAAGGAGGTATGATACATGATTAGTATGAAGGTTCTGCCTCAGATTTATAAAATGTTTTGTCATTCTCTGCTCATAAAGAAGAGTTTAAAACCCTCAATCAAGAAACGCCCTCTAACTTGAAAGAAATGATAATGTGATAATTATCGATATTAATTGATTGAAACGTTTTTATCTTGGTGACATTTTTGGCTATTTTGCCCAGCCTCTTATTTGAATGTACTTCATACAGTTTGGTGAAAATACATCAACTATTTACACACACAAAATGTGTCTAGTTTTACATGAGGACAAATAAACATCTCACTGAAAGTCATTATTATTTTGATTATTGATAAATTATCAGTCATAATATTTACCCGCTGCTGCCCTGAAGTTGAATTTCAAATCCTTCACAAGAAAGTGAATCCATTACACCTCCGGTATAGCTATTTGGCCTTCAAAATAAAAGCAAAACTGAAATCGCTGAGGTGAAGTTTTTACACCAGACTGTAAAAAGGTGGTTTTATAGCTTTACAGCCACAGTGGAATTTTACAGCTTGTGTGTACATAGTGAGATCAGAGGAACAGTAGACCCGGAAGAGGATCTATAATAAAAAAGATGTGGGATAACAAAGTCCAAGGTTACGGCTCATTTCACTCTAAACAATATCAAAATGTTAAAGAAAAATACAAACATATTTAATAAAACAAAGTTGACTATATGGTTAGGATTAAGTCATATACAAAGTTATGGTTTCATATATAATAACCAGGGGGCAAAGTTCAGTCACTGAGCACATATCAGAACAGATTTACCACAAATTACTATTTTTCTCAACCAATACGATTGTTATTAAATTAATAGGATTATATAATTTTAACATGAAGCTGTAGGAAAAGTAATAAAAAGATTTTTTTTCAGTTTCAGTGTTGTTCATACAGATGTTTCCCTTTTGAGAGTGGTACACCGGAAATGAAGCTGCATTCTGTGTTATGTTGACATTTGGTCATTTACAGGTTTGTGGGTCACACTCAGTACTGTAAGGAAATGGCAGCACACAGGTTGTCACTTCTTAATGTCGACGTTAGCTTGGTATGGGCGTATTTCTAATCGCGAGTGTGTGTTTTAGTTTAGCTGGAAACTAAACGTGAACGGTGCTTTTGATTTGACCTGGATTAGTTTCGTCTCCTGTGGGAAGATGCGGGTTAAAGTAACGGGCTAATCCCGGGAGATAACTAATCCGAGTTAGTTAATCCGTTCACACACTTCTCTTCAGCGCGCTGTCGAAGTGAAGAAGGGGAAGGGAAGAGGAAGAGGAGGAAAAAGAGGAGGAGGGGGTAGACGAGGAGGAGGAGTGAGCTTCTCCGAAATTCGTCGAGTTAAAAAAAAAAAAAAAAAAACATTTCCGCTACACAGCCTGTGGGTGCTCACTTCTCCTACGGAACGCGAACACATCGTTAATGGAGGCTGAAGTTATGCAGAACAAACTTTTGAATAGTCGCTGAAGGAGCAGGGACGTGGACGTGAGGGGGGTCACCGCAGCAGCTCTCTCCCCCCGGGGCATGCAACCTCAACCCGGCTCTACCCCGAGGAAGTGACGGACACGATGGCAGCCTGCGGAAGAAGAACCCGACCCAAGCACCTCGTCCTCCTCCTCCTCGGTGCCACTGTAGTGGGCTACCTCATATTATCCAGACCCCACTCCGGGGAGGTGGGCGACACCCAACGACGAGGGGCCCCAGTGGTGGAGGTGGCGGAGGAGCGGCTGGGGGATGAGGAGCTGAAGAAGCCCGTGTACGAGAAGCCTCCGCTGGACATGAACTCCCCGGGGGAGATGGGCAGAGCTGTCAAACTGAACCTGGACAAAGAGGAGAAGAGACAAGAGGAGGAGAGTCTGAAGAATCACCAGATCAACATTTATGTCAGTGATAAGGTGTCACTGCACCGCAGGGTGCCGGAGATCTGGAACCCACTGTAAGTCCTCTTGATTCATTACACCTTATTCACCAGCCACACAACACAAACTGATGTGTGACAACAGGAGACGCAAAGAAGGTATGACATGATACAAAACGACAGGAAACATAATGTAGAAATTCAAAACAGCAAAACAGATAAACAAAGCAAGGGGTCGTAAACATATTAGATGGATAGATAGATAGATAAGTTATTGACATATCAGAACAGATACTACACCAAAAAGCAGAGAAGCAACACATATTAGACAATGCATTGAAAAACAAAAAAAAAAAGGTGTAAGTTTTTCTTTTAATTAACTTTATTTATGGCCAAATTATTAAAATAACATAAAGCACACACAAACTAATACAACTGACAGAAATAAGCAGATATACAAGGTCAGGGGTCATAAAAAAAGTTTCGCATTGAATTATATTAATATACTATACTTGGTGCAAAGTTTGAATGTTTTAACAGCAGTTCTCACACAGGATGTAGACAATGAACAGTCCTTCCCCTTTCATAATGCAAATACCAGGTGGAACCCGGTGTCATTAATGGTGGAGCTGTGCCAACCTTCTAAACACACAAAGGCTGTCATCATCTCCGTGAAATGATGTTTAGAGGAAAGTTAAAACTCAACAACTTTAACCGCCACAGAGGAGGCAGCTGCTGAGCGAGTGCAAACTGTTTACTGTTTACTGTTAGCTCTTTAGCTTTGAGCAGAGAAACATATCATTGAATAAAGTTAGACATGTTTTCCGTGTGCAAACACATCGTGTTCTTCAAAAAGATTTGAAAATAAAACTTAAAAATTCTCTACCGTCAGTGACTTCTGACAGGAGAGGGATATTTCAGGGGCCAATTAGATTCCAGTTGGGGCCCAGCCAGCCACGCCCCTGCTAGCAAGGGTCCCTGTTACAGTTCTGTAACTGTCATATGTAACCCTCCTCTCCTCTGTCAGACTAGTAGAGCACATACGTCCGCCGAGGTCAAACAGTCTGCTCAAATCCATACAGTCGTAGATATCATTTCCTTTAAAAGGCCAGATTTGATATTTACTAGATACATAAATTATTTGTCTGGGCAAAGGATGAAAATGTTGACAAACTTCCTATCTCACAATGTTTGTGCGAACTCAGTTAATCATGCTAACTTACTCACAAAGACGCGTACATTGGTTAGAACATAACCTCCTCGTGAAGGTCATGGTAATAATACTCCTAACACCCGAGTTCTCCCTTTCCAGGTGCGGGGACCTGAAGTATGATTACCGCACCCTGCCAACGACCTCGGTGGTGATCGCCTTCTACAACGAGGCCTGGTCCACGCTGCTGAGGACGGTCCACAGCGTGCTGGAGACGTCCCCCGACATCCTGCTGAAAGAGCTGGTGCTGGTGGACGACTACAGCGACAAAGGTACGTGCGCGGGATAGACCGTGACAGACAGACACACACACACAGACACACACACACACACACACACACACACACAAGGAGGCGGACAGACAGGTGACGGCCTGACTTGTCCGTCAGACGTTTGGGAAATTAGGGAATCCAAAATGTGACATAGGAAAGAAGTGACAGGTAGTGAAACCAAGATCTGGATAATGGGTAATCTAATACTGTGCACACTGAGATCGTCTCACAGATATCAGTTTCACATATCAGAGCCGTAGGACTATGTTGACATCCGTGTATTTCAATTTGCACTCAATCGACCAATTAAGGAGTGGTTCATGGAATTTCTAAATGAAGCAATGCCTGCCCCTCCTAATGCTCAAATACTTGCACAGGCGTTGCTTCCCTGAGGGTGTGTTTGCTGTCCTTGTTTGTCTGTGTGGGCGGTGTGGCCTAGGGGTGGAGTGTGGACGTCCTCCAACCACAAGGTTGGAGGTTCAATCCTCACTCTTCCCCATCTGCATGCCGAAGTGTCCTTGGGCAAGATACTGAACCCCTAAAATGGCCCCTCATAGATGTTGAATGCACTAATTGTAGGTCGCTATGGATGAAAGCTTCTGCAAAATGACATGTAATGTAATGTCTCATTCATTTAATGTGTTTTTGAGAAACGCAATTACTCTCAGTACGAACACACAGAAAACGCCACATGTTTCCGATGTCTTATTTGAGGTTTTTTGTTTCTTTGCTTTTATTTCCCTGAAGCTCACCTGAAGGGGCCGTTGGAAAAGTACATCTCCGGTTTGAAGAAGGTGCGTCTGATCCGCGCCACCAAGAGGGAGGGGCTGGTGCGGGCCCGGCTGCTAGGGGCATCCATTACCACGGGTGATGTGCTCACCTACCTGGACTGCCACTGCGAGTGTCACGTGGGCTGGTTAGAGCCCCTGCTCCAAAGGTGAGGAGAACCCCCCCCCCCCCCCCCCCCCAGCGGAGAAGAAAAGCAGCGGCTCTTGTCTCTCACGTATCAGCAAATTGTCGCCCTGTGGTTTCGACCGACTGTGGTTCTTGCCCATCTGGAGTGTGTCACGAGTGAAGCACTAAATCTCTACCAGCCAACTACAGGAGAGCTGTGGCTGACTTAAAGGGGACATACTATGAAAATTCCACCTTTGTAGTGCTTCTACACGTTAATTTTGGTATCTGGCATGTCTACCGTCCCAAAAACTCTGGAAAAAAACAACTCCCGCGATTTGTTGTGGTTCCTCTATGTAAGAAACGATACGGTGAAGTGCGTAGAATGGGATTACGACCGAAATAAACGTCATAGTCACACCATGCCCATGTAGGGAGTCTCGCTACATGGCCTCGGACGAGCGAGCTAACCTGCTGCTACCCGTCAGACATTTAAGTGGCGACATAAACAAGGGAACCCCGGGACACCTCTAAACGTTGAGTCAACAGTGTGGAAGGATGTTGCTTCTGCACCAGCTCAAGCTTTCACTGCAGGGCTGTGCTGGCGAGCTGGGGCTCACCGGGGGTTAGGGGGGCGGAGAGGACTAGTGGCAGAAACTTGGACTATGGGCAGAAAAGGTCCCTGGTTCCTCTCTGGTTCCACGGAGAAACAATAAAAAGACAAACCTGGATTGATCTGTCCAAAAATCCAAGAGGATTCTCCCTATCCTGTCTAGTGCCCCTCAGCAAGGCACCTTACTCCCCCAACATCTGCTCCCCGGGCGCCGTACATGGTCGCTCACTGCTCTGTGTGTCCTGCACCAGATGGGTGAAAAGCAGAGGTTACATTTCCCTACCTGCATGAGTGTGCCTGTGCATGTCTCTGCATGTGTTTGGGATGAATAAATGCATCTTAATTAAAAGAGGAGGGCTGTTTTAGACAGGGTAAAAAGGTGCTTTTTTAAATGATCCTTGTGGTATTTTGACCAAAATATGTTACAGACATTTCATTAAGACCCCAAGGAGCCATATCAACTGTGGTGGAATGGGCTTAATATGTCCCCTTTAAGACTCAGCGTGATCAGTCGCCGCTCAGACATTTGAGATGACGACTTCTCCCACTGTCAACAGCCTTTCTCTCTTTTCTTCACCAGGATCAAAGAGGAGCCGTCGGCTGTGGTGTGTCCTGTCATCGACGTGATCGACTGGAACAACTTCCAGTATCTTGGCAACGCCGGCGAACCTCAGATTGGGGGGTTTGACTGGCGGTTGGTCTTCACCTGGCACACTGTCCCAGAGTCTGAGCAGAAACGCCGGAGCTCACCCACTGATGTCATCAGGTGCGGCACATCTATTATAGCATGCATTATAATGAATGCCTTACTTTGCACAATAGGCCTACGGCACGACTGCCAGCTGGTGCTGCACCTCACATTGATATCATCAGATGAGTTATATTTTATATACAGAAGGAGAAGCATCGTAGGAATGTTTACTTTTCTCCTCAGGTCTCCAACGATGGCAGGCGGTCTGTTTGCTGTGAGCAGGAAGTACTTCCAATACCTGGGAACGTATGACACAGGGATGGAGGTGTGGGGAGGAGAGAACCTGGAGTTTTCCTTCAGGGTAAGAAATCATTGTCCTTTGGACCAAATGCGCCCCCTAGTGGTAGAACTCTACACATTGGTCTGGTATAGTGTTTGGCTTAATCACAAACCAGTTTTGGGTCAGGTTGGGTTGGTGCAAAAATCTCAAACAGTTAAATATGTTTCCTTCACATCGAACAAGGGCGTGCTTTGTGTTGCCTGTTTGAAATGACTGATTCATGGCTGTGACGCTAACTCAATCCTCAGGGCGATGTTATTGATTTGTTTTTTAGATCTGGCAGTGCGGGGGAACCCTGGAGGTCCACCCGTGCTCCCACGTGGGCCATGTGTTCCCTAAAAAGGCCCCGTACTCACGGAGCAAAGCTCTGGCAAACAGTGTGAGAGCTGCCGAGGTCTGGCTGGACAATTTCAAAGAAATCTACTACCATCGCAGCCCCCACGCACGACTGGTGAGTCAGATGCTGCCTGCCATGTCAAAAACAACCATTCTGCCATTTCTAATAACGAGTGATGTGTTTTCTTTATGAAACATGGTGAAAGCTTTGTATGTTTTTTTTTTTGTTACTGCATCCATCTGCTTGATTAATGACTCGATTTCACGGGTGACACATTCTCAGTCCTCCACACACATGTATGGAATTACATGCACTCTTTTCTCTCTGAAACTACACCCACACACGTACAAACACACTGCACTACAGCTGTGGTGTAAGAGCTCCCCTGATTAAGTGACACTTGGGATACATGAGCAGCTGACACCATAGGTGACAGGAGTGTCAGGGCGTTCCGGTGTGTGATTACCACCTTTCTGTGTCACTCAGTGCCGGCGGGTGTCACCCACCTGTCCTTGATAATGGGCGACAGCGGTGCTAACCCCCAGGGGCTCCTGCCTTGGTATGTGTGCGTGTGGGACAGTGCAGTTAAACACAGATCAGGTGGCGCTCATCTCTCTGAGAGGAGGCAGCCTCTTCAACCTTTGGCGTGATAACAACCACTGCTTCGCTACAGCAGCATACGTATCTGCACATAAACACTGTGATGTTTTAACAGCTTTCATTTTCTGCTATTTCTGTTGAAGTGTATTCAGTGTTTTATACTGACTGACACATAACATGATGTAATATCCTCATCCCAGCTCTTCTTGATATTGTTTTGAGTCTCAGCGTATTGAGGCATAAAGGTTGAATCACAATAATGATGCAGAACTATCGTTTGTGTTCTTTGTCTCCAGGAGGCCTATGGCGACGTGACCAAGCGGCGGATGCTCAGAGAGAGGCTCGGCTGTAAGGACTTCAGGTGGTATCTGGATAACGTTTACCCCGATATTAACCTCCCAGAGGATCGACCAGGCATGTTTGGAATGGTGAGAACACAGCGATCGCCAGGCTTAAATTAAAGACTGAATTTACCAATTATCACCTCTTCGATTGCCTTGAATCCAGCTGAGCGGTCGGGAACAGAGATGTGCGACGAATGCATTGAAAATGTGATATTTCCTCTCCACCTCAGCCCTGTGTGAGCCGTTGTAAGCTGTACACCAGAAGTACGTAACGATATAACTGCTTGTGATCATTGCAGCTTAAAAACCGAGGCAAGACGGGCTACTGCTTTGACTACAACCCTGTGGATGAAAACGTCGTGGTGGGCCAGAGAGTCATCATCTACCAGTGTCACGGCATGGGTCAGAACCAGGTACTGCCCGTTAGCCTTTCAGGCTGCAGCCCACACAATGTCACTTCAGTCTATTGTAATCAGCATGAAATGTTTTCGTATTAACTTTTGAAATGTTGATCCTCTTTATCTCAATCGTGCCTGAGAGTCTTTTATATTCGGTGGATTGTGTTTTTATGTGACATAGAAAACAATGCATATATACGGCTAAATACCCAATATAATGAACGCCAACACTTTCAATGGTTTAAGAGTGCCATTCAACTTTTGTTTTATGACACTTATATGGATCATTTATCAAAACAAAATTTTCTGTACTTTCTAGGTTTAGATTTATATAGATTTTATTTCAGTCTGATTTTAATTCAACTTAAATCTTTCCTGTATTTCTACCTTCAATCATTTGCAGTTGATTCATTAATTCACCGAGAAAGATATTGATCTTCAAGAGTCACCAGGCCCAGTCCTGAGCCTCCCCCTGATTCATCCCCTCCACTTCCTTCTCCTTTGCTCCCTTCTACACTTTCACTCTTTAATTTCTGCTCACTTGTAATTTAATTTGTCATTCTCTTCCTCCCTATTTTCTATCTGCCCAAGAAAGCTGTCACCACGGTCTTAAATGTCTGCTCAGACTCCCTCACGGCAGAGATACAACCCTCTTTTTTTCACAGCACATCAAGGGTTTGTAGCTGTGTTTCTACAAATGGGGGAATAGTGGAGTAGCGCCTCCTGTTCCGAGCTGAGAAAAGATGTGTTGGCCTTGTTGATACAAAGACAAATGTAGCTCCCAACACCTTTATCCTCTGTGGTTGTCAGTATTGTAGGGTACCCTGTGGAAATTTCCATTGTCATGCCAGCAGCCCTCTGTGGACACACACTGATGTTGTCTGCAGCAAGCAGGCTCTGCAGGGCTGGTGCTGTCTGAGTCATGAGGGCGAGCTCTGCATGTTGGAATCACACTTTCATTCAGAGTCTGAAGTGTGGTTATATGTGTGACATGTATGTATATATACACATAACTGCAGTGTGTGTGTGTGTCAATTTTCTTTCTTGCTGTATGTGTATATATAATGTCTCCCCATGAGCCATATATACAACACATTATGTATGTAAGTACAGATTATCTTATAATTGACTTATTCACAAACATAATGCAGCTTGTTTTCATCTTTTTATTGATTCAGTATCATAGATTATAAACAATGATTCCTGTAAAATGTCAGGATTATGCGGAGTTTCTAATTTGACAGATAAGACGTATTAACGATAAGAACAACATGAGCCAACCCTCACTTCCCTCCACTCTGAACCAACCTCCACCGCCCACTGGCTGTGGCAGGTGGAGGATATTAATTGACAGCACAATAAACACATTCTTCAGACACTAGTTCGACGAAAAGGAAGAGAGGGAGGTGGGGGCTCATTGTCAAGTTGGTTAACATATTCAGATTCTCAAGAAAGGGCTTGGAGTTCAAATCTAATCTTTACCCCCTCCTTGAACCAACTTTCCTGTGAGGAGGGAAGAGCGTGCTCTGACTTGGATTTCTTTAAATCCAAGTGAGATTTAAAACAAACGAAATGTTTCCGTTTATCTTTTATTCGACGTTACACCATTAGATGTGTAGACTGAAACCCAGCTGTCTCATCTCTTCCCGCAGTTCTTCGAAATGTCCGAAGCCGGCGAGATCCGCTACAACACGAGGGAGCCCGCTGGATGCGTCGAAGGGGACAACATCAGCACCTATCTGAATCTCAAGCTGTGCAGAAAACGAGGCCAACCGCTTCCTGTAGATCAGAAATTCATCCTCCGAGAGGTAATGAGTGTATTGTCTGTTCATTATGTCTGTGTTCAGAAATCCACATTTCACGTAGGACGGTGGAGGATGGAATGAGGTCTCGAGACACTGTGTTTCTGTGGTGATCTGTGTTTAATGTCTCTCAACGGTCAACGTCTCCCATGGCTGGCGTCTCGATCCTTCCGTTACAAAAGTAATGCAGTACTGTGTGTTGAACACTAGGGGCAAAAACCTGTATACGAAACAGAATGATGGACACGAAACCAAAATGTGCGGAGAGAATTAAAACTCACAACCACTGAGTCTCTCGTATTCCAAACCCGTCCTCGTCCCAATTTCTCTTGCTCTTGAACATGTTGTTTAGTTCATAAATAATTTCAGAATTTCCCAGTTGTATAGATTTTTTGTCAACATATATTATACACTGTATGTTTAATTGATGAGTAAACACTGTACAATCAGCGGATTTATTTCATGTACAATTTATCATTTAATAATAGAAATGTGTTGTGGTTAGCAGAGAGAATTGACTCATGAGGCCCCTGAAAGGCCCAAAATCGAATTCATTCCTTAGTCACGTCGGGGACATCCCTGCACGGCTCCACAGATGTTGCTTGTCAGCCTGGGTGATATTAAACTGTAAATCACAGAGCAAAGCCAAGCTGGGCGTCCACACAGCGCGGGGAAGTTGCTTAGCATGTATTCGAAACCATCGTCAGTAGCTAAAACACTATCTAAATGTAAATGGAGTCTGGAAAGACTGAACGGATGCAACAGTGAGGCAGAAGAGTGAGGAGGGAAGGGAGCAATAAAGGGAGGGAGGGGAGAGAGTTAAGCAAACTAACGGATAAATACACGGGAAGATCGATCAGGGCAAAAAAAAAAAAAATGTCAACAAATATATATATGTCAGGATGATAAAGCACATGCAGAAGACACTGAAGATATGTCACGAGAGATTTTGGTGCTCAGGGCCGACACCGATGTTGATCTAGTGTAAACAAAAACTCGGATCTCCGCAGCGGAATGGATACGTTGCATCCTGCCTGTCTGAGCGGCGAATCTCCGGCTGCGTTGTTCATGTGTGAAAGTGAAAATCCAGATCGAATTCTACAGACATCTTACGCAGTTCATAACTGTGCAGTGTGATTTTCCACATGCTCGGATCTGCAGATTTTTTGTAACGGGCTCATCCCTGACCCATTACATTGTTCTACCTTGTTTCATGGTAATCCGTCAAGTAGTCTTTTCGTAAATCCCGCTAACTAACAGACAGGGAGACAAGACAAAGACATTACCTCCCTGGAAGAGGGGACAGACATAACTGACCTGCAGCTATATGTGTTCTCTATGTAATCAAAGTAGCATTCGTTATTGTAGTTAGTTGTAATATTCATTATCTACTTTACCATTCGAGTGATCAAACAGAAAGTGAATCTTTTGTTTTCAGTGCTATAATGTCCCACTTCTTGATTCACACTCTGGCTGTTTGCTGTCTCCAGGACGGGAGTCTGTACCACGAGGGGAGCGGGAAGTGCGTGCAGGCGGTAGACAAGACGGACAACGGGAAACCGGCCCCCTCGCTGCAGCCCTGCTCGGGCAGCCCCCACCAGCAGTGGTTCTTTGAGGAGAAATTATAACGTGACGGCATGAACCCTGAATCCAAAGCACAAACATTGCCATTCAGGGCCAATATCCCGAGGAGGGATATCAGTGGACTGAATTACTGAATGTTTTCCTCATATGTGTGCCCGGCCCTGTGAGGAGCCCAAAGGAGGAAGCATCGGAGCTTCCTTCAAACATCAACCTATGCATATTTTTCTGCTGTCTGGATTGAACTGGTCCTTGGGGAATTATTTTTGATAAGTACTTTCATTCCGCAGCACTTTGTAAATGTATATATGGTAATATTTGTTTTCTTGGATGCTGTTGCTGGGAGACAGGAGTCTAGTGGAATATGATTTTTAATTTTTAAATTTTTTTTTGTCAATGGGATGCTTGAGAATCGGTGATAAGCTGTGCAACACAATGACACCACAGAATGACTTTAATTTAGCAGACACGGACAAACACTGTGCTTCCATCAGAAAGGAAAAGAAAAACAAAACTGCTTAATACCTCTGTCCTCACACCCGCTGGCTGGCAGTACAGGGATTTTCAGAGTCGGCATCCTGAGGCATCTTCTCCTGTAGAGGGGGCCAATGCACTTTGCTGCACTTTCCTCTCTCCCTCCTGTCCTTTATTATTCGTCAAGAGAAAAGTGGGACAAGTCTTCAGGTATTTCAGGAACCTTTTCAGGACATTTTGAGTGCTTGCTCCTCTTCCATACAGGTGACATAGAAGCATTATGCAAGTGCTTAAACTCTTACACTTAACACCGAACTATTGATTACAGGAGAAACTCGATTCTTCCTCTTTTCTGCTTCTGCTGAGGTGTTCTTGAAATGCAAATCTCTACTGAGGGGAGAAGGAAAAGGGTCGTCGGTCAGACTTTCGTAGTCACTCATTTTAAAGACAGGGTCCTTGCTTCTGCAGCTTCAAACTTTACAGCCATATTTTAGGGATTTAATTCATGTGGTGTCAACTATATTTTAAATTATGTTTTTGGTAGACGAGACTTTGTTATACCGTAGCTCCACTGCAGACATTTCTCGACTTTAGTGATGAATAAGTGGGAAGATTTTTATTTAATGCTGCTGAGTGCAGATGCTGTTCATCCTCATCCTTCTTGTCCACTTGGAGCCCACTGAAAGTGCCTGATGTTAAAAGCTTATAATTAGATTTTTAAGACATCCCTCCAGTTGAATAGCTCCTGAGCTGAATGTATTATTTTTTCACACGATGAGACAAAAGTTGTGACTTTCAAGGCGTCCCCTCGAGCAAATGCATATTACTCTGGTGCCGATTCGAACTCGCAGACTGTGTTTCCATTCATCAGATTTAGACAACTATAGATCCCTCAGCTCGGGGCTGCGGTCACTCCTGTGACTGTCCCACAGGCCGTGCAGGGCGAATAAGGGAAACGCAGCGGAGGAGTAGACGGTTGTCGGCGGCGTCTCCAGAGTGCTGGGATGGCAGATGGCTCTCTGATTGATTTTCTGGTCCTCTCCCAATTCTTTATCACCACCTCTCCCTCTCCCTGTCGGAGGTGTGCGGCGCAGGACTTATCTTTTGGACTCCTGCCAGCCGCATCCTCCTCGGAGAGAGAGAGAGAGAGAGAGAGGGAGCATTTGTATACTCGCGGTGTTGAGGTTTGATTTATGAACGGAAGTCATCAAGTGTACAGTTTTTGACAGCAAACACAGATAATGGAGAGGCTGAATGAAGAAATGTTTGACCTCTTCCTTACATTAACCTTCATAGGATGTCGGCTCATCAGTCTCACAGGAACTGTTGATCGGACTGAAATCGATTTTTTTTTTCTTTGCTATTGATTCCGAATGCACGCTCACAATAAGATAAATGGGAGATGGAGAATAGACGATTTTCCCAGTACTGCAACTGGGAGATGAGTAGAATCAGAATCCCTCCCCTTGCTAAATACAATAAATGTAGAATCATATACTATTGTGAAGTGTATGCTGTGTTGTTGGAGGAACATGTTAACACTCACAAGTCTAAAGGGACCGGACAATATGTCCGTTACCTACCACTCCGGCTCTTATTTCAGTGGGAACCAGTATCATGAGGTAAATGCACTGAGTAGGATGAGGGCAGGGAAGAAGTTCCTGAGGATAAAGTGGTCCATGGTTCGGGCTTTGGCTGGCATCATAAGTGGTTTATGATTTTGTAGGCGATGCTTGGTGATATATGGAATAGACCAAAGACCAGTAGGAAGATTATGGTCAGCTCCACAAAGGGATGGAAAGAGGCATCTGTCTCAGGACTGTGGGCGGTGGCAGCGCTTGATCTCGGTCTTAATAGGAGAGCACCATATGCTCGGGGAAAGTCTTAATAACCGGTTGTTTGAAACGATTTCCAAGCTGTGCGTGGACCCTGGCAATCCTACACTCTCTCTCTATCTCTCTCTCTCTCTCTCTCTGTGGCTTAGCTTTCCTTGTTTAAAGACGTGAGGAAAGCTGCTTCAGTCAATGTCATGCGGAGAGATCAGTTTCACCAGGACCAAGCGAAATAGCTCTTTTAATACAGCGCTCATGCTTTATGTATCGAACACTTAGGAAGTGACAGCTTTTCCATCTTCTTCAGCTTGTGTCTTTACCCTGCGAGCGCCGCATAAATATTCCATCCCGTTATTTAAAAAAAGGAGTTATTTATTGCTCCGCGTGGCCATCTGCTATTCCAGACATGTCCTACATACGGGAGGGGGGAAATTTTATTGTATGCAAATTGGTAGTTGCCAGTCGGGGATCGTATCTCTGGCAGGTCATATTGTGATTTTTATGTCAACCAATATTTATTTGTAAAAGGGTGGTGATATTCGAGGGATCCGACGGAGCACTTGAACTAGTAAAGTGGCTGAATGTACTCTCAAACCACCCGAATGGACCAAGCAGTGCTTCTTTTCACCACTGCATGTACATCCTCTGTTCAAAATCCCAGTGGTAAGTAGTTAAATTATGTATGTGGTAATAATGCACAAATTCTGATGCTGGAATGCAACACCATGTCCGGTGTATAGATAATGTTAATAACTCCAGTGGCCTTATATTGTTAAATGGAAAGTGAAGGATTTGATTTACATAATTTTTTTGGATCCAGTAAAAGGGCCGTATCTGATGTCAATCTACTTCTTTAATTGTGGGTAAAAAACACAAGTAAACACATAAGTTATGTGGTAATACCTGGGCTTCCTCAATGTGTTCTTTTGTTTTTGAATGTTCAGTTTTATTTCTTTTAAAATGTGCATCAACATAAGAAACACAGCAGAGTTTGCTAGACATTCTTGTGATCTCAGTCTACACCACCTGTGACTCCATGAAGATGGTATCATCCACATTCAACTGTGATGGAGACATGGCTCAAAACACCTGAAGGAAAATATGTAAAGAAAGAGTGAGATCTTCCCACCACATCTGATTGGTTTGATTCCCTGCTGCTGAGTCAAATCTCCCCCCCTGTGGGAAGTCCCTCCGTTTCCCGTGGTGTTGACGCTCTGCCCTGAGCACTCATCACCCACTGATGATGCTCTGCTGTTTGTTTCATTGGACATACAAGGTGTGGACTGGGTCTTCAAATCAAAGCCATGGAAATGTAGGTTTTGGGTTTTGCCAATCTTTATATAACACGTGGAAGAACTAGAAAAGGGAAAAACTCCAGCGTTTTCCAAACTGCCAAAAATAAAAGCAATATCTGTGCCCCTCTGAAGTCCCCACATGAGACGGGCGGGTTTCCGTCTTGCTCAGGATGACATGCTCCGATGGAAAACCAGCTGCCAGACGCTGCCTAGACACACAGCAGCATCCTGGGAAAGTGGGGAGCAGTGATACAGAAGGCGGTGAGGCTGCTGTCTCTAGCGCGGCCTCACCCTTATCTTTTGGCTGCATCCCACAGAAACGGCGTCTTTGATTCTGGTCCGCGTGTGACGTACAGACCCAGTTCTTCCTCCGGCGTGGCTGCAGTACATGCTGCTTTAAAGTCTCTCACAGCCCATATGTGTCTTAAATGATAATGCAAAACAAGACTCCCCATGGTGCAAGTCTTTGGAGATGCTCCGGCTTCAGTTGTCAGGGAGTGAGAGGAAACCTCACACACACACACACACAAGCACACACACGCACACGCACACACTTGACGACAAGACGAGATTTCCATACTCCACGTTGCTTCGGTTTATGTAATCCCCAACACCCAGAGCAGCTCAGGAGCAGTGGCTGGTGGCTGCATACATTAGATGACACACTTTCACTTTCAGGAGGGACTCCAGACGGTGCAGCAAACATGTGAGGCCTAGATACAGAGATAGCAATGCATTGCATATGCACCACCACCACCAGCACCACCCTGCATCCGAATGGGGGGAACATACCGCGGAGAGGGCGGGAAGACTTCGATGGACTTTCTCTCTCTGCAAATTGGATTAAATCACCATAACCAACTCTTCTACTGTTCATCAGTTATGTCAGGGAAACATTACAGAGCTAATTGCTGGATCATGTGTACCATTTCCATTTTGGCTCATCAATATTGTGGAAATCTGTTTTGCACGCTAAAGACAAATTTAAACAGTAATTAACCTTAGCTCTTTTCAACACAACAGACGCTCAGGATTGTCAACACAGGCAACATCGAATGGATTTAGCAGGGAAAACTTAAGGTGTTTATCGGCCTAAAAAATATGCGTTGGTAGAACACTGATGTGAAACAAACACCCCAGTAGCGCTCGAGCACGTCAAGCCTGGGAGGAATCATTTGTTTCAGATGATGCACTCAGAGTTTCTCCAAATACTTCAGGGACCAGTTTCCCAGACGTGCCTCGACTTAAATCCTTTTTTCTGCTGAAAGCCTGCTTCAGTGTCGGACCAAGCTCTCCTAATCCATGTCTGTGAAACCAGCCAATGCAGCACCAGAGGCAGATTGATCGTCGCTCGCCTGCCCTGAGCTACCCACTGTGCTTTTGTAGTCTGTTTTCTCGGCAGAGTTGGACCTCACCAGGATCTCACACCAGGAACAATGGGTTCTGAAACATGACGCAGACCAGAACCTCAAGGATCTGCGCTCGTCCCCTTCTGCGTTGCGGGAATTCCAATCCTCGGCTCACCCGCAGCTAGACTCGGCACTGTGAGTGAACCGCTGATTTAATTCCAAACTCTTATGACCCCCGTCCTCAGTCTGAGCAGTTTAAACACAAGTGTGAATCATTAGAACAAGGAGATGAGAATCTTTATTATTAAAAGCGACTGTGGATAATATCTCACCCTTTTCAATTACTGCCACAGTCAGAAGTGTCGCTGCAAATTAGTGGCCCGTAGCTTTGTAAATGACATCAGTGGACTGGTCCTTGATAATGAGTCACTCGTCTCTTGCTCAGACTTGCTGCTCGGACGATTCTGACCGTCGGTGCTGCGAGGCAGGGCGGTGAACACGACAGACGTCAGGTGGATTATCATTATCCATTACTACCCAAAATAAAAGCTGTGTCCTGAACATATTTACTATTTAAAACATCAAAATGACAGATTGAACGTGTTCAGGTTACAAAAAATGGCTCTGTCCCAATCAAACACTTCAAATCTGGCACAAATATTCAGTTGGACTCAAGGATGAACTGAATCGATTTTGGTGAAAGGTCAAGTTCACATGTTTTGCCTTGTGAACGTTTTATCTCAGGAACATCACCAGGAAATACTTTCAAATTTGGTAAAAATGTTCACTCAGACCCAAAGATGAACTGACTGGAATTTGCACGTGAGATGTCAAGGTGGCCTCACCAGTTTTAGCATATTGAACATGATGCCTCAAGTCTGCCTTTATGGAATTTATCAAAGATTAACCAATTTGATTTTAGTGGTCAAAGATCGTAGGTCCTGGTGATCTCATATGAGTCTGGAAAAGCACTGTATGTTGGATAAAACTGGACTGGGTTGGTGAAGGCACACAAACACAGACTGGGAATTCTAGTTTTCATTAACTCACCAAAACAATTTTTTTTTTTTTTTTTTTTAAAAAAGAGGTTCCTTTAGTGATTAAAAATGATCATGGAGACCAGTAAACAATGCAAAAGACATGAGCCCCCAGTACCTCTGGAGCCCCAGGCCACATCAACAATGTGATTTATGTTTTACTGTCTGAGTTCTTCATTTACATTAGAGCAGTTTCTGTTGGTCTGTTTAGTAATTCAATCAACTGCAAATTTCAAATGTAATAATTTGAAATGTAACAGTCATTTGACCCTGTTTTTTGAGCAGCGATTTCAGACTCGTCGTTCCCAACTGTTAATGCTGTAATACATCAGAATGCAAATCGTGTGTGATACTCCTGGCGATGCTGCCGACAGAGTTAATTATGAGGAGCATTTCCATGGTGAGGGAGAGGAGCAGGAGTCACAGCGCGTATCACACTTGTCTGCTGAGAACTGGAGTCTGTCACTCTTTCCTCTCCCACAGCAAATGGACATGGCAGAGCCCGGAAATACGAGTATGTGTCATCTATAATGTAGATGACAGGGATCGGGCTATAAATAGGAATCGAGGTAACAGTTTGTGCGATTGTGACTTGATTTACGAGCGTTTGTTAGATTAATGTTAGAGGTAAATGCTAGGTAATGTTGGATTAAGTTTGAATCTTCAGCCAGATTGATCCGCTCTCCACTGAGTATTCTCTCCCTGTCCGATGTGATGTTGGAACCAGCCTTGGAGTAAATCATATTTGGCAAAGATTATACATCCGGCTAAACAGAACACCAGAGTCACAGTGATTCACACCCGGGCAGACTGTGATTTTTCACAGGCTCCCCCGACATAGCCTACAGAACATTGACAGAATGCCTCTTTGATATGTTCCTACTAGATAAAATGCTTCCACAGGCGATTAACCCTTCCAGCCCTCTCCCATTCATTTCACTTCATCAGATTACTTGATTGCTTGCCAAATGGACGGCCTATCCCCCGGGGGTGGGGGGGACACAGGCGTAGGCTGTGTATGTTTCCTTTGGACAAAATCCTTTTATTTTCCAATGAATGTTGTCGTCATTCGATCAACCTTAGCTCGGATCAGTCAAGTGTTTCTCACAGATATTGTTAAGCCTTTCCAGCACAATTTATTTAATCACATTTTATTTTAAGGATCACCCAGTTGTCGAGTTGATATAACGTATTCGCGGTGCCCTGAGAGCTCAGTGCACTGTACCTAAAGATAAAACATGCAAATAGATATGACACAAGCAAGTGGACACATCCGAGGCAAATAGGATATAAGCTGCAAATACTCCCGATGCATCAGGAGACCTTTCCAGGGGACACGAAAAAGTATACGTTTCTCAATCAATTAAATCTATTTTGTCAGATTATTTGAATTAGCAGGCTAAAGCGTCCCAGCTGCATTCATTAGTTGTGTCGTGAATGTAGGCAGTGCGTTTTCTATTTGCGGTGCATGTGTTGTTAAGTTGATGAAGATCACAAGATCTCTATTTCCATGTGTTCTCTTAAATTGTTGTTCGTTAAGGACTCAGGGCCACAATAGAAATGATAGTTTACAAATAGTATTAAACAGGGAAACCCATTTCTGTTACACTCTGGCAGATTTTCTCTTGAATTCCAGGGTTTTCAGCACAAACCCAATTTGTCCATCCCTGCAGCGACTCACCTGAGCTGAACCTTCTGGCTAAAAGCCTTTTTATGTCACTGTAGACTTCCTGAGGTACAGTGGAGGAATTCTTTTCCTACACTTTATGAGACGAGTCAGTGGGGGTGGTGTTTATAGACACATCAGAGATTTAATTTTAGCCGCTCATAAACGGCTGAGTGAGATCTTGCTGTCTGATGCTGTTTTCTCATCACTCCCAGGAGGAGAAATAAATCCTACACCTTGATGTGCTCCCGATCCGGAGCGCTGAAGACGTCAACAGAGCTTTTCATAGGGTATGATTAAATTAGAGTCGGCCTTCTCTGGAGGGGCTTTTTCACTGAAGGGGGGTAGCGATGCAGGTCAAATGAACAGATCCCTCGCTGGCTGGGTGTAGTCGAGTGTGAATTAGACGCCTCATCACTCGGCAGCGGCAGCATCAGCTGTGAAAGTGAATGGTGATGGTCCTCCACATGTACAATGTGCACACATGAGGATGCGTGACTGTGCTGTCTGCGGACCTAACCACAGCAGGCTGGTGTCTGGGTTTCATTGTACTCTCCAGTGTGTCACTGCACATATTCTGAATTAAAATCCAGTTTCTTAACATGATTTTTCTTGCCAGGGAATTAATTACTGTATTAATCTTATCTGTTGGTGCAGAGGCAGTGGATAAGAAACTGACGGGGGGGGGGGGGGGGTAGCAGGAAGCAGTCGAGCTCCGTGCTCGAGCATCGGAGAACTGGCTAATGTTATTTTAAAAGAGAAGCAGTCGCCTACTTAAGAGTTAGCAGTCGGCAAGTCTAGCAAAAACTCCTGCTTCTGCATAATTTATTAGCAATGATGATGATGATGATGATGATGATGATGTGCTTGGTCAGACAGACAGCCGACTGATTGATGCAGCATACACATGCTGTTAATCATCTACGTCATTGAGCTGATGGCTTATTTAGAGTTGATAAAGTCTTTTCATTAGAGGAGGTCTGTCAGTGTGGTGAACCTCCCACTTGTTTTTTTATTACCACCACTCGTTTTTGGTAAATATGAAGCTACAGCAAAATAGCTGTGCATAAATACTGACCAATATACATCAGCACCTCCAAGGCTCATTCATGTAAAAGATAGAGCGAAAATAGGGCAAATAAAGACATTTAATGTCTGAAACTGACGCACTATACCTTTAAGAATTAATCCTTTAACTCACATTTTAGTGTAGGTCACCATTGGATAAAAGGAGGTTTTATGAAAGAGATAATAGTGGTATTACGGCCGACAAGAGTTTTAATAAATGTAACGCCCTGAGAGATGATACAAAAGGTTAACTTTGTGTTTCCCCCTACACAAGCAGCAGGGTCTTCCTCTGCTCCTCTGGTGCGGGGTGCCAGCCGAGTCGGCCAGCGGATCAGGGCGGGTGCAGAGCTCCACTGAATGCCAGCGCACGGGTGCCGGGGCGGGGTGGGGGTTGTTCCGGCAGTGAGCCAAGTCGCTGACCTTTGCGGCGTGCCGATCGATAAGGCTCAACATCGCAGGGCTCCGGAAATCTCTCAGCGGAGACACAAGGAGCAGAGGAGTCACACTGTCAGATGATGGGCTAATTGCTCGTGTTTCCTGACCTCACACACCCCTGTTGGGTAATTCTCAGGGGTGAGACTCAGCCTTCCTGCCCCTGGGCCCTTCTTCGGAGGGGGCCACGGGGCTAGTTGCTGTACATAAAGTTGCATATATATGTGTGTGTATGTGTATATGTACAGGTGTATTTTGGAATATTGTTATTAATTGTTTTAGCCTTTTAGCCCACCACAGGTAGATGTGACAAAAGGTGTGTGTCCCTATCATTTTCAGGCCCAGTTGCGATCATCGGCTGCAGCGATCCGTGAGGTTTCTTTTATGATCTGGATCAGGACTTGCCCGTGGATTCCCAGTTTTCTAAGCAGCCTGATTTTGGACCCTGCAATATATATAATACCAGGTCACAGGAGCCTAACGTAGGATTAGAGACACACGTTCTTTATCTACGATTAAAATGAAATGTGTCACATAATGGTATGCTATAAAAGTAATTGCATCTGTCATTGTCCCAGATGGCCTGGACCTCCTGTACTGATACGGAAAAAGAAAGGGAAAATATAACCCTGCCTGGATATGAACATCTGCCACATGCAAAAAAAAATGCATATGACAGCTTCCTTTTCAAGTGCTCATACCGCTCGGTAGAAAGGCCCGGTTCTTTGAGAATAAGGTGCACCACAGTGACAGGTGAGCAATGCTCAGCAGGTCGTTGTACACACGGTACATGCAGGACGGCGCCCGTTGAGCCTGCTTGCTGATAATGAGCCTGCAGACATGTGGAGGAGTGGCGGCGAGCAGGGCCAACTCCTCTCACCACCTAACTCCGCTTTCATCAAGCTCAAGTGCCACAGCTATTAGACCTCTGTGCGATGTTGAATGGGGGGGGGGGGGAGAGAGAGAGCGAGAGCTGAATGTGCCAGCACGGTTGGCTAGGTTACTTCCAAACTGCATCCCACAGCAGCTCTTTGATTAACTCCTCCAAGTTATGATTAGCCTAAAGCATTCGGATTTTGAATCGTCCCGCATGAATACATTTTGTGCTGCTTTGCCTCAAACATCTATCGAATGCGGAGGAACAGGAACAATCCAATTTACAGAGACGGAATTGATTTCCCTCAGTAGCTCTGAATCAAACAACATGAGGAGACTTAACAGGAAAATGCTTCTCCTTTCAGGCCCCCCCCCCCCCAAAAGTTTTTTTTCCACGTTTTTTAAGGGATGTATTGTTCATAAAGTGGAATTCACTCATGGATAAGACACATTTTTACCTCCTCTCAATTTCATTTCATTGGACTAACTTACTCTTTTCCGTAACTCTTTTATCCTTTTTTCTTTACTCTCATCATCATCTCTTTGTGCCTCCTGATTTCTGAATTCAACATGCACGGTCTTGCAGAGCCTCAGAGCAGAACTTCTTCCACTGGATGCAAGAGTGTTGTATTGGTCCTGATGAGTGTCAGCGCAGTGGCGGGTACAGTATGTCGCTTTCTGTCTCTACCAGCCCGCTGTCACAAAGCAAACAAACAGCTAAAGACATGGAAACACAGTGTATTGAGCGGAAGCAGCTGGAGGCACGATACGGGGCTCCTGCCAGGGAGGAGCCGGGGAGTGAGTGGCATGTGGCCCGGCCCCGGGGACTCCTGATGAAGAGAGTGTGCCTGCCTGCTTATCGATCCCCCCACATCAGCTGATCTGATGCTTGGCTGACTGGAAGACCAGAGGGTGGTGAGCAGGGGGAGCTTAATGGACACCTGAGGCACACACACACACACACACACACACACACACACACACACACACAGGAAATGGAAACCTGCTCAACAGGTGTGTGTATGCTCGCATGGGAATAGAAGCATGGGAGGTAAGAGGTCTTCCACTACACAGAGGGTCAATGGTTTGATCCCTGGTCTAGATTCTGAGGTGGCCTTGGGCAAGATCCTGAACCCTGAATTGACGGCTGTGCTGACATTTCTTATGTTGTGTGATAGAAAGAGCTGCTTATTGAGGTGCAGCATGAAAGTGGCTTGCTTTGAGTGGCAGATAAGGCCAGAAAAGCACTATATACAGTCCATTTACCATATATATATATACTTATATATCAATATGAGTCGGATGTGTTATTGTGAAGCTCTTTCCTGTCTTTTGTTGAACTCGTGTACCGCAGCAGAAGAAAGACGAGGCAGAGGAGACGACAGCTGCCCGCCTGTCAAACTGTAATGCAGCATTTCAGCGCCACTGTCCAGCATAATCTATTCATACACACACACATACACACATACACATACACACCCACACCTCTGCCATCACAGATGCTCCTTCAAGCTCATTATTTCTGGGACTGTCGGCTTATGGCTTGTTGTGTTGGCTGGGTAATGCATCTTAAGCCCAGCTATCAAATATGAATGAAGCGCTGGCTTCCTCATCTATCTTTCATGGCTTTCATTTGTTAAGCTATTTGCCTGCAAAAATATTTTTGGATGTTCCATCACTGTTGTGAATACTGTGCTCAAGCAGCAGCAGGTCTATTATGAAACTGAACACGGCGTTCTGTTTTGAGCGAACATTATTGTATGAGGGGGTGGCGCCGGTTAAATATACGTGTGTGAATGGGGCCTTTTGTGATCATAAATGATATTAAAACATTTCATTTCATGGTTTTTGTGACAACGTGATTGAGCCGGTGTAATGTGCAAAACATAGCTGTGTTGCGTTTATCTATGTGTGTGTGCTTGTCCTTTTTAATTACGGTCAGTGTTTGTACATGTCTGTGTGTGTGTGTGTGTTTGTGTTAGTTGAAATCCCAAGTACCTGGTTGTGTGTGTATCCATGTGTTTGTCAGTTTTCACTTGCATCGAGCTCTCATTTCCCATTTTAAACTGTCCCCACAAACTGAATAGCGAGTTTAAAGTACAAGCTGGATATTTTGTAACATTACACATCACACCTATTTTATTGTTCTCAGACTGAACGTGTCATGTTATGCAACTATTTTAGGTCCAATCACAACCGAGTGATCACGCCTGCAGTAAAAGCCGGGCTACTTAATTAGCTCCAGATGGATAACTACCCTGAGACTGCAGCCCCCCCCGAGGGCACATTCAAGTGGGAACATTCTGCGTCCCCCCTTCCCCAAAAACAAAACAAAAAAAACAAGGTATGAGCCGAACCGTGGATTTGGAAACTTATTATACAACCCTCATGGTACAAAGGAGATGGAATATGAACATATACAGTGAACATTTAATTTGTTTTAATACATTTTATATGAGAATATCACTGTCTATGTACTACAGTATGTAAGTGGCCTGACATGTAAATATATGCATGCCAGAACACCTTTATTAAAATAATTATAGTATGTATGTCAAACTTGAGATGCCAACCATGAGCCTCTGCCTAAAATGTGAACAGAGGAAAATGTTCAAGGTGATTAAATGAGCGTTTAAACTTTTAACACAGGTAAGAATTGTTTTGGTTTTTGTGAACAGCTAACATGGATGAAGCACAAAACTCAGGTGGCTATAAATACTGAAGATGCGGTGTTGGTCCAACAAACAGATTCATAATGACTGTTGAAGGAAACTTGGATTTTTTGTGCGATTCTCTGAAGCCTGGGAGAGAGTCCTTTTTCACATCACGGCGATCGTCCTGGATTTTTAGAAAACACACGACACTCTCGAGGCCACGCAGGTTTTCTGCACGTGAACTTGAAACCGCACTCCGCAGTTCACAATTCTGAGCCATTAGGATAAAGCCGGCAGCATTGCACAGGCAAATCACTGATCAATACACATGGAGCTCAGCGAGGCGGACATCTCCTGTGTCCATTAGCACAATCACCGGTGAAAGGATGTACAAACTACAGTATATCCCCAAGTGCTCTTCATTCGCTCCATGGAGCCATCTTTATCACGGAGGAGCCGCACCAATCAGCTCACACATATACAGTATATATATATATATATATATATAAATCATCCAGCGGCTCTTAAGACCTCTTAAGAGCGCGCATCTCTTTGTGCTGCTGGATGGAGAGGGGTTGTGTATAATTAATGCTGCTGGGGTTAGCTGAGGTGGGAGGCTTTGGAAACCCTCCGTCCACTCGTTCCATCTCCGAGCACATGCACTCTGGGCAAACACATGCACATGCATCAAGGTCTGACATTAACCAGATCCAGAGGTATTCCCGGGGATTAGTTCTCCTGTGTCGCTCTTTTGTTCAGCGTATTCCTCATCTCTCTATCTAATTTCCCCTCAATTCCTCCTTTGAACTAATTGAACTCTCTCTTTTTTTTTTCTCCATCCCCCTTTCACTCACCCCGAAAGTGTCTCTGTTTTATCGTCTCACGTTTAAATGACAAATCTTACTGAGACTTTGTGTGCAGGAGAACGGCCGTGCATGTTTTGAGCGCCAAATCTGACGACTGGCTACGTGTGCATGTGCTTGTCTGGGTACTTGTGCTTGCTTGAGTCTGTGTATATATCACCTCGTACCCTCTAATTAGAATGACAACTTTTATTAATGGTTTGGGGCTGATGTCTGATAGCGTGACTCTAGCTCCCCCACTCACTCGTTTACCCTGCACTCTTGCTTCCCCGGGCCCTAATTATCGAGCTGATGATCTGACGTCCGACCACTGAAACGGAGACGACACATTGACATATTGTCACTTCCGACTTTAGCCTGCACTTCTTTAAAAACCTGGGGTTATGCTGTGTGTCCACAGACTTGTTTCCAGCTTGTCCATCTACCTTTAAGCATGTCTGAAAACTGTGAGGAGTCGAGATTATATAACAACAGATTCCAGATCCCCCAGCCTCAGATTATGTTCAGAATTATACAAGTCAAGAGAAATTAATCAATCTCTGAAAATAATTACATGAAAGCAGACGTAAGTTGTCTTGAATTCATTCCCCTAAAGCTAAGTTACATTCATTGTCTCCTGAATTGTTCGTCTTCATTTGAATCTGAATTCACCTCTAATGTCCGATTGTGCAGGTGACACCCACTCCTGCATCAGGCCAGTTCAAAGCCGGAGGAGATTCACTCGAGTCCTCTTCACACTTCATTAACAGCTGAACATTATAACCAATCTCTTTGCAAACACATCCTTCTGTGTCCCTAAGAGAAGCAAAATAAGGTCATCAGATTAATATCAGCATCACAAGACCTTTAGTTTGTCAAATCTAGTAAAGCCATTGACGTGTCTCTTTAAAGCAACATGAACCAACTTTTTAACCTTAAAATAGCCCCCTGAAAATTAGATAGATGGTACACTGACTTGGAATTGGGAGATAAAATGGGGCCACTTTCATTCCCACTCCTCGCCCCAGATGCCTGTCCGTGCTCTTACTTTGGTGAGTAGGTTTCGACCTTCAGTCAGATGACTGTAACCGACTGATAGTCGTGGCTTAAATGGCCAGAATCAGTCCCAGCAAGTTCAAGAGTAATGGTGAGCTGTAGATTGGCTAAGGCGATCGAGAAGTTACTAAAAGCAGCTTTTATCGGCAATAATCAGTGTGGACAATTTTTTAAATATTGACAATGGCATTGAGCGGCAGTTCTTCTAGTTCAGACACGGAGCACAACAATCATATTGTGTGACTGCAGAGGGCGCTGTTGCTGAAGTTGTATAAGATTAAGATTAGGATTAAGATTAAGATGCATTTATTAGTCCCAAACACATGCACAGACATGCAAAGGCACACTCATGCAGGTAGGGCAATTTAATCTCTGCTTTTGACCCATCTGGTGCAGGACACACAGAGCAGTGACCGTCCTGTGTGTGCCTCCTCATTCCCTCAACCTGTTCCTGCTGATATATCACCAAAAACAATATTCTCAAGTTAAATTAATTGAGAGTGTAGAGTAGTGTTCAAGTCAGGGCCAGGCAGGGATGGCTCCATTCAGGCCCGTATTAAATACTCTCCAGTACCTACAGTACCTGCCAGGTGACCTCACTTCACTCATGATGTAACGTGACAAACTAAATCTGTCTGTAGGGTTCTAACTAATGCTACTGTAAAAAAAAAATGCGGTTATCAAGATAAAATTGTGTGGATTTCTGTACTTCATCTTGACGGTATAGGGATTCATGTAGTATATTTTTAAAAAGTTTTATTGATCCATGAGTGAGAAACTCATTGAAAGATGTTGAGACGATAAAAAATTTCAAAACATTTGAAACAATTCTGTCACTGATATAAAATTCTGAAATGTTTCACTTTGGATCTACCAAGATATGAAAATGTTTTATGGATTATAGTGAACATTGGGAATCAATTTATCCAGAATTTCCAATATCTGTTGACAGTAACACATTTTGATGCACTGTGGGCTCTGTGTTTATTTTATAGGTCAGATATGAGTCTAATTGGCAACATCAACCTTGCAACAAGGTAACAGCCCTTTAAAAAATTTTATAACTTTCTTCATCATCTTCTTTGGGCGAACTCGTCTTCTCTTAGGGGCCAATGGCATGTCGGGACTGGAGACACACTCGTTGGGGAAGTTCTTCATAATCTTCTTTCTGTGGCTAATTTCAGGATCACCTTTGTTTCTTTTTTTAGGGCAAGAGATGTTCTCACCACGACCACCTCTTGCCCTTTCAGGTGATGCTTGGGCCTTTCTTGTGTTGGGAGATGAGTCGTTTATTTTTTTCACCCCTACTACACAAGTTTTATTGACCTTTGAGTTGCATCCTGCCGATGGGCGAACTCGTCCTCTCCTAGGGGCCGATGGCGTGTCGGGATTGGAGACACACTCACTGGGAAAGTTCTTTATATGCTTCTTTAGGGGGCTAATTTCAGCATCACCTTTGGCTCGTTTGTCAGTGGAAGAGAATTTCTCACCACGCGCACCTCTTGCCCTTTCAGGTGATGCCTCAGCCTTACTTGTGATAGCAGACGAGTCATATCTTTCTTTTACCCCTACTACACAAGTTTTATTGCCCTTTGCAATGCATCCTGCCAATCGGCGAACTCGTCTTCTCCCAGGGGCGGATGGCGTGTCAGGATTGGAGACACACTCACTAGGAAAGTGCTTCATGTTCAAGAAAGGATGTCGCAGAGCTTCGCTTGGGTCGATTCTTTTTTTTGCATCGAGATGCAACATCTGTTTCAGCAGGCTTAAAAAGGCCTGCGTGTCCTCATTTTCAGCCACACCTGGGCGAGTCACCACAATGTCATCAAGACTTGCAAACTGCCCGGGCTTCTGAATCGTAGGGGATGCTGGGCTCCCCTTGCTGCTCTGCGAGGGCTTTGTGCGTTTCCCTCCTGGTACTACACACTCCTTGCAGCAGCAAAGTTCCTTCAGGCTCCACAGTTGTTTTTTGGTATATTTTGTCTTTGTAAAAAACACATTGGTGTACCTTCCAGAATTCAGCAGGTTGTCATTGGGCTGACCATTTATCTGTACCAAGTTCTTCATGGCCTGATATTTGCAAGTCCCTAGTTTATACAGACATGTGCCGAGGTACAGGTAGGCCACAATGCAACCGAGAGCCCACATATCCATGGCCTCATTCAGAGGAAGTCCCAGCATGACTTCAGGGGCCCTGAAACCAATAATCTGGAAATTATGTCCAGTTTTCAATTCGGAGACCCGAGTAGCCATGCCAAAATCAATCAGCTTCACCTTTGAAGGCTGTCGCTGTTGATCCACCAACATTACGTTGTTTGGCTTTATGTCTGTATGCACCAGACCTAGGCTCTTCAGGGCAGTGAGTGACACCAACAGCTGCTTTGTGATTGCTTGAATCTCAGACAGAGGCCGCCCCTTGCCCCCGGACATTCCAAGCCAATCAAACAAAGTCTTATCCAGCTTTTCAAATTCCAGAAGAATTTGATCACAGTGTGTGTGATGCCCGTTGAACCGGACAAAGTTGTTCTTGTCTTGACCGATCTCCCGGAGTTTTTCCAGAATATCCAGTTCCTTTTGGCCTTCTGCTTTCGAGACAAACTTCAGAGCCACAATCTCCTTAGTGTCCATCTTTAAGCACTGTTGAACTATTCCAAAACTCCCAGAGCCCAGTTTGTCCAGTATGCAGAATGCATTGGATAATGCTGGCACACGAAGAAGTTTGACGTCATCAGGTCTTTTCTTGTTGTTTGAATCCATTATTGTTTTAGCCATTTTAGAGAGTGTATTGGCAGGTTCCAACCAACAACAAATAGTATAATGGAATATACTGCTATCTAAGCTAACAGGTGGCGACTACCTGCCTTATCAGTCAAAGGCTTTTCTTAGGTTGCAAAGACTTTTCTTTGATAAAAGCGATTACATTAATACATCATAAAGAATAAACCCTTTATAGATGTCAACTGTTGTTTTTTTAAAGATCAGTTCATCAGAGGTTCAAGACTTGTCTATGATCTAAAGCACAGGTTCTCAACCTTTTTTTCAGTGATGTACCCCCTTAGAAAAAAATATTTCAGCCAAGTACCCCCTAACCAGCGCAAAGCATCTTTGGTTGAAAAAAAAGATGTAAAATACAGTGCTGTTTTATTAAACTTTGTAACTAGAAACTTTCAAATTACAACTTCATCAAAGTGCAAAACCTTTCTCATTTGTAGTGGTCTCTCTTGAACAATTTGGTTATAAAAAGATATAAAAATAAACAGAGACTTATTAAAAAAGAAATAATTATCTCAATTATAAATAGAGATTTTTGCACATCCAGTAGCTTGTACACTTAACACATCACTGACATACATACATAAATCACATACGGAGAACAAATTTACAGATACAGGAATGGAATGCATGATGTGATTGTGTCAGTGTCCAGTAGGAAAGTGTTATGGTGCTGCTGCAGTGGATAGTACAGTAAAATATAAAATGTATATATATAAAAACAGCAGAAATATATATATACGTATATACATATATACGTATATATATATATATATATATATAAGAATATGTAGTGGTTAAGTCTGTGCATGGGGCTAGTATAGCCAGTAAAGGGATTGGATAGTGCAATAAAATATCAAATGTATATATGTATAAAAACAGCAGAAATATATGTTAGATAAATATCTAAATATATAAGAATATGTAGTGGAATGGTGTTGCTTTAAATAATTATAATAAATAATTTCATATGTAAACTTGTGCTGTATGTGTTGTGATTCTTGCCATTTTCCAAATATAAAAGCATCAAATTCCTTTGTGTGTCTCCTCATTCCCTCAACCTGTTCCTGCTGATATATCACCAAAAACTAATAACAATATTCTCAAGTTAAATTAATTGAGAGTGTAGAGTAGTGTTCAGGTCAGGGCCAGGCAGGGATGGCTCCATTCAGGCCCATATTAAATGCGCTCCAGTACCTACAGTACCTGCCAGGTGACCTCACTTCACTCATGATGTAACGTGACAAACTAAAGCTGTCTGTAGGGTTCTAACTATTGCTACTGAAAAAACAAATGCGGTTATCAAGATAAAATTGTGTGGATTTCTGTACTTCATCTTGACAGTATAGGGATGCCTGTAGTATATTTAAAAAAAGTTTTATTGCTCCATGAGTGAGAAACTCATTGAAAGATGTTGAGATGATAACAAATTTCAAAACATTTGAAACAATTCTGTCACTGATATAAAATTCTGAAATGTTTCACTTGGGATCTACCGAGATATGAACATTTTTCATTGATTATAGTGAACATTGGGAATCAATTTATCCAGAATTTCCAATATCTGTTGACAGTAACACATTTTGATGCACTGTGGGCTCTGTGTTTATTTTATAGGTCAGATATGAGTCTAATTGGCAACATCAACCTTGCAACAAGGTAACAGCCCTTTAAAAAATGTTATAACTTTCTTCATCATCTTCTTTGGGCGAACTCGTCTTCTCTTAGGGGCCAATGGCATGTCAGGACTGGAGACACACTCACTGGGAAAGTTCTTCATAATCTTCTTTCTGTGGCTAATTTCAGCATCACCTTTGTTTCTTTTTTTAGTGCAAGAGATGTTCTCACCACGACCACCTCTTGCCCTTTCAGGTGATGCTTGGGCCTTTCTTGTGTTGGGAGATGAGTCGTTTATTTTTTTCACCCCTACTACACAAGTTTTATTGACCTTTGAGTTGCATCCTGCCGATGGGCGAACTCGTCCTCTCCTAGGGGCCGATGGCGTGTCGGGATTGGAGACACACTCACTGGGAAAGTTCTTTATATGCTTCTTTAGGGGGCTAATTTCAGCATCACCTTTGGCTCGTTTGTCAGTGGAAGAGAATTTCTCACCACGCGCACCTCTTGCCCTTTCAGGTGATGCCTCAGCCTTACTTGTGATAGCAGACGAGTCATATCTTTCTTTTACCCCTACTACACAAGTTTTATTGCCCTTTGCAATGCATCCTGCCAATCGGCGAACTCGTCTTCTCCCAGGGGCGGATGGCGTGTCAGGATTGGAGACACACTCACTAGGAAAGTGCTTCATGTTCAAGAAAGGATGTCGCAGAGCTTCGCTTGGGTCGATTCTTTTTTTTGCATCGAGATGCAACATCTGTTTCAGCAGGCTTAAAAAGGCCTGCGTGTCCTCATTTTCAGCCACACCTGGGCGAGTCACCACAATGTCATCAAGACTTGCAAACTGCCCGGGCTTCTGAATCGTAGGGGATGCTGGGCTCCCCTTGCTGCTCTGCGAGGGCTTTGTGCGTTTCCCTCCTGGTACTACACACTCCTTGCAGCAGCAAAGTTCCTTCAGGCTCCACAGTTGTTTTTTGGTATATTTTGTCTTTGTAAAAAACACATTGGTGTACCTTCCAGAATTCAGCAGGTTGTCATTGGGCTGACCATTTATCTGTACCAAGTTCTTCATGGCCTGATATTTGCAAGTCCCTAGTTTATACAGACATGTGCCGAGGTACAGGTAGGCCACAATGCAACCGAGAGCCCACATATCCATGGCCTCATTCAGAGGAAGTCCCAGCATGACTTCAGGGGCCCTGAAACCAATAATCTGGAAATTATGTCCAGTTTTCAATTCGGAGACCCGAGTAGCCATGCCAAAATCAATCAGCTTCACCTTTGAAGGCTGTCGCTGTTGATCCACCAACATTACGTTGTTTGGCTTTATGTCTGTATGCACCAGACCTAGGCTCTTCAGGGCAGTGAGTGACACCAACAGCTGCTTTGTGATTGCTTGAATCTCAGACAGAGGCCGCCCCTTGCCCCCGGACATTCCAAGCCAATCAAACAAAGTCTTATCCAGCTTTTCAAATTCCAGAAGAATTTGATCACAGTGTGTGTGATGCCCGTTGAACCGGACAAAGTTGTTCTTGTCTTGACCGATCTCCCGGAGTTTTTCCAGAATATCCAGTTCCTTTTGGCCTTCTGCTTTCGAGACAAACTTCAGAGCCACAATCTCCTTAGTGTCCATCTTTAAGCACTGTTGAACTATTCCAAAACTCCCAGAGCCCAGTTTGTCCAGTATGCAGAATGCATTGGATAATGCTGGCACACGAAGAAGTTTGACGTCATCAGGTCTTTTCTTGTTGTTTGAATCCATTATTGTTTTAGCCATTTTAGAGAGTGTATTGGCAGGTTCCAACCAACAACAAATAGTATAATGGAATATACTGCTATCTAAGCTAACAGGTGGCGACTACCTGCCTTATCAGTCAAAGGCTTTTCTTAGGTTGCAAAGACTTTTCTTTGATAAAAGCGATTACATTAATACATCATAAAGAATAAACCCTTTATAGATGTCAACTGTTGTTTTTTTAAAGATCAGTTCATCAGAGGTTCAAGACTTGTCTATGATCTAAAGCACAGGTTCTCAACCTTTTTTTCAGTGATGTACCCCCTTAGAAAAAGATATTTCAGCCAAGTACCCCCTAACCAGCGCAAAGCATCTTTGGTTGAAAAAAAAGATGTAAAATACAGTGCTGTTTTATTAAACTTTGTAACTAGAAACTTTCAAATTACAACTTCATCAAAGTGCAAAACCTTTCTCATTTGTAGTGGTCTCTCTTGAACAATTTGGTTATAAAAAGATATAAAAATAAACAGAGACTTATTAAAAAAGAAATAATTATCTCAATTATAAATAGAGATTTTTGCACATCCAGTAGCTTGTACACTTAACACATCACTGACATACATACATAAATCACATACGGAGAACAAATTTACAGATACAGGAATGGAATGCATGATGTGATTGTGTCAGTGTCCAGTAGGAAAGTGTTATGGTGCTGCTGCAGTGGATAGTACAGTAAAATATAAAATGTATATATATAAAAACAGCAGAAATATATATATACGTATATACATATATACGTATATATATATATATATATAAGAATATGTAGTGGTTAAGTCTGTGCATGGGGCTAGTATAGCCAGTAAAGGGATTGGATAGTGCAATAAAATATCAAATGTATATATGTATAAAAACAGCAGAAATATATGTTAGATAAATATCTAAATATATAAGAATATGTAGTGGAATGGTGTTGCTTTAAATAATTATAATAAATAATTTCATATGTAAACTTGTGCTGTATGTGTTGTGATTCTTGCCATTTTCCAAATATAAAAGCATCAAATTCCTTTGTGTGTCTCCTCATTCCCTCAACCTGTTCCTGCTGATATATCACCAAAAACTAATAACAATATTCTCAAGTTAAATTAATTGAGAGTGTAGAGTAGTGTTCAGGTCAGGGCCAGGCAGGGATGGCTCCATTCAGGCCCATATTAAATGCGCTCCAGTACCTACAGTACCTGCCAGGTGACCTCACTTCACTCATGATGTAACGTGACAAACTAAAGCTGTCTGTAGGGTTCTAACTATTGCTACTGAAAAAACAAATGCGGTTATCAAGATAAAATTGTGTGGATTTCTGTACTTCATCTTGACAGTATAGGGATGCCTGTAGTATATTTAAAAAAAGTTTTATTGCTCCATGAGTGAGAAACTCATTGAAAGATGTTGAGATGATAACAAATTTCAAAACATTTGAAACAATTCTGTCACTGATATAAAATTCTGAAATGATTCACTTGGGATCTACCGAGATATGAACATTTTTCATTGATTATAGTGAACATTGGGAATCAATTTATCCAGAATTTCCAATATCTGTTGACAGTAACACATTTTGATGCACTGTGGGCTCTGTGTTTATTTTATAGGTCAGATATGAGTCTAATTGGCAACATCAACCTTGCAACAAGGTAACAGCCCTTTAAAAAATGTTATAACTTTCTTCATCATCTTCTTTGGGCGAACTCGTCTTCTCTTAGGGGCCAATGGCATGTCAGGACTGGAGACACACTCACTGGGAAAGTTCTTCATAATCTTCTTTCTGTGGCTAATTTCAGCATCACCTTTGTTTCTTTTTTTAGTGCAAGAGATGTTCTCACCACGACCACCTCTTGCCCTTTCAGGTGATGCTTGGGCCTTTCTTGTGTTGGGAGATGAGTCGTTTATTTTTTTCACCCCTACTACACAAGTTTTATTGACCTTTGAGTTGCATCCTGCCGATGGGCGAACTCGTCCTCTCCTAGGGGCCGATGGCGTGTCGGGATTGGAGACACACTCACTGGGAAAGTTCTTTATATGCTTCTTTAGGGGGCTAATTTCAGCATCACCTTTGGCTCGTTTGTCAGTGGAAGAGAATTTCTCACCACGCGCACCTCTTGCCCTTTCAGGTGATGCCTCAGCCTTACTTGTGATAGCAGACGAGTCATATCTTTCTTTTACCCCTACTACACAAGTTTTATTGCCCTTTGCAATGCATCCTGCCAATCGGCGAACTCGTCTTCTCCCAGGGGCGGATGGCGTGTCAGGATTGGAGACACACTCACTAGGAAAGTGCTTCATGTTCAAGAAAGGATGTCGCAGAGCTTCGCTTGGGTCGATTCTTTTTTTTGCATCGAGATGCAACATCTGTTTCAGCAGGCTTAAAAAGGCCTTCGTGTCCTCATTTTCAGCCACACCTGGGCGAGTCACCCCAATGTCATCAAGACTTGCAAACTGCCCGGGCTTCTGAATCGTAGGGGATGCTGGGCTCCCCTTGCTGCTCTGCGAGGGCTTTGTGCGTTTCCCTCCTGGTACTGAACACTCCTTGCAGCAGCAAAGTTCCTTCAGGCTCCACAATTGTTTTTTGGTATATTTTGTCTTTGTAAAAAACACATTGGTGTACCTTCCAGAATTCAGCAGGTTGTCATTGGGCTGACCATTTATCTGTACCAAGTTCTTCATGGCCTGATATTTGCAAGTCCCTAGTTTATACAGACATGTGCCGAGGTACAGGTAGGCCACAATGCAACCGAGAGCCCACATATCCATGGCCTCATTCAGAGGAAGTCCCAGCATGACTTCAGGGGCCCTGAAACCAATAATCTGGAAATTATGTCCAGTTTTCAATTCGGAGACCCGAGTAGCCATGCCAAAATCAATCAGCTTCACCTTTGAAGGCTGTCGCTGTTGATCCACCAACATTACGTTGTTTGGCTTTATGTCTGTATGCACCAGACCTAGGCTCTTCAGGGCAGTGAGTGACACCAACAGCTGCTTTGTGATTGCTTGAATCTCAGACAGAGGCCGCCCCTTGCCCCCGGACATTCCAAGCCAATCAAACAAAGTCTTATCCAGCTTTTCAAATTCCAGAAGAATTTGATCACAGTGTGTGTGATGCCCGTTGAACCGGACAAAGTTGTTCTTGTCTTGACCGATCTCCCGGAGTTTTTCCAGAATATCCAGTTCCTTTTGGCCTTCTGCTTTCGAGACAAACTTCAGAGCCACAATCTCCTTAGTGTCCATCTTTAAGCACTGTTGAACTATTCCAAAACTCCCAGAGCCCAGTTTGTCCAGTATGCAGAATGCATTGGATAATGCTGGCACACGAAGAAGTTTGACGTCATCAGGTCTTTTCTTGTTGTTTGAATCCATTATTGTTTTAGCCATTTTAGAGAGTGTATTGGCAGGTTCCAACCAACAACAAATAGTATAATGGAATATACTGCTATCTAAGCTAACAGGTGGCGACTACCTGCCTAATCAGTCAAAGGCTTTTCTTAGGTTGCAAAGACTTTTCTTTGATAAAAGCGATTACATTAATACATCATAAAGAATAAACCCTTTATAGATGTCAACTGTTGTTTTTTTAAAGATCAGTTCATCAGAGGTTCAAGACTTGTCTATGATCTAAAGCACAGGTTCTCAACCTTTTTTTCAGTGATGTACCCCCTTAGAAAAAAATATTTCAGCCAAGTACCCCCTAACCAGCGCAAAGCATCTTTGGTTGAAAAAAAGATGTAAAATACAGTGCTGTTTTATTAAACTTTGTAACTAGAAACTTTCAAATTACAACTTCATCAAAGTGCAAAACCTTTCTCATTTGTAGTGGTCTCTCTTGAACAATTTGGTAATAAAAAGATATAAAAATAAACAGAGACTTATTAAAAAAGAAATAATTATCTCAATTATAAATAGAGATTTTTGCACATCCAGTAGCTTGTACACTTAACACATCACTGACATACATACATAAATCACATACGGAGAACAAATTTACAGATACAGGAATGGAATGCAATGATGTGATTGTGTCAGTGTCCAGTAGGAAAGTGTTATGGTGCTGCTGCAGTGGATAGTACAGTAAAATATAAAATGTATATATATAAAAACAGCAGAAATATATATATACGTATATACATATATACGTATATATATATATATATAAGAATATGTAGTGGTTAAGTCTGTGCATGGGGCTAGTATAGCCAGTAAAGGGATTGGATAGTGCAATAAAATATCAAATGTATATATGTATAAAAACAGCAGAAATATATGTTAGATAAATATCTAAATATATAGGAATATGTAGTGGAATGGTGTTGCTTTAAATAATTATAATAAATAATTTCATATGTAAACTTGTGCTGTATGTGTTGTGATTCTTGCCATTTTCCAAATATAAAAGCATCAAATTCCTTTGTGTGTCTCCTCATTCCCTCAACCTGTTCCTGCTGATATATCACCAAAAACTAATAACAATATTCTCAAGTTAAATTAATTGAGAGTGTAGAGTAGTGTTCAGGTCAGGGCCAGGCAGGGATGGCTCCATTCAGGCCCATATTAAATGCGCTCCAGTACCTACAGTACCTGCCAGGTGACCTCACTTCACTCATGATGTAACGTGACAAACTAAAGCTGTCTGTAGGGTTCTAACTATTGCTACTGAAAAAAACAAATGCGGTTATCAAGATAAAATTGTGTGGATTTCTGTACTTCATCTTGACAGTATAGGGATGCCTGTAGTATATTTAAAAAAAGTTTTATTGCTCCATGAGTGAGAAACTCATTGAAAGATGTTGAGATGATAACAAATTTCAAAACATTTGAAACAATTCTGTCACTGATATAAAATTCTGAAATGTTTCACTTGGGATCTACCGAGATATGAACATTTTTCATTGATTATAGTGAACATTGGGAATCAATTTATCCAGAATTTCCAATATCTGTTGACAGTAACACATTTTGATGCACTGTGGGCTCTGTGTTTATTTTATAGGTCAGATATGAGTCTAATTGGCAACATCAACCTTGCAACAAGGTAACAGCCCTTTAAAAAATGTTATAACTTTCTTCATCATCTTCTTTGGGCGAACTCGTCTTCTCTTAGGGGCCAATGGCATGTCAGGACTGGAGACACACTCACTGGGAAAGTTCTTCATAATCTTCTTTCTGTGGCTAATTTCAGCATCACCTTTGTTTCTTTTTTTAGTGCAAGAGATGTTCTCACCACGACCACCTCTTGCCCTTTCAGGTGATGCTTGGGCCTTTCTTGTGTTGGGAGATGAGTCGTTTATTTTTTTCACCCCTACTACACAAGTTTTATTGACCTTTGAGTTGCATCCTGCCGATGGGCGAACTCGTCCTCTCCTAGGGGCCGATGGCGTGTCGGGATTGGAGACACACTCACTGGGAAAGTTCTTTATATGCTTCTTTAGGGGGCTAATTTCAGCATCACCTTTGGCTCGTTTGTCAGTGGAAGAGAATTTCTCACCACGCGCACCTCTTGCCCTTTCAGGTGATGCCTCAGCCTTACTTGTGATAGCAGACGAGTCATATCTTTCTTTTACCCCTACTACACAAGTTTTATTGCCCTTTGCAATGCATCCTGCCAATCGGCGAACTCGTCTTCTCCCAGGGGCGGATGGCGTGTCAGGATTGGAGACACACTCACTAGGAAAGTGCTTCATGTTCAAGAAAGGATGTCGCAGAGCTTCGCTTGGGTCGATTCTTTTTTTTGCATCGAGATGCAACATCTGTTTCAGCAGGCTTAAAAAGGCCTGCGTGTCCTCATTTTCAGCCACACCTGGGCGAGTCACCACAATGTCATCAAGACTTGCAAACTGCCCGGGCTTCTGAATCGTAGGGGATGCTGGGCTCCCCTTGCTGCTCTGCGAGGGCTTTGTGCGTTTCCCTCCTGGTACTACACACTCCTTGCAGCAGCAAAGTTCCTTCAGGCTCCACAGTTGTTTTTTGGTATATTTTGTCTTTGTAAAAAACACATTGGTGTACCTTCCAGAATTCAGCAGGTTGTCATTGGGCTGACCATTTATCTGTACCAAGTTCTTCATGGCCTGATATTTGCAAGTCCCTAGTTTATACAGACATGTGCCGAGGTACAGGTAGGCCACAATGCAACCGAGAGCCCACATATCCATGGCCTCATTCAGAGGAAGTCCCAGCATGACTTCAGGGGCCCTGAAACCAATAATCTGGAAATTATGTCCAGTTTTCAATTCGGAGACCCGAGTAGCCATGCCAAAATCAATCAGCTTCACCTTTGAAGGCTGTCGCTGTTGATCCACCAACATTACGTTGTTTGGCTTTATGTCTGTATGCACCAGACCTAGGCTCTTCAGGGCAGTGAGTGACACCAACAGCTGCTTTGTGATTGCTTGAATCTCAGACAGAGGCCGCCCCTTGCCCCCGGACATTCCAAGCCAATCAAACAAAGTCTTATCCAGCTTTTCAAATTCCAGAAGAATTTGATCACAGTGTGTGTGATGCCCGTTGAACCGGACAAAGTTGTTCTTGTCTTGACCGATCTCCCGGAGTTTTTCCAGAATATCCAGTTCCTTTTGGCCTTCTGCTTTCGAGACAAACTTCAGAGCCACAATCTCCTTAGTGTCCATCTTTAAGCACTGTTGAACTATTCCAAAACTCCCAGAGCCCAGTTTGTCCAGTATGCAGAATGCATTGGATAATGCTGGCACACGAAGAAGTTTGACGTCATCAGGTCTTTTCTTGTTGTTTGAATCCATTATTGTTTTAGCCATTTTAGAGAGTGTATTGGCAGGTTCCAACCAACAACAAATAGTATAATGGAATATACTGCTATCTAAGCTAACAGGTGGCGACTACCTGCCTTATCAGTCAAAGGCTTTTCTTAGGTTGCAAAGACTTTTCTTTGATAAAAGCGATTACATTAATACATCATAAAGAATAAACCCTTTATAGATGTCAACTGTTGTTTTTTTAAAGATCAGTTCATCAGAGGTTCAAGACTTGTCTATGATCTAAAGCACAGGTTCTCAACCTTTTTTTCAGTGATGTACCCCCTTAGAAAAAAATATTTCAGCCAAATACCCCCTAACCAGCGCAAAGCATCTTTGGTTGAAAAAAAGATGTAAAATACAGTGCTGTTTTATTAAACTTTGTAACTAGAAACTTTCAAATTACAACTTCATCAAAGTGCAAAACCTTTCTCATTTGTAGTGGTCTCTCTTGAACAATTTGGTAATAAAAAGATATAAAAATAAACAGAGACTTATTAAAAAAGAAATAATTATCTCAATTATAAATAGAGATTTTTGCACATCCAGTAGCTTGTACACTTAACACATCACTGACATACATACATAAATCACATACGGAGAACAAATTTACAGATACAGGAATGGAATGCAATGATGTGATTGTGTCAGTGTCCAGTAGGAAAGTGTTATGGTGCTGCTGCAGTGGATAGTACAGTAAAATATAAAATGTATATATATAAAAACAGCAGAAATATATATATACGTATATACATATATACGTATATATATATATATATATATATATAAGAATATGTAGTGGTTAAGTCTGTGCATGGGGCTAGTATAGCCAGTAAAGTGATTGGATAGTGCAATAAAATATCAAATGTATATATGTATAAAAACAGCAGAAATATATGTTAGATAAATATCTAAATATATAAGAATAGGTAGTGGAATGGTGTTGCTTTAAATAATTATAATAAATAATTTCATATGTAAACTTGTGCTGTATGTGTTGTGATTCTTGCCATTTTCCAAATATAAAAGCATCAAATTCCTTTGTGTGTCTCCTCATTCCCTCAACCTGTTCCTGCTGATATATCACCAAAAACTAATAACAATATTCTCAAGTTAAATTAATTGAGAGTGTAGAGTAGTGTTCAGGTCAGGGCCAGGCAGGGATGGCTCCATTCAGGCCCATATTAAATGCGCTCCAGTACCTACAGTACCTGCCAGGTGACCTCACTTCACTCATGATGTAACGTGACAAACTAAAGCTGTCTGTAGGGTTCTAACTATTGCTACTGAAAAAAAAAATGCGGTTATCAAGATACAATTGTGTGGATTTCTGTACTTCATCTTGACAGTATAGGGATGCCTGTAGTATATTTAAAAAAAGTTGTATTGCTCCATGAGTGAGAAACTCATTGAAAGATGTTGAGATGATAACAAATTTCAAAACATTTGAAACAATTCTGTCACTGATATAAAATTCTGAAATGTTTCACTTGGGATCTACCGAGATATGAACATTTTTCATTGATTATAGTGAACATTGGGAATCAATTTATCCAGAATTTCCAATATCTGTTGACAGTAACACATTTTGATGCACTGTGGGCTCTGTGTTTATTTTATAGGTCAGATATGAGTCTAATTGGCAACATCAACCTTGCAACAAGGTAACAGCCCTTTAAAAAATGTTATAACTTTCTTCATCATCTTCTTTGGGCGAACTCGTATTCACTTAGGGGCCAATGGCATGTCGGGACTGGAGACACACTCACTGGGAAAGTTCTTCATAATCTTCTTTCTGTGGCTAATTTCAGCATCACCTTTGTTTCTTTTTTTAGTGCAAGAGATGTTCTCACCACGACCACCTCTTGCCCTTTCAGGTGATGCTTGGGCCTTACTTGTGTTGGGAGATGAGATGTATCTTTCTTTCACCCCTACTACACAGGTTTTATTGACCTTTGAGTTGCATCCTGCCGATGGGCGAACTCGTCCTCTCCTAGGGGCCGATGGCGTGTCGGGATTGGAGACACACTCACTGGGAAAGTTCTTCATATGCTTCTTTAGGGGGCTAATTTCAGCATCACCTTTGGCTCGTTTGTCAGTGGAAGAGAATTTCTCACCACGCGCACCTCTTGCCCTTTCAGGCGATGCCTCAGCCTTACTTGTATAATAAATAATTATACAAGTAACTAGAAACTTTCAAATTACAACTTCATCAAAGTGCAAAACCTTTCTCATTTGTAGTGGTCTCTCTTGAACAATTTGATAATAAAAAGATATAAAAATAAACAAAGACTTATTAAAAAAGAAATAATTATCTCAATTATAAATAGAGATTTTTGCACATAAAAAGAATTATCATCCTAAAGTGCCCTCTTTCGGGATCATTACAAAGATATGTTCTCAAACTGAATATAGTGAGAAACTTGTGCTTGTGCTTAACTGAGGATCTTGATCAGTCTTGGTGGCAGGGAAGCAACTGCTGTGATCAAGCTCTTCTCCAGGCACAGTCTGTTTCTTTGCTTTGTTTTGATAACAGTCATTCCAGAGAAGGAGGCCTCACAAAAATATGTTGAGGCAAAGGTTAGTAGCTGCTCCAAAGCTTTCTGTCCAAGGTCAGGGTGCTCCTGCTTCACACACACCCAAAGCTGTGCAAGTGTGGATGTGGCAAACTTCATCTGGAGGTCACGGTCAGATGACACTTCCAGGAGTTTTTCCTGATAAGTGATCGGTAGCTTGCTTCTGTTTGCTTCGGACAAGATAAATGGGTTTCTCACCCTATCCAGCTGTGCAGATTTCTCCTCCATGTCAGGAAAGTAGAAATGAAAATCTTGAATCAAGTTGGTCAAATGGCCCATTATGACCGACTTGACTGGAGCTCTGTCCACATCCTTATCCAATTATCCACCTATTGAAAGCAGGTGAAATCCCCCTGTGCAGAGGCCCTTCTCCACAGCTCTGCTTTCTTCATGAAGCCACCAACCTTGTCATACAGGTTTAAAATGCTGGAGTCCTTGCCCTGCAGAGACATATTCAGTTCGTTCAGTTTGCTGAATATATCCGCCAGATAATACAGTTTTACAAGCCAGTCTGTGTCCTGGAACAAGGTGGCATGGGGAGATCTGGGCTCCATCAGAACCATGCCGTGGAGGCTTTCTGCATCGTCTCTTGAGAGGACCTGAATTCACAAAGTCTCCTCTTAAAAAACTCAGGTGGCTTACCAACGTGACTTGCATGTTTGGTCTTGAGATGCGGTTGAAGATGTGCTGGCTTCATGCAGATGTTGGCTAATCTCTCCCCACAGAAAAAACACAAAGCCTTGGGTGGGTGGCAACTCGTGGACGTAAATCCCATTAAACATATTCTTCTGAATATTGATGGAATTTTGCCGGCTCTGGTTTCGCCTTCTTTGGCACTTGTCCCTCCGTGTTTTCAGCGGCATTGCTGCGACGCTTCAACCACGACTCCATTGTTTGGGTTTTCTAGGCGTCAGTGATGACAGTGGATGACAGGTGGCGTGTGCCAGGTTGGGTCAAACCATCGGTATGGGGGAGACTGAGGTTATTTAATATATTGAGATTGAATAGTTACTGCATATAAAATTCAGTTGATGAACTTATACTTATATTTGATTGAATATTTGTTAAATAATAGGATTTTTGAATGGATGCATATTTTAAATATATTTATTTACTTGAAAGTACCCCCATTTGAGAACCACTGCTCTAGATGACGTTGGAAACATTCAATGTGAGTGTGATTATGTAAGACGCAGTTCTTGCTATTACTAGGACTTGACAGTAATCAAAATAGTGTCCTCCCACAGCACAGCCGCAACTGAAGCTCTTTTGAAGGCAGTGGCCTACTTTACACCGTCTCCGCTCATATTCTTGATTTAATTTCAGAATGGAATAAGAGAGGCTGTGATAACCTCTTCATGGCAGGAAAAAGGCAACAAATGTAGCATGGCCATTCAAGATTATTTTTCTCGGGTGCACAGGGGAGGACATCCTTTAAATCAGAAACGTGCTGTGTGCATATTCTGTCCGTTCTGACACAACGTTGGGCCGGGAATCACTCAGCCGACCCTGCTGTGGTGCTGTCAGTGGAGTAGCTGATTATATTTTCTGTCTGTCGGCACACTAGCCACAGTTTGGGCTTCTCATGTTGTTGCATTTTACACTTTCGCAGTGATGAATACACACAAGTCACACGGTTCAACATCTTCCTCAGGGTGGCTTTGGCTCAGGAGATTGGCCCAGAAGGTTGGTGGTTCAAACCCCTGCTGCTGCAAACCACATTCTGATGCATCCTTGGGCAAGATGCTGAGTCCCAAATTGTCAACGACAGCTGTTCCACCAGTGTATGACACAATGTTAGAGAGAACAAATATCTGCATAATGCTGCAGTTTGGATTAATGCAACTTGTTGTGCAATGAGTGATTTATAAGACTGGGAAAAGTGATATATATATATAAAGTTCATTTACCATGTTAGTGATGAATACCATTCGTATTTTGAAAGCTCCTGTAAGTCCTGCTCTTTCAAAGAAATTTTCAGATTCCCCAAATACTTTTCTTGCCATAAATGTCATTTCCTAAAAGCAGCTAATCAATTTGTTTCGCTAAATTCAGATAAGACAACTCTTTTCATAAAACACCTAAAATGCTGCAAACTGAAAAATCTCTTTACGAGTATTTAAGTTTGTTTGTGTTTTGGATTATATATTCTGATTATGGCGTGCCTTATTGATTGTAGGATAGATAGATAGATAGATACTTTATTGTCTTGAGGGGAAATTTCTGATTTGAATCACAAAACAAAAATCTTTGTTTTGGAAAACACAATGCGTCATGTCCCAAAGTGCAATTAAGTGTCACAAACTGTTGCAACGCGGTGAAAAGTTACCGTAGTGGTGTGCCAGCTGTGGACCAACGAGCTCCAGGTGGACGCTACACGGAGGAGGAACGTCAGCAGAGCCCGGACATGTCGTCTGAGAAGCGGTGAGTGTTTCCAGACGAGCCGCTGATTTATCTTTGACAGCTTAGATGTAATATGAGTAAAACTTTAACACAGGAAAGGGCACAGTAGCATTAGCATTAGTTACATAGTTTGTTAACTTGCTTGCTATGCTAAACAGTGAATGCTAACTGCCAAGCTAGTCAAACCTGCCACAGGTGTATCAATCAGTTGGCTGCGTGTTGACACGTGGATATCTGGGTCAGATCAGCGAAATAATGTGATTAAATATGATCTGTGTTCCTTTTGTCACTTCAATATTATTTATCACAGCGGTAAGATCCCTGCCAGTGTTTCAGGGGTATCAGCAGCACCCCCGACCATGTTTGATGTTTGTTGATGCCTGATTTATTCTAATTGGTGTGAAAATAAAGGTCAGTGTTTGATCGTGTTATTGACAACAGATGATGGCCCTGTGGATGGTGAGATAAGATAAGGTAATCCTTTATCTGACCCACAGTGGGTGAATTTACAGTGTTACAGCAGCAAGATAAAAAAATAGGAATCAGTTAGTAAATATAATTAGCATGCAATGCCTTAGTGTAAGGATAATAATACGGACATATAGAAAATATTAATGGAATAAAAACTAGTATATACAAAAAATATGAGAATGTACAGTGATTGTATTGCACAACTGGGAGCAGAACTGGTTCTTACAGTTGGTTTTACCGAAAGTATGACCAAAACCACTGCGTTAGCATTATCCGAGGTACCTTACCTCAACCTTCACCAAACTATAAGCTGTGCCTCAATTCAGGCGCTGCATCCTTCAGAGGTTAAGTTTGAAGACATTTTGGCGTGTCCAAGTTCAGCTCTGTTGCTTGGCAACAGCAGGAAGTGTGGGACGAGCTGGTGACGCTGATCACAATTTGACCAGTTTAATTTCAGGTTGGCTGTTGTGGTCCAGGCTGCCCAAGAAGGAGTCAGTACCTGTAGTCTGTTTAGACCACGTCTTCCCATTTGAGACACAGCTATAGGCGGTTTTCACAGCAGACATTTTGACATGTCATAGCAGAAAAAGATGAGGTGTATTCAGTAACATTAATAATGGTTGCAGTGGTTAAAGACTGCCCTTGTGTGTGTTAGCTTTTTTTTTCAGTCAGTTGTTCTCTTAAAGGCCCTGGCCTGTACATCCATGTCACCGACCGTTAGGGTGCAACAAGTTGAACAATCCTGGGCTGGAGGACATTTTGACATCTTACAATAAGCAAAACTCTGTGCACAAAACAACTAACCTCTTTTAGCTGGTTCAGCTTCAAGGTAACATGCCAGCTCACAGTCACGCCCTACTGAATAGACCACAGCCTTTGTTCATCTTACAGTAGCTTCTACGATTTTCTTACTTCAAAATATCTGCTGGAGTCTGGTGACATCACAATTTTTTTTCTGTTGCTCTGTCCACCTGTTCCCAACCTGATCCAAGTCTACTCTGAGAACACCAGTGCAGATGTGAAGGGCCATTAACCCTTCATTGTGAGTGTAGGTAGGCTGTGGTCTGCTGCTTGTCCACTTATGTTTTGTACTGTTTCAATTCACTCAGTCTTGTATTTGCAGACAGCCTGTGGATGGCAAACTGACAGAGATAGGAGGAACTTCACTGCTGTCTTCAACATTTCAAGGTGAATTCCTCTCAGTGAATATATTATTGAAGTTACTAAAGAGTCTGTGCCTTGAACCTTATCTGTCTTGTGCTCTTATGCAAGATGTAAAATAACACATTCCATAGCATTCCCATGACTTCTGCTTTGTACTGTGCAGGAGTGCATGTTACTCTCCCATTGATTCTAGCTGTGCCAGCTTTCAACTTAACACAAAAATATCTCATGAGGCTGATGGAGGAAAATATATAAACATAGCCATAGTCTATAATGTCAGATAATTCTCATCTCATTATGGGGTGCAATATTTGGATTTCTAAAATTGTTGCATTAGTCTGAATTTACAGCAATGACTGTATCTGCCACTTGTACTGCTTCAAGGGGGCCATATATTTTATTCTATTTAAGTGTGGTCTGTTGGCATTTGAAAGCTAATTATATCTCTTTATAGTCTTTATATCTACAGTATTTATTATCTTTCTGCCACATTGATGAGCAGTAAAATTCTCACCATTCTTCTCCAGAGACTCTCACGTGGCATATTTCTCTGTAAACAAGTTGCCCAAAGTTCTTCAGATCACAACTTTGAAAAGAAATTCTGTTTCGGTTCCAAGCACTCCAACAAAGCCAAATGTGACTCATCCCTCGTCTTTATCCCAAGGGGAAAATTCTAGTTGACAGACTGCAGTGTTTTCATGTTTTCTAAGCTCATAAAACATGCATCCGCCACTGCCATGCCTGGAACACGCCCTGTTGAAGAATAGCTCCTCGACTTGTTTGTATGCATGGAATTCCCAGGACTGTGACTCCAGATTTTCAAACCAATTATTCAAATAGCTGCCACTGTAACTGGCTGGGCAAGCATGTCGAGAACAAGGGAGAGGAGCATCTCAGAGATTCATAATACAATGTTTTCTGCTATATAGAGGAGATTACTTGTCTTCACCATTTGGAGATAACGTTGTCCTTGGCTTGGAGTTTTGGGATCAGTCATGTGTGAGATGACTCTGAAGTATGTTGATCTGGGATAAATGAAAATCTAGCTTTTAGTTCTACTTCATATGTCTGTGCGCTTCGATGATCACAGGGAAGCAGTTTTAATGTTCAAGGATGTGGAATGTGATCTCACATAAAACTCGACCTTGATAGATAGAAACCTAACTCATCATAATATCCAGTTGTGGCTTAATGGTGAATTGGTTGCCATGTATATAAATGTACTAAAATCTACTCCTTTCCTTAACCTGCAACTGAGGGTGTGATCGAATTTAGCTGTTAGGAAAAAAATAATTACCGAAATGAGTTGGCATGAAAGTGAAATGAAGTCGATTAAGTTTCCATCAGGCGATTTCAGTGATCAGCTCATTCTGTAAACAACTCACACAATCTGCACTTGGATATTACGTCCGTGAGCACGACCATCTGAGCTATGAAATATGAGAGCATCATAAATATCATCTTTCATTCATCTGGTGCTGAATACCTGGCATTTAAAATTCATAGAGCATGTTGTAGTGTATTGTCGGAGATTGGGTGGGGGATGTCCTCAGGCAACCCCATTAATCTTTATTAAAGAGCCATCTCTCTGTCGCTCTCTCCTCCTCTCTCTCTCTGGATTGGATGCATTTGCCTTTGAATGTCAGGTGTTTGACAGTACAGTGGAAAATGCTTCAAACTCGGTTATTCTTTAGCTTGTTTCTTATTGTTTTCCAGAGGCATCAGCACCACAAGAGGAAAGGATTTGATATGGTCGCTCCACCCAAAAAGCTGTTTTCTAGCAGGGTCTGAGCAGGGTCATCGAATCCTCTGCCATATTAGCACATTTCATCACTGATTGCTCAAGGAGCAACATCTGCATAATTATTTTTAACTCTGAGCCCTTCATACCATACAAGTATGTTCCAATTAGCGGTGATATATTGGCTTGACATCTTGTTTAGTGTGGACGGGCAGATTGCAGAGCCATGATTGAGAGCTTATTGAATGATTCATAATCTGGAATGAAATGGACATTTTTATTTGGGTGTGTGCAGCGATCATTAGGAGGACACATAGCCTTTCTGCAGAAGTAACAAAAACTAAAGTGTGGAGTTGTTGTTTGATTGTACCTGGAAATGTGGGTTGTTACTTTTTGTTATCTAAGCCGTGTGCGAATTGAGGAACTAATTTTCACAGCCCTTCGTTGCCAGTTAAATGGGAGTTTTTCCACCTTTTACCTTGTTATTGAATGCATGGTTGTATTCTACCTAAAATGTCTGGTTTGCTGCTGTCTGGGTATTGGAGGAAGGTGATGAGCTGGGAGGGATGTTGTCGGTTGCGAAACAAACAGATGGGACGACGACTTGACCTACTTCTTCATCTGGACCACTCTGAATAGAAAAGAAGAATGACTACGGAGAGAGGAGAGTGAAAACCGCACGATGTGATGAGTTTATTGTGCAGATGAATAGAATGCATAAAATACATTGTTTTCCTTTTGATTCATATCACAGCATTTTGTTGACTACATTTCCATGTGTTGTGTATTTGCACTTTCAAACTTTCTTTCCCCGTCTTCCTCGGCCACTTATTCATGTTTTATATAAATTAGGAACCAGATATACACAAAACCAATCAACCAGGAAAAAAACAAACTCTAACCCTATTCCTGCTGCTTATGGAGTAAATAAGGTGTGCTTGTCTGTGAGAGGAAGAGAGAGACCTTTGTATTCCAGTAATCCTCAAGGGTTTGCTAGTTCCTGTGTGTGTTGTGAGCATGGAGCTGTTGGGAATTGTGATAAATGACCTGTGTTTTAAGAAGTCAGGAAGGTCAGCTCTGCCATACCAACCCCGGCAGCCTTATGTATTAAAGCCCTAATGAGGAGAAGGAAATGGTCTGTATTGTAAGAGGGGTGGAAATTGTAAAGAGATTAAGAGGAGTTACTTTGCAAAAGTTTCCTTATAATGTCCTTTTCCTGAGAGCAATGTTAATATAAAAAGAAATGAAATGTTTGCAGATGGTGTATTTCATAGTGCTTATGCCGGTATTATACTGTGTATGTCTTTGTACTTTGGGCATCAATTTCTTAACTGACATATTACACACATTTGTATAATATTCAACCATATCCTTAATTGGAAAAAACACACTTTGTTATGCATTTATTTTCAAGGGGTGTAATAATTCTGAACCTGAAATTAACCCAAAATAAAAGGGCCTCATCACTGTAACACACTATAACTTATGTGAAACATTTAACATTCTGTGTAAAGATAGGGTAAGCTTTATATTTTATAAATGTTACGTATTACTCTTTTTTTTTTGTTGTTTTCTAGCTGCATGTTTCATGTAACTATTTTGGTTCAAACCTGATGGACAAGCTGAAAAAGCTCAAGGTGGACAATTACCCGAGATTGCAGTCACCCTGGAAACCTTGAGGTAAACTGTGTGAAAACATTACAAAAGAAAATTGGTATGAACCGAATCGCGGCTTAAAACAATTAAGGATATGGAGAATCCTGAAGACCCTTACAATCAAAGCACTTTTTCGAACAAACCCCCTTGATGCTGATTGTGATTGTGCATGTGATATAATTGCGTAGGTCAAACTATATGTACCTCTGTTTAAAATACAGTTGCACCTGATGGCTTGAAATGCTTTTTCATATTTTACACACATGTGGAGAACTGTTACCCCCTGGCAGCATATTCTGTTCTCTTCCCACGCCTCTTTAACAATACCATGAATTGTGCTGCAAACTATTGCAATAATTGCCTGTTTTTTGGCCCACTGTGCCACAGGAGACACTAATCCTTGTACACAGAAACATGAATAAAGCTGTGTATGGCCTGGCCCTAGGGAAGAACAGGTAATAGGCTAATGGTAAACTATACAGCATGAATGAATCACAGACTACCCCCCTGGAACCTAACAAATTCAGCTTTCTATCCCTACGAGTAAGACATATATGGGGTTCCCTATGATGTAATGTTTCAGCAATGCTTGTGAATTAGTTACCAGGAACACATGTCAATAATTAAGAGGAAAGTATTATTTTTTAATCTTAGAAGGCGATGTTGCAAAAGGAGTACAGGCCCCAACAAGTACAAGTAAAACATTAAATGATTACTGGTTTAGGCTGGTTAAGGGCATATTAATGAGCAAGTGTCTGTTAAAAAACATCCCACTATAAAGGTATAATTGACAATTAACACTGTTCGTTAACCTATTAGATAACTCTCACACTCGATGTTGTTTAAAGGGCCCCACATGGCAGGGAAGGACAAAAGGTATTGAGGTATATAATTGTAATCCATTGCCATGTAAGGATATTGCAACCTGGCCTAGTGTTAACACATCTCTATCTTCTGTGATGCAGCATCAATACACCGCTCCTGTTTAATAGATCTGGGTGTCCTGAGTCTTCCTCCAGCAGCTGAGATATTTTTTAGTAACTTTTGATTGTGCCACCTCTTCATGAGGAGTGTAGGGGGGAGTGGTGGTTAATTAATGCTGTGTACTCTATACACGAAGAGGGGACTGATTCTACAGTGCTATTAGAGAGTTCAGAACCATGGACAGGGCAAGGGCTGTCCAGCTGGGACACCTCACTGTCCATGGTGCTGAAATTCTGCTGAGCTGATTCTGCTTGTTTCCCAAGAATCACGATTATTAATGTGGACAGAGTTAAACAGGTAATGCTAATGGTCTTTTGTATTCATCCTCAACTAGTTCCACTGACTGGATAAATTCCCCTTTACTGTGCAAATGAATTTTCCTGGTATACCCCTTTAACGTCAGTCTTTTAGCCCATTTTACCTGACTGCTTGCTACGTAACACTGTTTGTGAGACACGCCACTAAATCAAAGCATATATTCAAAGTCTCAATCTATACAGCATGAATGAATCACAGACTACCCCCCTGGAACCTAACAAATTCAGCTTTCTATCCCTACGAGTAAGACATATATGGGGTTCCCTATGATGTAATGTTTCAGCAATGCTTGTGAATTAGTTACCAGGAACACATGTCAATAATTAAGAGGAAAGTATTATTTTTTAATCTTAGAAGGCGATGTTGCAAAAGGAGTACAGGCCCCAACAAGTACAAGTAAAACATTAAATGATTACTGGTTTAGGCTGGTTAAGGGCATATTAATGAGCAAGTGTCTGTTAAAAAACATCCCACTATAAAGGTATAATTGACAATTAACACTGTTCGTTAACCTATTAGATAACTCTCACACTCGATGTTGTTTAAAGGGCCCCACATGGCAGGGAAGGACAAAAGGTATTGAGGTATATAATTGTAATCCATTGCCATGTAAGGATATTGCAACCTGGCCTAGTGTTAACACATCTCTATCTTCTGTGATGCAGCATCAATACACCGCTCCTGTTTAATAGATCTGGGTGTCCTGAGTCTTCCTCCAGCAGCTGAGATATTTTTTAGTAACTTTTGATTGTGCCACCTCTTCATGAGGAGTGTGGGGGGGAGTGGTGGTTAATTAATGCTGTGTACTCTATACACGAAGAGGGGACTGATTCTACAGTGCTATTAGAGAGTTCAGAACCATGGACAGGGCAAGGGCTGTCCAGCTGGGACACCTCACTGTCCATGGTGCTGAAATTCTGCTGAGCTGATTCTGCTTGTTTCCCAAGAATCACGATTATTAATGTGGACAGAGTTAAACAGGTAATGCTAATGGTCTTTTGTATTCATCCTCAACTAGTTCCACTGACTGGATAAAGTCCCCTTTACTGTGCAAATGAATTTTCCTGGTATACCCCTTTAACGTCAGTCTTTTAGCCCATTTTACCTGACTGCTTGCAACGTAACACTGTTTGTGAGACACGCCACTAAATCAAAGCATATATTCAAAGTCTCAATCCTTCTATGCTAATATCTACTATTGATTCTATATTCATCGGTGGTCCTAGTGGGAATTCTCTTTTATCCTCAGGTTGAGACGGACAAATAACCCACCATTATGTCTTAAGCCCCTTAAGGATACCTGAGGGTACAGCCACAGATCCCAGCTGCCGACATGCAGGAACAATCCCCGTTTATAATGAGTCGAAAGGAAAATATAGCCAGATTAAGTAATTTTATGTTCGATTGTTATGTGACGTGCAACACAACACGGCTCTACGCATCCATGTACAGTTTAACTAGCCAGCTCTATGCATGTCTGAAACGTCGTCTGCCTCCGACATAAAAGCCCAGTAAATCACCCTCTGCTGTCAAGCCGCTGATGAGTTTGCCCTGCACAAAGCCTATGCAGCTTTTCCACCAGGCTGTTGTATACCCCTTCCCCTTCCCTCCCCCATCCCCCCCCTCGCTGTCTCTCCTCCTCCACATCCAGTGCTCCCTCTTGCGCGCACGGTGAGCAGCAGCAGCAACAGCAGTGGCTTCAGCGCTTGTCTGACGCACCATCAGAGATGCGCATCTGATTCCCATCGGCTGTCAAGGAAGACTCAGTCGACATCTCCCCGTAAGACCTCTGCAGCCAAGCTTTCTCCGTCATCTAGCTCTGTGGGGTTGCTCGTCTCTTTTCCCCATGCCGTCGTCGTAATTTGTCAGATTTCGGCGCTGCGTTTGGCAGGGATGCCCGCAGTTGACATCTCCTGGCTGGGAATTTACTTCGGAGGTGATTTTGTATCCGCAAGAACTGTCAGCGTGTGTTAGATCTCTGTCTACACCTGGGGAGGTAATCTCCATGATTTTGGGGCCATTCTTCAGGACATTCTTGTGCTTGTAAGATAAGTGCTTCGAATTAAAGGTGAGCAGAGGCGCTGAATCAGAGAGCTGTTTGACAGGAGATCGTTTGGATGACGGACACCGAGAGGCAAGAGCTCTCCCTCTGCACCGCCAGTCTCTTCGTCCTTGGAATATTCTCACACAGGAGGCACCGTTACTGAGTCGAAATATTTTCTGTTTGCAGTCATAGTCCACACAGGACGAGTTCGCCCACTGCAGGGGCTGTCGCGGCTTTCGCGTCTGCTCTGTTTCGAAATACGGTTTCCTTGACGGGCGGGCGTCTGAGCGTCCCGGACGAGCCCGGGTTTGCGATGCCCAAGCAGTGAGGGAGAGCACGGCGGGATCTCATCTGGTCACCCTGCACGGTAGCATGGCCCCAGCCCGGAGGGACTGCAGCGGCTGGGAGATGCTCCTCCCGACGGGATGCCTGCTCCTCTCTGTCTTGCTGTTTCACCCTGCCCTGGCCAAGGTGTGCAACGACCGCACCAAACACGGACAGGACAACAGCTGGTTCGCCAGGGACGGGGAACACTTGCCCATCATGGTCCTTATGCCCATGAACGAGTCGGCCCTGATGAGCGGCATCAGCCAGGGCATCGAGCCGGCGGTTCAGCTGGCCATCCAGCACATACGGGAGTCCAGGAAGTACTCGTTCTCGCTCATCACCAAAATCTACGACACCGAGGTAAAGACGCAGACTGAACAAAACAGCTATAGCCTATACGGCATGTGTGCATGTGTACGTGTGCACGTGTGTATACGTGCGCGCAATTGGCTCCGCAGCGCACCACACTGTGCGTCCAAGGGGGGAAACCTTGTACCTGTTTTTATGTTTGGTGTCTGCACAGCCTCGTTGTAGATGAGCTGGTTCTCACTGCGCTAAAGTCAACTGCTGTCGCCTGTTCTGCTGAATGAGAGCGCGGTGTTGGTGCGGGGCTCTCTGGTTGCATACAGCGCATTTACATGCATCAGAAGACACTGCAACTCCTGGGCACCGCGGAGCCTCACATCACACTACTGGTCTCTTTGTAGTGGCCGTTTTAATGGTTTACCGCATTCCCATGATGAAGCGGGTTGTCCAAGATGCCTGATAATACACGTGTCATCCATCACCTCTACCTGGTTGGATTTCCACTGTTAGTTTGCTATGTGATCACCACCAGACAAGATGTGTGTTCAATTGAAGCTGACTCCGTGCAGCAAAGATTTTTCAGTCACGAATCCGGTGCATCTTTTAACGATTTAAGAACTGGTTCCCTGCGTGCCTGAAGATGGCGGTAATTGGATGTGGAGTTGTTTCGTCTCCTCGCATCTTTGGAAGGAAGTGTTCGAGTTCCAAATTGAGATCTGCTCATTCCGTAATAATAACAATAATATTCAAAGCTACCTCTCCAGCTGAAGTCCTCTTGAAGTTTAGTCATGATGAGATATCTAAATCCTTTACAATATATAGGCGTGTTCACCATATAACGTTTGCACTTGAATTATGTGACTCATTCAGCAGTTTATCATAGTGGCCTTACTGGCTTCAGTGATGAGGACACGTCAGTTTAAAGAGTAATAATGTAACAATGATTAAATTAGAATCTGCTTTGGAATCATCGGTTGATCTAGGTTTGTCTTATTAAATCTTCTCATGGTAACTCCTGCCCCTCGTCGACAAATCGTTAGAATTAATGTGGTTTTCACTGTCCAGCACTTGTTCAGAGTCCTGTATGTGCACAGGTGCATCTGTGTGAAAGAGCATTCAGATCTCTGTTGACAGAGGTAAGCCCTCAAAGGCAGCATGCGCTTAGACCATGAGATTAATATGCTCTAGTGAGAGTTATGATTTCCCCCCTTCTATTCCCTGGGAGGGAAAGATGAGCTGCTGCAGGAGGTCAGTAGGCCAGCCTGACATCCGCTCACTGGGAAACGTCGGATAGGGAAGCCAGCTTTCTAATACTGGCAATCAATGGGAACGGGGTTATTTGATAACTTTGTCGGCAAAGGCTAAACTTAATTACATCAGGGCACTGCCAATCCTCTGGTATTTGAGATTTGTTTTGTACATTTTTTACATTGTAGCAAAAAATCCATTGTCCGAACATGTCTAAAATCGAAATACTCCATGTCAGTTGATAAGAGATGTATGCTCAGCACTTATTTTCCTCATTCTTCTAGTGGCGGGCCATATAAAAAAAGTGTTAGCGCTTGATTTATGTTATCAATGAAGAACTTTGACCAGATTTTATTAAATACCTGCCATTAACCTAAGTGTATATTTACAAACCGCAAACCACCTGGCACAGGCTGACATGGTGAAGTGCAATTAGAAATACCTGCCTGAAGTTACTGCAACATAATTCCCCCCCCCTATATATTTACAGAAAATACTAAAGGGAAAGGCAAGAGACTTTTAAACATGAAACATGATTTCAATAACATGTGAGAAGCTGTATTTGTTTGTTTATATCAGCTGGAGTGTAGAGAGTGTCTCAACAATCTTGGACATGTAGAGATTGACGAACTTTGCCCCGGGGCAGGGTTATTGTAGTGTCGACTAAATTGGTTGTGGAGCCTCTGACATGTTTACAGGAGCAATAATATACAGATAGTGATGGTTGTGTCATTAACAATTTACCATGCATGCGCTCATTATACATTTGCCATATAATCTCTTACTTGCACATGAAAAAAAAGAGTCCCTAAAACACACATACGCACATGCACACAGCTTCCCCACATACCACATGCTTATGTCAGAAAACAATACATGCATCAGTGCGTTCGTTTTCAGCTAGCAGCAGGCCAAGTGTGTGATTGTGTGGTAGTTGTACACGTGTGTGTGTGTGTTTGTGCGGGCACTGGGATTTAGCCTGGCAGATGTAAGTAATCAGTCCCAGAGCAGAGGCTCTTTATCCCTTTATCCCCTGTTGGTGGAGCCATTGGTAGACTGAGCAGGCCCGGTCCATTCCCGGGTGGTGTGGCACTGGGCGGTGGTGCTGATGATGTGGATGGTGCGGAACTGGGGGGCAGTCCCACAGTAAAAGGCCTCAGAGCTGAGACTGTGTTGCTAGACTGAGGAAGCAGTTGCTTGAAGTAGAGCAGATGTCCTGATGTGGACTGCATGATGCTCTAATCGGAGATGCTTTGAAACTGGTCAGAACAGGCAGAGGAAGATGATGCAGCTATGTACGCATTTTTATCAGGTTTTGGCAACTGCTGAATAATTTTTTGCTTTGAAACCCGAGCATTGCAGGTAGAAAAGAAGCAAGATGGATAATATCAACCGGGAGGCTTAGTGCCGGAGCCAGAGTTCCTTGTCCAGTGCCGCTCTAGATGTGTGAGTGTGGGTTTTAGTGTAACTGAGGACTGATACTGTAACTCTGCAGGCTTAGAGGATCAAAGCTTTGGAGAGGACGGGAAGCACTGGATGAGGTTGGAAGGGAGACTTTGGGCAGTGAGCGCATTCTAGGCTAAGCTACGCTAGTTCACAGGTTTATGGGATGTGTGACGGGCCCTTAAGAGGGGCCACTCAGAATAGTAAAACGTGATAGGCTTTGTTGCTATCTTTGTGTTACGCTATGGCCGGTCATATCATACAATGAATATAAATGAAAACCCCCCAAATCAAAAAGGCAAAGGTTACTGCAAATGCTGGGATGAAGGCACAAGGACTGTTTTAGGATATGGAGAAACATTTGTGAAACAAGCTTGCTGTGTCACACACTGAGGGGAATTGGGAGAGAAAAGGACAATGAAAGTCACAATACTTTCATTATGGTCCTCTGAAAATAATGGGACCTGCAGTTTCACAGACTAAGGCAGTCACTTAAGTTTGAACAAATGAAAACTAGCACCTATTTCTTTTAGACCAACTCAAAAGCCAACCCACATAGCCCGCATCGAGGAATTGACATTGTTGCTTTAATTTGTAGTGCGTCCGCTGCCTCACTCTAGGGGCGAGCTAACAGCTCACATCAGATCTTATTGTTGGGGTAGTGTTACTGCAGCCAAGTTTTGAGAAGTCAGCAAACGGCCTCACCTTGAGGCCTCTACACAAACGTTCTACCTATGGTGTCAAAAAAAAGAATAAGCTTCCATACACTACATCTCAGGTGATTCAGTGCCATGATCCCCTCAGCAGGGCTCACCACCTCCATTTGGCATTAACAAACAGATCAACAGCTCCGTCACACAGTGACAGTGCAGTTTACAGACACCCCTCAGAGAAGAAAGCACAGACTTATATGCTGTGAATTTTGAAATTCGGTAAGAACATGGCAGACTGAATAATTCATTCCTTTGCCCACGTTTGAATAGTTGTTCAAACTGTCAATAAAAAGCAACAGCCCGACCACCCATGCATTTGCAGTGATCCAACACCTTTTGTTGTCAGTTGTTGAATGGAACCTTAATTTTTGATAGCATGTGATAACATAAAGCTTAAAAAAGGACATGATGTTGTGGCTGATAGTCTTTCTCAACTTTTTTATTCTCATTTCAAAGTAAAGATTAATAAACACAGTGTGTGTCTTTTTCATGGTTGGGGGTGTTATATAAACCCATAGGTAGTGGTGTAACCGATAACACTTTTCAGAATGTGTTTTGTTGCTGCTTAGACTCTTTGTGCTGCAACTTTACTTCCTCCTCCTACCTTGTGTTATTGGTTGATTGGTGAATAGGGACCTACAGGCACATCCATCTGGGGGTCTGGTGGTACATACAGGCTGACGAGCTGCTTGTCTAGGCCCTTTGGCCACTTTTGTTTTGTGCTTAAACCCAGAGTGTTTGTGTTTTGTGAGCTATCGAGTTAGTCAATAGCACCTGTGTAGGTTTCTAAGGTCAGAAAAAGGCATAATTTAGCCTTAATCTGAATTTCTCTTTATGTTTTGTATTTTAATTTGCATAACATTCCTCTTTTGTGAGTTGGATTCAGGATTTTATGACTCCATCCTCCCACAGACCCTTGGGGGAGCACATGAGAGGTGGATAGTGTCATCTAAAGCAAGAAGTTATATGATAGCGACCAATGGAAACTTCATCTTTCTAACAAATGCAGAGAAACTCTGTTGGAAGAAATCTTCAATAAACATACTGTACTTTAAGAGAATGTGCTCCTTTGCTATCATGTTTCATGTATTCTCGCAGTCAGAAGAATGAACACATGTATTTGAAAGGAAAATCAATAAAACCACAAAGACACAGAGTCTAGAATTGGAGATTTGGAACTTGGTCATGTGCAGTGCATCAGATACAGTATGCATATGGGTATTTATAGTATATGATTTTGCACTGCTATGGGGCTCCTGAGACTGTTAGTATTGACCTATGTTCAGATACCGCACAGAAATATGTACAGTATGTTTTTCCCCTTTGTCCCCTCAGAGGACAAGATGCAACATGTCACATTTGTGTACATGTTGGCGAGCCTGAAACCACCATACAGTGCACTCGTTCACAGGAGGAAGAGCACGCCTCTAAGTATACGTGAGGAATTCTGTCATTTTGTCAGAAGAAGTTAGTTTTACTGTGAAAGGGATTTCCGTAATGGAGGTCAGGGTCCCATTAAGCATAGGTCCTAAGTCAAGGCAAGCTGGTTCAGGGCTGTTGGATTTTAAGGGTTTTGGAGATGTGGTTTCAAAAGCATTTTTCTACATGGATGACATTTATAACACACGCGCACAAAGACGCACAAAAACAAACACCTAGTCAGAGATGAACACATACTGTATATATGGAACCATGCAAGCACCAGCATGTATGCAAGTCACTATCTCTTTAGAAGTAAACACACGCACACGCAAACACAACAATTTCACTGTAATCCACCTCAGATCTTCGGTGTAAAATCTTCTGACATAGGCCAAATGAAGCAACACCTCTGGACCCCTTTTAGGGCAGGGTCTCGTATTGTTTACAACATATTATCCAAATATCTGACATCTTTTCAACACTGTAGGGGTGACCCAGCTGGAGCGGGTCAACGCATAATAGCCGTCTTTGTTAAAAGAAGAGGCTGAACATTCAGGGGTAGTAGAGGAAGGCAGCCCGTAACAGCCCGGGTACTTTCCGGTCGTACAGAAAGTGCTGAGTGGGGGTGTATTCACTGACCTGACACAGATAGCGGCGATCAATGTTCAGCAGCCCTTCTCAAAGAATGAACAGGATCTCAGGGGAGAATCAGAGAGAGGCCAGAGAGAGACCGAGATGT